>NW_006921635.1:8965138-8986822 GCF_000298275.1 Orycteropus afer afer
TGTGATGGAGTTCCTGTGGGCCCAGAAGGTAGGTGGGAGTGGGGATGGCCAAACCTCCGTTCACCAAGTGGGTGTAGGGTGTAGTAACAAGAAGAATGTCGTACCTTTTCAGTCTTGCAGGCCCCGAGTGTCCTTGGGGTTGTTGGAAAGCAGAACATGTTCTTAAGCCCCAGAAATCACCACTCGGGAATCTCCAAGCCGTGTCGTCTGTGCCATCAGGATCACTCAGTCTGCTGCCAGACCGCAGCTCCATGTGTCTCCTTTTTTGGTATTTTCATGCAATTCTTCTGCTAGTTGGGGTTTAGTCCACTTTTGCATCCTTCCCTTCAGGGCTCAGGGGTCCAAGATTATCTTCTGTGTCTGTGTTAATTGGTTTCCCTTTTCTTTGTTGAAGAGGGTCTGTGCAATCCTTCTGCCTAGTCCACCATCTTGCCGGAACTCAGCTTACCCTCTCTTGATGCTGCATCTGACTCGTCATTCTCTGACCTCCAGCTCTTGGGATGTGGGCCAGCAGCCTGCTGTCTGACCTTCTGATTTGGGGTTTGTCAGCTCCTACAACCATATTGAATCAGGAGAAGCCTCCTGCCTGACACTTGACCCACAGATATGGGATATTGCAGCCTCCACAACTGTATGAGCTAATGAGCTATTTCCTTAAAACAAATCTCTCTCTTTCTCTCTCTCTCTCTCTCTCTCTCTCTCTCTCTCACACACACACACACACCTCTCTGCCTTTGCTCCTCTAGAGAATCCAGTGAATCATTTGCCCAAGTGGCTGGATGGAGGAAATTGATGATCCTGTATCACCAAGCCCAGGAGGTAGGGATGGGATCCCAAGACACAGACTTGCCCAGGAGTAGAAATAGGGAGGTAGCCTTGTTTCTACTGCTGCCGTAAACCAATCCCATCTCTTCCTGTATCCAGAAAAGTCATGCAGAGGATAATTAACCTAAGTCCCATGCACCAAGGGATGATGACCACATCCCAAGTGTTGTGCTTAACTTCTGTTCTTGCTGGTATCACATGCTGTCGAGATGATTTGAACTTAGAGTGATCCCAGATGATAGAGTGGAACTTCCCCACCGAGTTTTCTTGGCTGTCATCTTTGCAGGAGCAGATCTCCAGGTCTTTCTCCCATGGAGTGGCTCAGTGGGTTCCAACCACCAACCTTTTGATGAGCAACCGAGCCCTTAACCAGGGTTCCTGTGCACAGCTTCTACATATCTTTCAATCCTTACATGAACACGAGAAAGGAAGTTATTTTTATTAAATCAAACTTTATGACACCGATAGTCAAGTATGTTTCATGGGGGATATTGGTAACCTCATAGGATGCAACCTGTTATTAGTATGATAAGTAGAACCTCAGAGGGGATGCCTTGGCCAGAGTTACCCAGCTCCAGGGTCAGAATGACCTCCTTATCGTGATTGAGAAGTTTATGTGGTCTGGATGCCCATGACCTCCCAGCCTTACTTCATAGTCACTCTTTCCTTTTGCCTTCTCCAGCCTCAGTTTTCCACTTGTAAATTGAGGGTAGTAACGATGAAGCTGGACCTGCCATTTATTGGGCTTTATACAGTATTGCTGGCACAAATGGTTAAGTACTCAGCTACTAACCGAAAGCTGGGTGGTAAGAATCTACTCAGAGGTAGCTTGGAAGAAAGGCCTGGTGAACTATGCCTGAAAGATCGCTGCCATTGAAAACTGCATTGGAGTACAGTTCTACTCTGACACATGTAAGGTTGCCATGAGTTAGAAACAATTCAGTGGCAACTGGTTTGGATTGGTGAGCATGTCCTTGGCCCTATGCTAAGTGCTCTGCCCCTGAACCCTCTTTTTCTACTCCCAGCTCCACTCCAACCTAGGGTTTCTTTTCAGCACTGTCCTCGGGGGATATGGGGAGATCTAAGTGAACTGACCCATAGCTCTGACCTGAGCTCAGTATCTGCACATAGTAGGAGCCCAGAGAATGATAACGCTTACTACCCTAATCCCTCCCCTTTGAGCCATGCACCTGGAGAGGTGGGCATCCTGTTACCAGGAATTAAGCCACCTTCTCCTTATCCACTGTGAACACATGTGAGTCAAGGAGAGGTCTTTCAGGTGGTTCATTCTTAGGAAGCCATAGGCAGGAGTGGAAATGAACTCTTCTAGGATGCGTATTGTGGGACATCTACACATCTCTTTTGCTAATGTGGATCACATGCATGGAGAGTTTAATGGGACAGCATGCCAGATCCCTTCAGCCAGGGTATGGAAGGAGATGCAAGGAGGAGCCACAGCATACAAAATCCTCTTCTGCACATTAACATCATTCTATCACCTTTTTCTACTGTTGGGTCCTTAGCCAAACCATTCACTCACTAACCACCTGTTGAACACCTACCATATACCACAGTCCAGTTTATTCCTGAAGCTCAGCTGAAACCCATTCAGCATCAGAGCAACACGCAAGCTTCTGCTGACAGATGAGCGGTGGCTGCACAAGAGACGCATCGGCCAGGAATCGAAGCTGGGTCTCCCGCAGGAAGAACATGAGGTCTACCAAAGAACCACCACTGCCCCCAGACTAAGACGGGCTAGGGAGAAAGGCCTGACAGTCTACCTCTGGAAATCTGCCAGTGAGAATCCTGTGGATCACAACGGTCCAACCTACAGCCAATCGTGGGGACAGCCTAGGGCTGAGCACCAATCCACAACCAATCGTGGGGATGGTCTAGGGTCGAGCACCAATCCACAACCAATCGTGGGGATGGTCTAAGGCTGGGCTGGGTTTTGTTCCATTGTACACGCCATTGTCACTAGTTGAGGACTGACTCAACAGCAGCAAACACACACACACACACACACATGCATGCATGCACATGAACACACACACACCCCTTATGCCAGGCACTGTGATAGATGCATCAAGTCACCTTGTATGATCTCACGTTGCTTATGTTCTAGCACAGTCTAGCACGGTCTTGCAAGATAATCCTTTGATGCAGTGGAGGAAACAGCCTGGGAGAATCACCCTCAGAGCCACTCCCCACCCCAGTAGTTAGTCCAGCACGCAGCAGGGCCTCAAACATAGATTGTTGGCTTTGATGAACTTGTGCTGAGACCTGCACTGCGTCGTCCTATGGCAGGCATGGAAAGTGAGGGTTCAGGGTGAGGACTAGGCTGCTGGAAAGACCTCTGTAAGCCAGCAACGGAGCAGGCTGTAGCATATTGCAGGTGTTCCGAAAATATTTGTCCAACGGAAGGGAACTGGAGTAGAGGACTGGGGCTTGGCCATGTTCACATTTATACCCGAGTCTGGCTGGGGTTTGGGGGATGGGGAAGGAGAGGTAGGAACTGTTTTTATTTGCTGTCACTTTGGTTTGATTTTCACTGTATCGACTTCCCTGGAAGGGAAGGGGCCTATCAGGTGAACGGCGAGGAACCCCAGATTGGGCCTGGCTTATATTTTCCTAGCTTTCTCATGTTACGGGATCTGGATACCATGGCACAGGCCTCATTGTGTAAAAGTCCCATAAGAATGCCGGTGGACCCTCTGACCATCCTCACTGCCCCCAAAGTGAGTCCGCCCGCAACGTAACAGCCAAGAATTCCCTATTGCGAGTGACCCTAAGCATGAAGGTGTACAAAGGCAAAAAGTAATAGCTTTCCTTCATTTTGTCCAAAGCCCGCAATGCAACGCCATAAAGCATTTGATTTAGGATATGAAATGCCGCTGGTGATGAGAACGCCATGTAAGATTAGCTTTGCGACTTCTTTCTTCTCAAACTGTCATTAAAAATGATTTACAGGGGCGTCTGAGTCTAAGGAGCAACATGATTGGAATAGGGGCTTTGGGAAGGGGCTGGGGGGATTGGGTTTCCAGGGCAGCCTCACCCCCCCAACTCTCCAGAGTCTGAGAGAGGGAAAAGGTTGAGCATTAGACTCCGCAGTTAAGTTTCAAAGGTAAGTGAGTGAGGGAGAAACACGTGTTCAAGGCTAAGGTGAAAACAACGAGGCCTTGTCAGACGTTATAAACTGCTAGGTTCTGACCCCTGATTCTAGAAGGTCAGGCCAGAGAACACGTCTTCAGTATGAGCTGAGGAAAGGGAGGTGATGTCCAATTCATGGTGGGAGATTGCCAAGTAGGCCTTGGATCAGATGATGCTGTTGGACTTCTAGGTAACAGGGACATCAAGACCTAAGCTCTGTATTGGGCTTTCACTAGGTGACTGGAACGTCTCACGGCAACCCTAGAAGTTAAGGTAAGTACTACTGTCATCGTTCCCGTCTTACAGATGAAGAAACAGAGGCTTCTCACAGTCACACAACTATAGGAAAGGGTGGGGCAAGGATTTGAACCCAGGCAGCCTGGCTCTAGAGCCCACATGTTTAACTTACTCTCTCCTACAGTGAATTACAACTTCTAATTTAAAGGGACCCATTTGGAGTCCCTGGGTGGCACATGGGAAGCACTACTTATGGGGGGGGGGCAGGGTTGAACCTATCCTGACATGACTGAGAATTAAGGCCTGGAGAGCTGCTCTCGACAGGTCACAACCTTGAAAATCCCGGGCAACGCAGTTCTATTCTGCGACACTTGAGGGGTTATCCCAAACAGGAACTGATTCACTGGCAGCTGGTTTGGTCTAATTACCCCTTTACCTCCTTTCTCACATCCCAATTCCCCTTACCTCTCAAAAATGCTACCATTTAATTAAGCACCTACTGTGGGACAGACACCCTACTGGGTGCCTCCCAGACATCACGTCTAATCCTCATTATAATCTTACAAGAGCATAGGTGTACTTTATCTCATGGAACAGAAATGTAAGGTCTAAGGTCACACAGCTAGGAAGTGGCTTAAGCAGGAAAGTGAACCCGTTTGAGCTGATTCGGAAGCAAACCTGCTTGATCGGGGCTGGACGGTGTGAAATGACAGGGAAGCGTCCATTTTTGGGTGTGAGAGTGAGATGATCTCTGTGGCTCTCCTGTTAGCTTTTGTTTTCTCTGGTGAGGCTCACGGGAGACAATGCCCACAGAGAGAACCCCTGGGCTGGTTCCTCGCACATGCCAGTGCCCCCTTGAAGCTAAATGGACCACTTTTATTATTTCAGCAATTCCCCATCATATTTCCACCATGAGAAATGATGTTCATGTGCACGATACACCATCACGCTGTGCACGTCCAGTCTTCTATGAACGACAGCTAACTTTGATGTCGTGTTCACCGTGTGTCGACCATTGTGTGCTATGTTGTGTATTTAAACTGTTGGCCACCTGTAAAGATTATAGGTAAGAAAACCCCTGGAGCATGTGTTCCCCGGTAACAGGTGGGAGTGCCATGAGTGGGGCCAAGAGGACAACCAAGGGCAGGAACAGTAGTAATGAGCTGCAGCCATAGTTTCCAGGGTCCTACCCTCTCCTCCCACTCAACACAACACAGTGAGTCACAGTGAGCAGAGGTGAGGTTAGCCTCCGATCTATTTTAATTTATTTAAGGAAAGAAAGAAAGGAGAGGGGAAGGAGGGAGAGAGAAAGGGAGGCAAAGACAAAAGAAGGGAGAGAGGGCAGAAGGAAGGAAAGAAAGAAACCAAAATCAGAACAAACCCAATGCCCTGGAGTCAACTCCGACTCACAGTGACTCTATAGGACAGAGTACAACTGCCCTATGGGGTTTCCAAGGCTGTAAATCTTCACAGAAGCAGATTGCCTCACCTCCCTCTCATGGAGAAGCTGGTAGGTTCAAACCACTGACCTTGTGATTTGCTTGTTGTTGTTGTGATGTGCCATAGAGTAGGCTCCTACTCATAGCGACCCCTCCTTGGGTTTCCGAGGAGGTATCACTATGGAAGTAGATTGCCCAGTCTTCCTTCCGAGGAGTGGCTGGTGGGTTTGAACCGCCAGCCTTCTGGTTAGCAGTCCAGTGCCTTAGGCACTATGCTACAGCTGAGTGCTTTAACAACTGTGCCACCAGGACTCCCTAAGGAAAGAAGAGAGATATGGCCTTGGTAATTTACTACAGGCCGCAGAGACTTTGCAACACCTTTCCCACCGGCTGGCCCACAGCAGGGCTCCAGGGCACCATCCCTGAGACTGGTTGTCTAGTTTGTTCTGGGTGGTGTTTAGCAGAAGGAGCCCTGGTGGGTGCGGTAGTGGTTAAGCACTTGGCTGTTAGCCAAAAAGTTAGAGGTTCGAATCCATGAACTGGCTCCTCGGGAGAAAGACCTGGTGATCTGATCCCATGAAGGCTGTTGTTATTCCTAGGTGACCATGAGGTGGTTCCGACCAATAGTGACCCCCCCATGACAGAGCAGAGCTGCCTCATAGAGTGTCCCAGGAATAATCTTTCATGGGAGCAGATTGCCAGTCTTTCTCCTGTGGAGCTGCTCAGTGGGTTCAAACTGCCAACCTTTTAGTTAGCTGCTGGCTGCTTCACCATTGTGCCGGTGGAGATTACAGCCTGGAAAACCTTATGGGGTGGTTCTACACACACACGGGGTTGATTTGAGTCAAAAACCTTCTCACAGGTACCCAACATCAACTTCAGCAGATAGAGTCTTGCTCAGTGCAGCATTGCCCATCTCTCCCACAGTAAAGGTACAAGGGCAGGTGAGTGGGGTACTCATTTGGTGAGTGGTCTGGCTCCTAGAAGCATTTGAGTGCAGACTCCTGGTCCTAGAAGGATGAATGCAGCCACTCTGCACTTGCCCAGGCCTTCCAGTTCTCAGCACCAGATGCACTTGTAACCTAGTCCCATCCCCGAGATGAGTGATGCTGATGCCATAGAAGTGCCGCATGAAGCCCTGGGCTGGGGCTCAGTGGTTATAGCTCTCTGGCTTGTTGGCAACAGCAGAAACACATCCACTCACTAAGGGCATGGTTAGGGCTTCATGAATAGGGGAGAGTATTCCACATGGAGAAGCAATTGCTGACCCCAGACTTCTTGTGAGGGGGCCCCCAGGCTCATGGAGGCCATGACAGGCAGCTGCTTCTGCTAGGGAGACTCCCTGCCACCACCCACACAACCCTCCTGAATTCCCAGGGTCTAGGTCTGAAAGAGACGTGGAAACCTGCCTGTGCAACCAGCAACTGGGGCCAAGATGATTTTTTTTTTCCTCAGTTGTGACCTGGACCCAGTAGTGTGTGAAAGGACTACCATTGGAAGGTGGAAGGTTGTATTCAACCAAAGTGAGTGTATCAGTCAGGTTAGGTTGGATTACATTGCAGTAACAAACAACCCCACCACCTGTCCATCAGTTTTGTTTTATATACTGTCATGGTTTGCATTTTGCTGCAAAGCTGGAAGCTATGCCAATAGCATTGCAAATACAAGCAGGGCCACTCATGGTGGACAGGGGTCAGTAGGGCTTTCAGACTAAGACAGACTAAGAAGAAACACTTGACAATCAATTTCTGAAAATGAGCCAATGAAAATGGGTCCCAACACAACATTGCCCAACTCAGTTGTTTTGGGCCTGTCCTCAGAAAGGCTCAATGACTGGAAGAGGACATATTACCCTTGGTGAAGGAGAGGGGCAATGAGGGCAAGGGAGACCCTTGGTGACATGGCTTGGCACAATGGCTGCAAAGATGGACTTAAACACATCAAACCCTTGCTGTTGAGTCAATTCTGACTCATAACAGCCCCACAGGACAGGGTAGAACCATCCTATAGGTTTCCAAGGCTGTAAGTCTTTACAGAAGCAGACGGCCAGAGTGGCTGCTGGGGTCAAACAGCCAACCTTTCAGTTGGCAGCCTAGTGCTTTAAGCTCTGTATCACCAGGACTCTACTGAACATTCTAAGGGGGAGAGAAGTACTAATTCATGATTCTCATCTTCTCCTCACCAGAACCCCACTTTACTACTCCAGGGTCTGAGTGATTCTGTTTATTTACTGTTTTGACTTACAGGTTGCAGTGGGTTGAGTGGTAGACCCCAAAAGATATGCCCATAGTCTAACCCCCCCAGAACTTGTAAATGTCACCTTATATGGAAAAAGGGTCTTGGTAGATGTGATTAAATCCAGGGTCTCTAAATAAGATCCTCATGGATTACTTGGGGAGGCCCTACATTTAATGGTTCATGTCCTTATAAAAGAGAGAAGAGGAAAAGTCACAGCCAGAGGAGAAGGCCATGTGAAGATGAAGACAGGGATGGAAGAGATGCAGCCACAAAGCCAAGGAGGAAGAGGCAGGAAGGGTTCTCCACTAGAGCCTGCAGAGAGAGTGGCCCTGCCCACATCTTCACTTCAGGATACATTTCTGCTCTTTCAAGCCACCAAGGTTTGTGGTCATTTGTTACAGCACCCACAGGAAACTAACACAAAGATTTGTATCTTGAGCATCTTTATAAATTGTGTATTTTGGAGAAGCCTCCAAATTGCACTAGCTAGAAATAGAAGAGGCCCAGTCCTTGTCCACATCTCCCCCTGCCTCAGGGCTTACCCTGTTCCTGCATTTCTATACAAGTCCAGAACCTCAGGGGCAGATGATCTAGTAAGTGACCTGTTATTTTCTTACCCACAAGCTTTTCTAACTTTTCCTGAAGTTTCTCGATGCTTCCTCCCCAGGTGTTTGCTTTGTTTGAGGTTGAGTGCCTGAGTAGCAATACGGGGAACAAGTGAAGTACATGGGACTTTAGGAACTGAGATTGCTTAAATCCCAGCACTGTCACTCCCCAGGCCTTGACTTCCTCTTCTGTAAAATGGGTATGATCTTTGCAGCTTCAGAGGGTTGAGGGGAGGCTTCAATAGAAAGTGTATCGAAAGTTGAGAGCAGAGTGCCAATGCTCAGAAAGCACTCAATGTGTGTTGCAATGATTGTTATGATGGGACTGATTCGAGAAATACAGTTATTGGAGAGCTCCATGAAGTCAACCAGCTCGCTCATGTAACAAACTCTACTGTGAGGCTGGGGGGCTGCGGAGCTGGGTAGGACACAGCGCGTGAACTGGAAGAAATGGTGGAGATGTTCACTAGGAAGTACAGCTAGTCGGCACTGCTCAATGAAGGGGAAGAACCTCACCCAAATACCTTGTGTGGGAGCAAAATCTGGATTAGAGTCCAGTTCAGTACACAAGAAAGGGCCACATCTTAGGCTCAGCCCCATAAGAAGCATAGAGAGAGTAAAAGTACTTCCACATTTCCATTCAACAAACCAGATGGCAAGAAATGTAAAATCAAACCCATTATGAGAAGACAGAAGAAACACATTTAAATGGCTGTTTTCATCCTTGTGCAGCATGACATTGATGAAAATGGGAATTATCGTCGCTAAAAGGAGGATCTTTCACCAAGAGATGTCTTTGGTTACACGGTTCAGCATTTGCATTTGGGTCCAACACTACAAGAAAGGCCATGTGACATGTCAGTGTCTTGATCAGTCTTTGAAAATGAAGGCCTGAACTGAAGGCTGTCAAAAGGTCCTCCTCTCAGCTTGGTCCTTAAAAGAAGTATATTAATTCACACGTCACGCCATTTCCCGGCATTCAGCTGCCATCTACCATTTTTCTTTGGAAGAAGAACTCTCTAGAATGCCCACAAGTATGAGCATCACTGTCATTTCTCAGTGATCCTTTGTTTTGTTTTGTTTTTTTCCCCAAGGCAGCTCAGGACCAGGATGTATAGTCTGCATTTAGGGCCTGCTCTCTGGTGGCATAGTGCCTAAGACATCTGACTGCTAACCAGAAGACTGGTGGTTCAAACCCACCAGCCACTCCTCAGAAGGAAGGTTGGGCTATCTCTTTCCGTAGTGATACTGCCTCAGAAACCCAAGGAGGGGTCACTATGAGTCAGGTCTAACTCGACGGCACATAACAACAACAACAACAACAACACTGAAAAGTGAGGGCAGTGGTGGCTAGGTGGTAGAATTCTCGCCTTCCATGTGGGAGAACCTGGTTCGGTTCCTGGCCAGTGCACCTCGTATGCAGCCATCACTCGTCTGTCAGTGGAAGTTTGTGTGTTGCCAGAATGCTGACCAGGTTTCCATGGAGCTTCTGAACTAAGATTGCCTAGGATAGAAGCCTGGTGATCTACTTCCAAAACTCAGCCAATGAACTCTCTATAGGTCACAGCAGCCCAATCCGCTACGGATTATGGGAATGCTGCAGGACCAGGCATCCTTTTGTTCCGTTGCACACAGGGTCACCACGAGTCAGGCCAACTCAGAGCCGCTAGCAGCAGCATTCAGAAGCTAGCCCTGAACACGTGGCAGCTTCAACTGTGACCATTCCGACGTGCTACTCCAAGGTGCCTTCCGTGCTCCCTATTGGTTCCCAAGTGAGCCCCAAGACTGATTATCCTGAATTCCATGTCTCTTCTCCCCAGAGGGAGGTGAAGCCTGCCAGCCTCCATCTTCCCTGATTCCTCTCCCTTTCCGCAGTCTGGGACAAACTCTCCGGAGAAATCCTCCTCTTGTCCCAGGCCCTGTAATCACCGGTTTCCTCGAGCAGAGGTTGTGACCACGATGAAGGCATGTGGTTTTCATTTGAGACGAGTCACATCTGCGACTCGCTTAACTTGATTTGGGAAGTCCTGTGTTTCGGATCCAAAAAAACAAAACAAAAAATATCGTGAAAAAAAGCCTGACTCTCCCCCCGCCCCTTCTCCTTTTGGAGTTACATCCATTAGATGTAACTTACAAGGAAGAAAGAAGAGGGAATGAATGAACAATGAACCCAGAATTGACCTGGCTTCAGGACGGCCTACCCGCATTGGGAGGTTTTAGCTTTGTGGGCTGATTGAATTATTCTGCTTCAACCAAGAGGGACAAGGCGAGGATGGAATTCCCCTCCTGATTGCTGTCCCTTTTGATTTCCTGCCTAGGAAAAATGGTGCAGGATGAAGGGAACCCCATTAGAAGCCACAAAGAGGCAAAGCCTCCTGTGTATTTGGACTTAATCTTGACAGGCCAGTATTGCCAAGTGGAAGAATTGGAACTGCATTCTGGAGGGTTTGGAAGATCCTGAAAATATCTGAATATAAAGAATGTGCAATGAGCCCTTACTCCCAAACTCATCTATTTACTGGGACACGTAATTGACACATCCAATGTTAGGAAATCCAAACTTAAAACTGTGATGCACGCGGGGGAGAGAGGTGACATGTGGAGATTATCATTCATGTTATAAAACACTTTGTTATTTTCCACAGGAATACACTATATATTTACATATATATATATTTAAAATAGTTAAACCATCTACTTAAATGTTAATCTAATTTACAAAAAAACATGAGTGATACTCTTCTAGTACAGTTTTGTAGAGAGCTAAACCCTCTATTTAAATTTTATTAAATTTACAAAAAACTGAGTGCAACAGAATCTTTTAGTAGAGGTTTTTCCTTTTTTAAAGTAGATAAACCCTCTACTTAAATTTTATCTAATTTTCAAAAAGTTGAGTGACGCATACATAGTATTTTGAAGAAATTTGCCTAAAATGTGGTTGTATCTGTGTTTTATACCAGTTGATGTGAACCTTTCATTTTAAAACCAAACCAAACCTGAAACTATTATATGTGTGAGAAAAAGAAAATGGAACGCACACACTTTTAGGAATAAACAAATGGACTGTGCGTGTCAGAATCCCATTCCTCAGCAAATCCCAGAGCGCTTTGGCCATGAAGTTTGTGTATCACTACTGCAGACAGAAAATATTGTTACTCAATAGAGAGAGTGGAAAAGAAAGGGGTGGAAGATCTATTGCCACCTGTATCAGCCAGATCTGGGTTCAAATCACAGTCTCACCAGTTACGAGTGCTGTAATCTAGAGACACTTAATCTTGTGTGTAACGACAGTGTGTATGTTACGTGGCCTTTCAAGAACTAAATGAGTTACTACAATACCTGATGCTTGATACATCCTTAAAAATGGCTCCGGGATCAAGATTATGATGAAATAAAATACTGTATGTAAGCACGTGGTGGAATTCCTGGAACCCAGTAGCTAGTCAGTAATTTTTAGGGACCTGGCCAAAGAAATGATCAACCCAGTCATGCTGGAGTACATTTAATAGAAAACAAGGGTTCCATCAGCTGAAACAAGCCTATAATTAGGACAGGAAATAGCAGAGTTTAAACCCTTTCACCAAGGGAACTGAATTTGACTTTTGTGGCAGAATCAAAATTTCAAACTGTGTCAGAACAGCTCGGGGAAGAAAATCAACCAGTAAGTGCTTAATGTATGCCAGGCCCTGTTCTGCACATGTATTAACTCGGTTAATGCTCAGAGAGATCTAGGGGGCAGGTAGTGTCTTGAGTGTCATAGTACCTAAGCCAGTGGTGGCTCCCGTTCCTGGCACCCCCATGTATGTCAGAGCAGAACTGCACTCCCTAGGGTTTTCAATGGCTGGATTTTTGGAAGTAGATCACCAGGCCTTCCTTCTGAGAGGCCTGTGTTACAGATGAGGAAACTGAGGCACAGAGATATTCAGTTACTCGTCTGAGACCACAAAACTAGTTAGCAGTGGAACTGGAACAAATTAACTGCCTGCACTTAACCATGACCTTTCCTTCCTTTCATGTATCTGCTCTGAGACAGGTTCCAGCAAAAGAGAACACTTTGTGGACAAAGATGTGGATACCCTAAAGTTGGCATTGATGGCAGATGTGAAAAAAGAGAAGAGAGAACCCTAAGAAGCTTTTTGAAGAGTTGGTTCAAGGCTTCCTGATTCGTAGTAGCCCCTTCGTTCTCAGTCTGCCCAGTAAGAGTGCTCCTTACTGAATGGTGGCAAACCTGTCCAGTAGGAAAACTCCACACTGAATGGTGGCAGATCAGTCCAATAGCAGCACTTCATATTCCATAGTGCCTAATCACTCCAATAGGAGTGTATCATACTAAATGGGGCAACTCAACCTTCTAGTTACTTCTTTTAGAACTTTATTTATGAATCTAGATGTATAAAGATAAGGCAGCTCACTGAAGCTTAAATTTTTGTGGATATGCATATTGTGTTATGGTTTCCTCCAGGTAACAGTGATGTTGTTGTCACCGGGCACTGTTGAGTCCATCTTGATGCATAGCGACCCCATATGACAGAGTACAACTGCCCCAAAGGGTCTTCTAGACTGTAGTCTTTACAGGGGCAGATCACTAAGTCTTTCAAGGAGCCACTGGGTGGGTTCCAACCACCAACCTTTCAGTTAGCAGCCAAGTGCTTAACCATTGCACCACCAGGGCTCCTACAGGTAACAGTATAATTACTGATTCAGTATATATTTACTGAGGCTACATGTTAGGCATGTGCCAGGCAGTAGAGAGAGAGCAGTGAGCAAGACTTTGAGCCTACCCTCATGAAGTTTGTAGTCTTATTGGGAAAGATATCAATTGAAAAGCTTTTCAGTTTTGCAATTAAATTTTCCACAAGTGCATTTGAAGGGGGAGTCTAGGTTATCACGAAAGTACAAATATCAAAGGTGATATTAAAAATATTCAATAACTAGTGTAACCTACCAACAATTAGATCAGATGCTGGGTTTACACAACCCATTCCCCTGTCCAGGTTGGATTCCTTCTGGGTGGGACAAGTGCAGTCAGCAGCCAGCAAGGAATGTGGTGTTAAGGAAGTGTGTTTAGTTTTGTGTTTTTTTTTAAAATTACTATTTATTTATTTATTTATTGTTTCAGGGACATGAAAGCATTTAAAGAGTGGGGGAGGGGGCTTACGAGGAAAGTGGCATTGCGTCCATTTGGGGCTGGTTGGTCAGGTTCAAGGTCTGCTCTAAAATTACTTTCCATTTTGAGATCACTGTTGTTTTGGTTCTCCAGAGCTGCTCTAACAGAAAATCCAAAAAAATCAGGATGGCTTTAACAAGCAGGAATTTATTCTCTTACAGTTAGGAGGCTAGAAGTCCGAGTTCAGAGTGCCAGCTCTAGGGGCTAGGTGAAAGCCCCTTGACATTGGGCTTCAGCTCTGCCTCTTGCTCCTGGCCCACTGAAGCTGGAGGCATCTCCTCACTCAGGCAGCTGCTGGCTGCTGAGGCTGACAAACCCAAGGTTGACAAGTAAAATGGCACTGTCCCAAGATTACCAAACATGGCAGGTCACTAGTTCAACTCTAGAAACAGTACCAAGATCAACAGGAAACACGGCAGTCTGCTAAATGAAGAGTTGGCTACATGCAGGGTCCCAACGTGCCAAAAAGCTACAGAGACCTATCTCAAAGCTTCTCCTTATATACTGGAATCAGACCACATCCCTACTCAGGCAGCTACTCAGTTACTCCAGTAGATTCCATCATGGAGCTGATTATCAGTCTCATCATGGAGAATCCCTACATCCAGCTGCCCAACCACTCAACACCAGGCCCAGCCAAGTTGACACACAACTACCACAACCATAGAGTCACATATAGTTAATAAATAATACATAGAGATCCATGTACCCTTCGCCCAGTTTCTCCCAACAGTCACATCATTACGGTACAAACTGCAACCAGGGAGTTTGAATACATTGTAAACTGAGTTTTGAATAAGTCATCCATGCACATGGGGCAAAACGTAAAATTTATAAAAAAGAAAATGAAAAACTGAATCATCCTACTTCTGTGTCTTCCAGACACCCAATTCTCTGCCCTAAAGTCAAATATTACTACAATTTTCTTCCACATTCTTTCTCAAACATTTTATAAATTTTAAAACATTATAATTTGTGTGTGTGTGTGTGTGTATGTATACACATCTATAAAATACATGTATACTCACACCTAACTCACTGCTGTCGAGTTGATTTGACCCATAGTGGCCCTCCTTGGGTTTCCGAGGCAGTATTGCTAGGGAAGTAGATTGCCCTATCTTCCTTCCAAAGGAGTGGCTGGTGGGTTTGAACTGCCAACGAAAACACAAACATTCTTTTTTCTTTCATTTAAGTAGTGCATTAGTTAAGAACTCTGCTGTGAACCAGAAAGTCAGCAGTTTGAACTCACCAGCCGCTCCGTGGGAGAAAGATAAGGCAGTCTGCTTCCATAAAGAGTTACAGTCTTGGAAACCCTATGGGGGAAGTTCTGTGTCTTCCAAGTTTGCTGTGAACTTAACAATAACAAGTTTGGTTTCTGGATTTGATACTACATCCACAATTCTACATCTTGCCTGTTTTACTTAATATCTTGGAGAGCTTTTTTTAGTTAAGAAGGGAACTTAACGTGACTCTTCATTGAGTTTGGGTCACCTGGAAAACAGGATGGAAGAGATTCCTAGCGGGAGGAAAGCATGAGCCAAGGTCCAGAGGCAGGAAGGACATGAGGCCTTCTCATAAGACGGAGGAGGTCACTGTCTCTGGCAGGAAGAGGAAGGGGAGGTGGCCAGGATGGTCACTGGCTCTCAAACCCCTTTCTGCGGTATTGACAAGTAACACTCAAGTTCTTCATGTCGTCCAAAGTCACCCGATGGCTGAGGATACATCCCGTATTCTCCCGTGACAAAGTCCTGTCCTCACTCACGGACCCTGCAGGTCTGGAGAAGAGAGTTCGTGCGCCTAAGGGGCTTGCTGGTGTCCTCAGAAGTCTGCATTCTTTCTCCAGCCTGTCCCCAGGCCTTCCCCCATCTCCAGCACATCTTCTCTGACACCGAAAGACACGGAGAAAGAAGAATGGCGGGGGCTGCAACCCTTGACTTTTTTTTTTTTTTTTTTTGCTCCAGTTTGCAAGAGAGCAAACAAGATGGGAAAAATGTGCCTCCGATTATGACCCCTCTTTGCTTCCTAAAAGCTTCTTTCTGAACTTTTAAGTCTCCTCAAGTTTCAGGCCCTCTCTTTTTCTTCCCCCTGCTCTTTTCCCTCTATTTAAACTAATCTAAAAAAGCTATAAAAAGCCTCTGACACCATAAATTCCCCTGTAAACCCTGGTTTTATAGGTTTAATTGCCCCTTTTTACAATGCTGCGTGCCTGGGTCCTGAAACACTTTGGTTTTGCAGCACAAGTTCAAATTCATAGCAAGAGTCTGGGCCACCCCGTGATGGGGTTTTGAACTTTAAGAGTCCAGGAGGTTCCTGGTTCTGGCCTTGGCTGGGGCCAGCCCCTTGAGAGCTCTGTGGGCAGTGTGGTTGCTAGGGACTAAGATGAGACTTGTTTCTCAGCGAGAAAGTGGCCACGTCCCTAGAGAACTCCAAGTCCTCTGAAGTCCTCTAAAGTCCCACAGAAGTTCTAGTTGGAGAGTTCTATGAAAACAACAGTAACAAGAACACAGCCATTGCTATAGCCACACACGTGATCAGAGCTGATTGGCTGCTTTGAGTTACGAATTGAATTCTGTCCCCCAAACGTGTGCTGGAGTACTGCAATCTGTCCTGTAGATATAATCCCATCTGGGAAGCAAATTTTCCTTTGTTATGGTAATGAGGCCCTAGCAGCATAGGGAGTGACTTCAGCTGGTCACCTTTGAGCCCAGAGAGCTGGGTGAGAGCGTAGGCACAAGCAAGCGTGCACTGAGGCGACCATGCCGTCTGAATATCGCCAAGGAACTGAGCAACAGAGGCTGGAAAGAGACAAGCACTTTCCTCCAGAGCCCACAGAGAAAGGCTTCCCTGCAGGCAGTGCCCTAATTTGGACTTTCAGGCTCCTAAACTGGGAGAGAATGCATTTCAGTTCATTAAAGCCACCCCAAATTAAACAACAACGACAAAAACCCACTGCCATCGACTTGATTCTGATTCCTAGCAACCCTACAGGACAGAGCAGAACTCCCCCATAAGGTTTCCAAAGGTGTCAATCTTTATGGAAGCAAACTGCCTCATCTTTTTTCCATAGAGCAGCTGGTAGGTTTGAACCACTGGCCTTCTGGTTACCAGCTGAGTACTTTTAAGCACCACACCACCAGAGCTCCTCCTTTTAAGCCATTGCTTGTGTTATTTCTGTTATAGCAGCACAAAGCAACTGCAAGAACTAATTGTGCAAAATGAATTGTGCGTGGAATTGTACATGCCAAGTCCTCCCCACAACCTGGGGCTGGGACCATCATTCTCACCATGGGCCTAAGTGCAGGCACCTAGGCTCAGATATTGTCTTTTGCCTGAGCTTGTTGGTTCACACAGCAGGCACGGGACTAGAGCTGAGAGTGGGGTACTCAATTCGGCTTCAAAATTCAACAGGTGCCCCAAACCTCTGTAATCTAATGCAATGTTCTAACAAAAACTGACAGGCTGTGAGCAGCAGACTGGCCACCGGTTTTGGTAAATAAAGTTTTACTGAAACCTGCTGGGGCAGTCTTAGGGTGAGACCAGTAAAGCTCAATTGTACATGTGCAGGGTTGCATCTCATCTGTCTTTAGCCTTTTGATATTTTGTTCATCATGGACTTTTTGTATTGGTTGTGATGCATGTTGTTGTCGCTGTTATGTGCCGTGGAGTCGGACCTGACTCATAGCGACCCCTTCTTGGGTTTCCGAGGCAGTATCACTATGGAAGTAGATTGCCCCATCTTCCTTCCGAGGAGCGGCTGGTGGGTTTGAACCGCCAGCCTTCTGGTTAGCAGTCAAGTGCCTTAGGCACTACGCTACCAGAGCGTGATACACCATGTTTAAACGTTCTCTCATCCTGAGTTTTTACTGCTGTCTTACACAGTGAGCATTGAGAGCCGAACTCGACAGGACTGCCTTGTTTTTCTGGATCCTACAAGTTTTCTGCCTCTGACAGGGTTCAGTCTTACCCCTTTCCTTTGCTTTCTATTAGTGGGAAGTATTTGAGTTTTCCTTCTCTGACAGGTTCCAGCTTCCGCAGGCTTTACTGTATTTTGCACCCACGGTGTGTGCCTCCTGGTGCCCTAGTCCTGGCCCCGTCACACAGCAAAGGGCACTGACCCCAATGAGGAAGTCTGTTCATCCCAGCTGACTTCCAAGTGATTAGAAAGTGTGCCCATCGGTCCATGCTTCCTCCCGAGTGTAGTCCCTGCTGCTTTGTTTTGTGGCAGCAGGTCACAGCAAGTCTTCCTGGCAGACCTCACCTGCTCAGGCCCGAGAGGGGGGAATTTCCTGGAAAAAAAAAAAAAAAAAATTGCCTTAGGAAAACTCAGATGTTTCAAGTGTAATTACCCCGCTACACCCTTGTAACACTATGTCCTATCAATACCTTCATAACTGTCATTCCCAGCTCTGGGGCCTCCTTCACAGATAGTTGGCACTTACTCACTCACTGAGCAGATATTTATGGAGGTCCCACAATCTCCCAAAAGTCTTTGTAGGTGCTGGAGAGATGGTAGTGAAAATACGAGATAAAGACTGCTGTCCTTTTGGAATCCCTGTGTCCCCACCTTGTCCTTGACCAGATCTTGTCCTCGACCAGATCAACAGTGGGGCCTCTCAAGCCAGGACACTTTACCTTTCAAAGTCTCTTCTTGCTCAGTCTGTAAAGTGGAGTGTTACGGATTGAACTGCATTCCCCTAAAATGTGTGTCAACTTGGCTAGGCCATGATCCTCAGTGGTTTGGCAGTTATATAATGGGAGCTCTGGTAGCATAGTGCCTAAGGCACTTGACTGCTAACCAGAAGGCTGGAGGTTCAAACCCAACAGCCACTCCTTGGAAGGAAGATGGGGCAATCTACTTCCATAGTGATACTGCCTTGGAAACCCAAGGAGGGGTCTCTATGAGTCAGGGCCGAGCTCCACGGCACATAACAACAACAACAACAACAACATAATGAGGTTATTGTCTCCCATGTTGTGACCTGATGTAATTATCTTTCATCACTATGTGTTAACAAAACAGGATTAGGTTATGTTAACAAAGGTTAGGTTATGTTAGTTATTCTAATGAGGTAGGATTAGGGTGGGGTGCAATACTCTGACTCAGGTCACAGCCCTGATCAGATGTAAAGGGAGTTTCCTTGGGGTGTGGCCTGCATCACCTTTTACCTTCCAAGAGACAAAAGGAGAGAGAAGTAAGCAGACTGAGGGGGACCTCAGTACCAATAAGGAAGATCCATGAGCAGAGCTTGTGTGTTGGACCAAGGGTCCCTGTGCTAAGAACCTCCCAGACCCAAGGGAAGATTGAACCCAAGTCACATGGAGATCTCCAAGGAATGCTAGGCCCACAGATATTGAGAGACAAGAGCCAATGACAGAAAGCCTTTGCCTGGAGCTGGTATCTTGAATTTGACCTCCTAGCTTCCTAAACCGCGACAGAACAAATTCTGTTCATTAAAGCCATCTACCTGTGGTATTTCTGTTATAACAGCCCTAGAGAACGAAAACACAGGGATGGTCTCCAATCTTAGAGGGATTCATTCAGTAGGATCTGGCATACAGAAGGTGCTCAGTACGTGTCTGTAAACAAACATCTCTTGGCTTGGAAACATGGCACTCACACACACACACACACACACACACACACAGTCACACACAGTAGACATGAGAATGTAGTATTGCATTTCCCCTTCTTCCCTCAAAAGTTCTGCCCTGAGAGTTGGCAACGACAGATCCGTTGTTTCAAGCAGGCGCATTTCCAGGTTAAACTGCAGCCTGTGGAACATATACGATGACTGGTCACTTGGAAGGTGCTAGAGTCATTCTTTCTGCCGTCCTGTGAATCAGTGTCGCACTACTTTCCCACATTGACAGGTATTTAAAACCAGGTTTTCAAACTGGCCGAGGGACATAAAGAAGGAATATGAGGATCCTGGGATCAGGAAACTTGGAGGAAGTCAAGGGGTCTTGCAAGGGGAGGTGGGAAGACCTTGTTGTTTTTGTTGTGTGCTGTCCAGTCAATTCTGACTCATAGCAACCCTACAGGACAGAGTAGAACTGCCCAGTAGGTTTCCCAGGCTGTCATCTTTATGGGGGCAGATTGCCAGGCCTTTCTCCCGTGGACCCACTGGTGGGATCAAATCACCAACTTTCTGATCAGCAGCCAAGTGCTTAACCATTGTACCACCAGGGCTCCTGGGAAGGTGTCCTGTGTTGGCAGGTTCCATGTTTTAGTTTAATTTGCACAGTTTTTTTTTTTTTTCTTTCCTGTAATTAAGCGTATTCCATTTAGGAGCCAGGGGTGCTGGATTCCAGCCCTGGAATGGTTCAATTTCCATTCATGGATCTTCTCTCAGCTTCTCCCTTCCAAATCCACCAGGGTGTTCTGGTTCCTCATTCCTGATGCTCCCACCTGCTCCTGAGTTTTGCACAAGCCACTCCCTTTACCTGCAATGCCTTTCTCCCAGTTCCACACCTTGCTCCTTCTCCTTCACATTTCAGTCCCTGCGTCTCCCCTTAGGAGAGTCTTCCTGGAAGGTTCCCCACCTGTACCCCAGACAGGGCACGCTGTTATTGTGGGCTGCTGTGAAGTTCGCCCTCAACGCATGGCAACCCCACCCTCAATGGGATCACACTGATGTGATCCATAGGGTTGTCGTTCAGAAGTAGATTGCCAGGCCTTCCTTCCTGGTCTTAGTCTGGAAGTGCTGCTGTAATCTGTTCAGCAGTATGATGACACTCACTCCACCACCAGCAGATGGGTAGTGGCTGCACATAAGGAGGGCTGGTCGGAAACTGAACCAGGGCTCCCCACATGGAAGGTAAGAACTGTCCCACTGAACCCCCATTTCCCTCCAACACCTACAATAAAAACCTCTTGTGCTGCCTAATGCACATTTATATCAATTTAGCTCATTATTTATAATGGTTGAGTCAATATCTGTCTTTCTTAGCAGACAGCAAGCTCCAAGTGGCAGGTCCGGGGTCGGGCTTGTCCACAGACATATTGCCAGTACCCAACACCCACCTGAAACCCGGGGGGTACTCAGTAAATATTTGTTGACTCTAAGGCCCATTATTGCTCTTAATCTTTCTGAGCTGCAGGGGTCCCAAATGTACAACGAAGCACAATTTGGTTTCAAAGGGCCTCTGATGTTCTGCTGTGATTCCGCGATACCATCTGGGGCCTCGTTGGGGAGGACACGGCACATTGGAGTTTGGCCAAGGCCTCGGGCTCCCATGGCTGCTACGAGATGGGCTGCATTCTTACTGACCACTGAGCCAGGGAAATGGAGACCGGTCTTTTCATCTCAGTCAAGAGATTGGAATCTCTGACAAGACCAGAGATTATCCACCCTTTCTGATTAGTTGGCCTCAGACTCGGGAGCCAAGAGGATAGCTTGAATATTACCCAAATCCATCTGGGTTTCCCTTGGAATCACTTTCAAACTCAGGGACTGATTCTGCTTTGAGAAGGATGGTGATGTCACCGTTAGGAATTAAAGGCCTAGAAAGATCTTTTATTTTTTTTAGAAAGATCTTCAGTGACATACATTGATGTCTGGAAGGAGATACACGGTTAACAGTGTTTCAATATGGTGTTGCCCGGGCTGGTGAATTTGCTTATGTGTAGAAGGTCCACAGAGACTTATCAACAAAGCTGTTTTATGGGGAGTGGAGCACATAGCTATCCATGGGCTGGGGCTGGCCCCTCTCTGCCATTATCCTGCTCTCTCTGAATTGCAGTGGATAGAAACAAAGAAATAAAAACTCTTAATCTGGTTCTTGTTTACAAAAAGGCAGACCATCACTGGGGCCCAGGTCTCACTAAAATCCTCTCAGAGATTTTGCTTAACACATTCACCTTCTGCTGGCTTCCCAGATGGTGTCATTTGTGAAGTGCTTAGGCTGCTGTCCATGCGACCCCTAAGCAGAAGACTGGAGGTTCAAACCCCCCAGACACTCCTCGGAAGGAAGGTTGGGCAATCTACTTCCGTGGTGATACCACCTCGGAAACCTATGGAGG
>NW_006921635.1:8987272-8998066 GCF_000298275.1 Orycteropus afer afer
AACACTAAGGGACTGAACTGGGCATGTCTTCTCTCTTCTTAAAACCATTTGAGGGCTCCTCATTGCCTCTTCTACAGGATAAAGCAAAATGGCAGCCGCTAGAGCCCTGTGGTTGCTTAGTGCCTCTCTCCACTCTATAAACTTTCTGACTTTTCAAGGCCCAGTTTTTTTTTTTTTTAATTTTTGATTTGGGTGACACTTTACAGAACAAATTGGTTTTCCATTCAACAATTTCTACACTTTTTGTTTTCTGGCCTTCATTGCAATCCCCACAATGTAACAGCACTCTCCCCACTTCCTGCCTGTTTACCATTCCCTTCATTCTTTCCTATCCCTTCCCAACCTCTGGTTTATCTCTGGGCAAATGCTGCCTTTCTGATCTTGGATGGTTGATTGTTTTAAGGAGTGCATACCTTCCTTGTGTTACTGTTCATCTTATAGGCCTGTCTATATATTGTTTGACTGAACATTAAGCCACTGGGGTAAGTTCAGCTCCACACTCGAACCTTGTCTAAGGGCCATAGTCTCAGGGGTTCCACCAGTCTCTATGAGACCAGTAAGCCTTTTTTTTTTTTTTTTTTAATAATTTTGAGTTTTTTTCCACATTTTTCTCCCACTCTATCTGGGACCTCCTCCTGTAATCCCCATGGCTCAGTTCTGAGGTCACTGGGAGCAATAAGAAAAATGGCATCTATTCAAGCACCTGGTGGTATTGGAAGCTTCATGAATGGTTTGCTGAACCTGTTGCTCTGAAGCGAATGCCTAGAAGAAATGCGCAGCTCCAAAGGACTGCATTTCCTTATGTCTTCCCAAAGCATAACATCCATTCTGGGAATTCAGCAATTAAATATTTGTTTCCCTCAAACAAGTAAATATTGGATTAAAGGCAAACACTGGTCTTCCTTTGTTTACACATTTTGCAAAATATCTTAATCTATATTTAGTGATGCACATTCCTGGGTGAGTTAGTTTCTGCATTCCTATCGACAAGTAGCTGAAACCTGACTTTTAAATGGTGTGTAATGTGGTAGGAGGAGATAGGCCAAGAGAAAACAGAAGACTTGGTGAAATAAGAGGAAGGGGGAATCAGGAAGCAAGAAACAACCATAATTAAGGGCAACGCAGAAGAGCGATAAGCACAGATTTTCCCACTTCGCAATGTGACTAAGACTTAACCCACGTGTTTGCCGAATGAATAACTAGCTGCTCTCAAGCTCAACTCTGTCCTTTTTCTTCGGCTTTAAAGCTGGTGATTACATTTTCTTCATCGACTATTTCAATCTGTCCTTTCTTAGATTTTCTATGTTGTTGTTGTTGTTGTTGTTAAGTGCTGTCAAGTCAGACCCGACTCATAGCGACCCCTCCTTGGGTTTCCGAGGCGGTATCGCTACGGAAGTAGATTGCCCAACCTTGCTTCCAAGGTGGGTTTGAACCTCCAGCCTCCTGGTTAGCAGTCAAGTGCCTTAGGCACTATGCTACCAGAGGGTTGTTTAAATTCCCATTCTCTGATATGGGCTCCCTAAGAGGAAGGGGCAGTATGAGTCTTGTCTACTCTTAAAAACCCAGCATGGCACACACTGTCTTATATATAGTTGGCACTCACTCAATATTTGATAACTTGAATATTCAACCTGTTTTGCACAAGTGTTGATGTTTTTCATTTTAAAACTCTGGTCTGGTCTCCTAGTGTAGGAATCATTATGCCAGAGGCTGCCAAATCCGTTCTCCTTGGACACTGGCCATTGCATCCCAAGTCCAGAATCCAAGGAGCTGAAGCTGAGCAACATTTCCTGACCTAGGCTTTCTGCACCGTCTTCAACAGCTTCTGCTTGCTCTTAGAACTATCTTTTTGATTTTCCAATATGTTCATGAGCCTGGGCTCCCTCTGTTAAATTAGATTTGCATCAACTTGGTTTCGGAGTTGATTGTTGTGGGAGGTTTATAGCCACGCCTGCTCCTCACCTGTTGACATGGTAGGTTCCAAAGATCAGGTCGTTATGTGAAAACAAGAGGATTTCTTTTTTTCTGTTTTCAGAAAAAGAAACCATCTGTTTGATTTTTTTTTTGTTTGTTTTAATTTAGAAAATATAATCATAGAAATAATAATAGCTAAGATTTACTTGAGGAGCCCTGGTGGCATAGTGCCTAAGGCATTTGACTGCTAACCAGAAGGCTGGAAGTTCAAACACACTGGCCACTTGTTGGAAGGAAGGTTGGGCAATCTACTTCTGTAGTGACACAGCCTTGGAAACCCAAGGAGGGGTCACTATAAGTCAGATCCGACTCAACAGCATGTAATAACAACAACAACATAGCAACAAAAGGGAATGCTAGTAGCGTAGTGCCTAAGGCACTTGACTGCTAACCAGAAAGCTGGTGGGTCAAACCCACCAGCCACTCCTCAGAAGGAAGGTTGGGCAATCTACTTCTGTAGTGATACCGCCTTGGAAACCCAAGGAGGGGTCGCTATGATTTGGGATCGACTCGACAGCAGTGAGTTTAGAAACACAAAGTGTCAGGTAAGTGAGGAGCAGGTGCAGTTTCTTTCCTTTCAAGAACAAGGCGAAGGGAGCAGGTTTAAGCCCTGTTTAAGCCACTTTGGAAATTCTAGTTTTCGCTGAACAGATCTAAGGGGAGCCATGTCTCTACTCACTAGCTCTTTTCTCTTCTTTGTACTTTATATGAGTTCTTTTCCAGCAAAGCCCTGAATACTGAACTGGGTGAGAGATTGGAGAAGGTGTGGTGGAAGTTTGGCGAGGCAGTTGGTGGGTTACTGGCAGTTGGTGGGTTACTGGCTTGCTTGGGTTACTGGCAAGGCAGTTGGTGGGTTACTGACTTGCTACAGTTTGGAATTCATTAATTCATTTCTTCATTTAATAAACATTTATGGAGCATCCAACCTGGGTCAGGGCCTAGACTAGGTTCTGTGGATACATGGTGTGGTGAGAGACATTCCTGTCCTCACAGAGTTTATTACTTACTGGGGAAGTCAGAGAAACAAACAGTGATAATACATCACAATGTATGAAACAGTAGAGGATCTTAGAAATACACTGGGTGTCCACTGGGTGCCAGGAATTGTATGTAGTACTCTGTATAATTTCTCTCATTTTAGTTTTCTCATCTGTAAAACATCATGGGACCCAGTTCACAAGTTGCTATGAAAATTTAAAGAATTCTAACTGGTGGTGTCATAGTTAGGGCATTTGGTTGCTAACCAATGGGTCAGTGGTTTGAATTCACCAGCCGCTCTGTGGAAGAAAGATGGGCCAGTCTGCTTCTGTAAAGATTTACAGCCTTGGAAACCCAATAGGGGTTGCTATGAGTCAGAATCGATTTGATCGCAGTGAGTTTGGTTTTAGGTTTTATAATTGTAAAACACTTAGTGCCTGCCACATAAACCCACGAACCAAAAATACCAACCCCAATGCTATTCAGTCAGTTCTGACTCATAGTGACCTCATAAGACAGAGCGGAAATGTCCCATTGGATTTCCCAGGCTGTCATCTTTAAGGAAGCAGACTGTCTCATCTTTCTCCTGCAGAGTGACTGGTGGGTTCAAAGCCCCGATCTTTCGGTTCGCAGCCAAACGCTTAACCACTGGACCACCAGGATTCATAAATCTCCTGGCTCATTTAGTTTATTTATGATACTGCCCCAGTTCACCCTCGTTTTACTGATGATGAACCTGAGGTTCGGAGGGCTTCAATGGCTGAGCTTGAGTCCTAAAGGCATCTTAGCACAGGAAGGTCCTTGGGAGATGCCTGGGATGCCTTTACAGGATGTAAACTTCCGGGAAGTGATTGTGTTCACCATTAGTGCCTTAGGATCGAATGTCCTCAGTGTGGACTTGGGAAGAACTGCTATGGCAGTTTCTCCAGGAACTGTGGAAAAGTCAAAGCTAGTTTGGGAACAACAACAAAAGGCACCATACCCAAACTCAATTCAACACCAACTTTTATTTCTCCTGAGCTGTCTCAACTCTGAAAAACCAGAAAAATCCATTTTCTAATAATAGGCTCCCTTCTATGATCTCTGGACACAGTCAGTAAGAATCAGGAGAGAGAAGTGAGTCAGAGTCCTCAAACACGACCATTTGGCCTGTGGTTTGGGGAGGATTCCGCAGCTGTGCTGAGTGAGACCACGAGCCAGAGCCAAATCTGAACCCTGCCTGCAGTTTGGCAAGACCACAAGTGCAATTTCTCTCGACACACGGGAGAAAAAAATTCCTCCTCTTCCTGCTGCCAGCTGGGACCCCGGTGGTGGAAATGCTGAGAACTTGGTCTGGCCTTCCTGCACTTCCAAGAACACTTAGAACAAATGTAGCAAAAGCCAACAAAGGAAAAAAATCAAGTCAAGCCTTCCTCTTCCCTTTTGGCCTTTCTGCTCTCAAACAAACAAAAGCAAATTCAACACTCTTGAAGTTTGAATTCTGAATAGTGAGGTTTGGAGGAAAAAAACCAAATATCTAAGTAAGTAGAGGGGCTGTTAGTAGACAAAATATTGCATCCATATGGCAGAATATTGAGTGACCACCAAACTAATCTTTAAAAAACGCTTCTGGCGTAATGTGAAGCTAGAGGAAAAGGCAGGAACTTGGGGGAGCTCAACTGTATATATATATATATATGAAAAGAGAAAGAAGAAAAGAAAAGAAAAGTAAAAAGAAAGAAGACTGGAAGGAAATACTCCAAAAACCATCTATAACATTTGCCTTTGGGTGGGAGGAGTCTGGCTGATTGCTTTATCTGTCACCAGTTTGTTGAATTCCCCTTCCCAGCCTGTCCCCCAGCAAAAAATATCCTGGGAGTAAATCCCTGCAGTAGTAGAACCACTCCAACTCCCAACAACACATCCGTAATGACTGTTAACCTCTGGATGTGCTACAGGTAAGAAAACTTCCTGCTGAAGCTACGCCTTTCTCTTTGACATGGAAAAAAAGTGTATTTGATGTAAATAACCACAACTTATGTTATCATAGGAGCTTTGGTGGCGCAGTGGGTGAGGCACCTGCCTGCTGGCCAAAAGGTCTGTTGCTCGAACCCACCCAACTGCTCTGAGGGAGGAAGATGAGACAATCTACTTCCATATTTACAGCCTTGGAAACCTGTTGAGGGCCACTCTGGGTCAGAATCCACTCAATGGCAGTGCGTTTGGTTTGTTTTACTTTTATATTTTCATAGTAGTATTTCCCACAATATGTTTTATGAACACTCATTCCGGGAGATGGTCCCTCCAAAAGGGCATGCTGTGGTCAGTTCCATTTGAGAATCTGAAGATGACCTAGACTGCCTACTGTTTCCCACTCTTCAAGGCTCACCATGCAAGTTGGTGACTGGAGGCTCTGAGAAGTCTTGCAGTAAGGTTATTTAACTTTGCTGGGCACAAGTTTTCACAATATCTCTGATCACACACTCCTCTGTTTCCTGAAATACCTATTATCCCTTCACAAGACTAGAGTTCTGAGGACTACCAATGGGAAATAAACTGGGATTACAAAAATGACTACAATCCTCACCTTCCTGATATCCATGCTCTTTGTGGTATGAGTTAGCAGCTCCTCCCATCAATAACTGGAGACACTTTCCCTACCCCTTGAATACAGGCAGGCCTTGACATTTGCTCTGGCCAAGAGAATCCATAGAAATGGCAGGAAGTCATTTCTGAGCCTGCCTCCCAGAGGCCTTGTGTGCTTTTATTTGCTCTCTTGGAACACTTCCACCATCAGAAGAGTAAGCTTGAGCTATCCTATTGGAGGATGAGAGACCACATGCAGGACTGACAGTCCCAACTGAAGCCTCTTCCAATCAACCAGCCCCCAACCAGCCCAGTGGCTGACTTCATGAGAACTACCCAGCTACATTGGGCTCAAATTGCTGACCTAAAGAATCACAAACTAACGAAGGGGTTGTTTTTGAACCAGTACTTTTGGGGATAGTTTTTTATGCTGCAAAAGCTCACTGGTACATACTCTATAAGAGGAATCACCTTGACTTCATTAAATTATATATTTTAGAAGTAAACCATCGGTTACTCTCAGGACTTTATTATTCATAACAAATAACTTGCAATAAACAAAGCAAGTGACTCAGACACAAGTGTGTGATGGAAAATCCACTCTTGAAAGCACAAGCATGGGGTTTGGGCCAGATTGGTGTCTTTTCACCACTACCTTTGGGTCCGTTTGTTGCACTGTGGCAGCTTGCATCCTGCTATGAGGCTAGAGGTTATGCCGCCAATATTTCAAATACTGGCAGGATTGACCCACGGTAGACACATTTCAGTGGAACATCTGGACTGAGACAGACTAGGAAGAGAGACCTGGTGACCTACTTCTAAAAATCAGTCCCTGAAAACCTGATAGATCACAGAATTTTGTCCAAGACTGGAACTTGCTTATTTTCGAGCACATGATCAGAAAAGAACAAACCCTTGGAAAGGACATCATGTTGAAATTGAGGAGAGTCCTCAGTGGGGTGGACTGATGTGGTCACACGATGGACTCAAAGACAGCAGCAGTCATGAAGTTAGTGTGACTGGGAACGTTTCTTTGGAAAAGTTCATGTTCATGTTACATGCTACCATGAGTCAACCTTAGGACTCGGTGGCAACTAGGAGCAACAACAATGCTTTTTCAGTAAAAAACCAGAATAAAAACTGGTGACTACTTAACAACTACCAGGAGCCCTGGTGGTGCAGTGCTTAAGCACTTGGCTGCTAACTGTTCCAGTAAAGAGTACAGCCTAGGAAAGGGTCAGGGGCCACTTCTACTCTGTCCTCCAGGGTCGCTAGGAGTCAGAATGGACTTGGTGGCAAAGGATTGAGGTTACTTACAAGTGCCCATAGGGCTAGCTTCCTAACTCTCTCCTAATCAACAGTCTTCTTTTTCCCTTCCAGTTTCCTGAGCTCCTACAAGCAGTACTCTCCCTCCCCAGATGGCAAGATCACTTTGCTTCCTTTGTGGCTTCATGGGATGGGTAGAAAGGAGCAAGAACAGAGGCCGACAGTGAGGAACTGGCCCGGGCAGGGCTGGGAGTGGAAAAGGAGACCTTCCAGAGCAAGCAAGAAGCCAGCCAGTTGCAGAAAGTGAGATCTGGAAGGGAAGTACGTTAAAAGCCAAAGGAACTCCCTCCAGAGCTGGGGTTGAAGCTGATCTTGCACACAGCCCTGCCATCTTATACAAAGGGTTTTATTTGTGGGAGTCTTGAGACGGACCCATTAAAGGAACAGATTCAAGGCGGTAAGCGTGGGTCTGGGGAAGTGTGTGTGCGTGCTTCCCTGGCCTCCCCCTGCACCGCCCCTCTTTTACAAGGGCCAACTGGGTTGCAAGGTTAAAGCCAGAGGGGACCAATTGGTGTTGTGGGACTTTTTTACAAAGTGCAAAGGATCAAAGTAATTAGCGAAGGGCGAGAGACCAGGCCTGTGAGAGAAAGAAGCCAGCCACCCAAAGCCTTTTGCACACGCTTCTCGTCTTCCCCAGGCCCACTGCGAAAGGCGCCAGGTATTATGGGAAACGGTGTGCTGCAGGGTGCAGAGGTGCTGGAGGCGGCTCCTCTGGGATCAGACAGGAGGTGAACCTGGAAAGACGCAACCTGAATCAGGACAGTTACGGGGAGATCTCCAGGTAGCCGAAGATGCACAATGTGACCTTCAGTGACAACTTCCTGGAGAGTCTTTCTGAGGCATTTCATTGCTTCCTTCCGGTTTCAGACCAAGGCTCACTTGGTCAGACCCTGCCTCAGTGACTGAGGGGAGGGACTAATGGTCTCCATGTGGCAGTCCGCCTCCATAAAGATTTACAGCCTTGGAAAGTCTGTAGGACAGTTCTACTCTGTCTCACAGGGTTGCTATGAGTCAGAATTGACTTGATGGCTGTGAGTTTGAGTTTTGTTGTTTGTTGTTTAAGTATCGAACACTTCCAAAGCTTCTCGAGTGTGATCACGGCAGGGGCAGGGTATATCACAAGAGCAAGAGTTGTCCAGGGAATTATTTTAGATGGTCCATAGATAAAATGGTTCCCGTGGCATCGATTCCAAATTCTAGCGATCCCAGGTGTTACAGAGTTTTCTTGGCTGCAGTCTTTATGAAGCACATTACCAGCTCTTTCTTTTGCAACACCACTGGGTGGGTTTGAACTGCCAACCTTCAGCTGAGTAATTAAGCACTCACTGTTCGCATCACCCAGGGACCTTCTGGTCCATACATACATAGGACTTTAAGTTACATAAAGACACCTAGTCAATATATCATTCCTCCCTCCCTCCCTTCCTTTCATCCTGCTCCTTTCTTTCTTTCTTTTTTTCTCTCTCTCTCCTTCTCTGCCCTCCCGCCTCCCCGCCCATTCTTCCAAGGAGAACGTCTCTTCCAAGGAGAAAGTCTCTGGTGATAACGAGCTGTGTTAGGTACAATCATGCCCCCTCGTAAGATGTGAAGAAGGATATCATGCTTGGTAAAGTGGAGGGTCAGCGAACAAAGGGAAGACCCTCAATGAGATGGACTGACACGGTGGCTGCAACGATGGGCTCGTGCCCAGCAAGGATCGTGAGGCCGGTGCAGGACGGGCAATGTCTTGTTCTGCTGTGCACAGGGTCTGTGTGAGTCAGAACCCACTCGAAGACACCGAACAGCAACAAGATGTCCACGTCCCAGTACCCAGACCTGTGCATATGTTACTTTACAGGGCCAAAGGGACTTTGCAACTGTGAGAAAGGCTAAGGTTCCTGGGATGAGGGGGATTAACGTGGATTATCCAGGTGGGACCGAGATAATCCATGAGCCCTTAAAACAGGGGCAACTTTGCCTGGCTGCAGAGACCTTGAGATGGCAGTGTGACAAGGATTGGCTTTCCTGGTGCTGTTGGTCCTGGGAGGCAGGGGGCTTCATGCAAGGATTGGAGAGAGGCCTCTAGGAGCTGAGAGCGGCCCCCAGTGGCCCGCCAGCTAGGAAACGAAGACCTCAGTCCTACAACCACATGGAACTGAGTTCTGTTAACACTTGAAGAACTAGAAAACAGATTCTCCCCAGAGCCTCAGAAAGGAACACAGACTCATTGTACCTGGTATTCTGACCCACAGATCTGTAAGATAATAAATTTGTGTTGTTTTAAACCACTAAATTTGTGGTAATTAACACTTACTCCCTCTTTTACAAAGAAAAAGGGCAGACGTCTAGTTCAGGGAGGCCACAATACCCAACTAAGAGGCCGCAAAACCCAGCGCAGGGTTTTCATTAGATTTATTTGTAAGTTTCATTTCTATTTGGGTAAGTGGTAATGGCTTTCTATTTATGGTAGTGGTTTCAACTTACCTCTTTTGGGGTGAATTTACTTAAGCAAAGAAAAATAAATTGATTCTAAAGAAAAGTATTGGTAAGTAGTGCAGATTCTATGAATTGATTAAAAAAATAAAAAGTTGCTGTTAAGTCTATTCCAGTTCAGGGCAACCCCGTGTCCGTTAGACAGGACTGTGCACCACGGGGTTTGCAAAGTCAGGGACTTTTCAGGACATCACCTGGACTTTCTTCCGAGGCATCTCTGAGGAGATTCAAACCACCAACCTTTTGGTTTGTGTAACAGTTGCACCACAAAGGGACTCCTAGGAATTGATCAGTGGTATTTAAATATCAGAAATGTGGGAAGCACTCTTCCAGAGTGTTCTGGAGGGACCTTTTGGGGTTCAGAAAACTGACAGGCACCTTCGCATGCAATTTGCATTTATTTGCATTCATTATATCTACAGATCCCACGTAAGGACCAATGAGAGGCAAGACACAATGTCCCCGGTATTCTCTCAATGGCTTCGCTGAGTGATTTTTGTTTTTCAGCTGGCCCTTTGATATTGGAAGCAATTGCATAAAACAGAACAAAAAAGTGTTCAGAGCAGCCCACCAGGTAAGGTTTTGCAGCATGGAGAGTTACCACCAGCCTGCGGAGCCACACAGATGAGACTTGGAATCGGTCCTTTGAAACTGTGTGACCTGGGGCAAATACCTTGACCTCTCAGAGCCTCAGTTTCCTTATCTGTAAAAAGGAACCAGAAAGAAAGCCCTTAGTGGGAGGAAGTAAGGACTAAACAGGATGCTTTTTGTAAAGACTGCAGCCCAGTTCTTGACCTGCAGGAAACAATGGGATCGTTATTATCATTGAGTGGTCAGCCATGCTCTCAGTGCTGTGGTCCCTGCCTCTGGCCCTGGACTGAGGCATTGCCCTGAGGGGTGTTCTGAGCCAGGCCAGGCAGACAGTCTCCAGGCCCACCAGACTGGGGCTGGTCTCTGTCATCCTGACGTGCAGAGAAAAGGAGAGAGAAAGCAGCCCCATACGGCTGGGAGAGGTGGGGTGGCCAAGCCTGCCTGCAGCCCCTCTTCCCCTCTACACGGAGGTTCTGGGAACAGAGCGATGGGAGACTTCTCAGGGGAGACCCCTGCCTGAGGACAAAGGAGGGGAGAATGAGAGGGCAGACATGGGAAGTGTATCTTTCTGTCTGCTGCCTGGGCTGTGCTTGGAAGCTGGCTTATCTGAGTGGGAGTCCTAGCTCTGATAGTTATGAGCTGTGTGACTTTGGGCTAGTGTCTTCTCCTCTCTGATCATAAACATGCTGCTGATTGCTATCCAGTAGGCTCTGACTCATGGCGACCCCGCGTGCAACAGAAGGTAGCATTGGCTGGCCTGGCACCATCTTCACAATTGTTGGTAGGTGACCCTGCCTGCAGCAGAAGGTAGCATTGGCTGGCCTGGTACCATGTTCACAATTGTTGGTAGGTGACCCCGCGTGCAACAGAAGGTAGCATTGGCTGGCC
>NW_006921635.1:8998171-9001588 GCF_000298275.1 Orycteropus afer afer
TAGCATTGGCTGGCCTGGCACCATCTTCACAATTGTTGGTAGGCTGGAGTCCATTATTGTGGCCACAGTATTTTGGGCCCCATCCAGTCTAGGGGGTCGCCTTCCAGCACCACATTGGATAATATTCTGTTGTGATCCATAGGGTTTTCATTGGCTAATTTTATAAGTAGATCACCAGGCCTTTCTTCCTATTCTTAGTCTGGAAACTCTGCTGACACCTGTCCACCATGGGTGACCCTGCTGGTATTTGAAACAGTGATGGCATAGCTTCCAGGACCACAGCAACAGGTCAGCCACCACAGTATGACAAACTGACAGATGGGTGTTGTTGTTATGTGTTGTTGAGTCGGACCTGACTCATAGCGACCCCTCCTTGGATTTCCGAGGCAGTATCTCTATGGAAGTAGATGGCCCAACCTTCCTTCCGAGAAGTGGCTGGTGGCTTTGAACCGCCAGCCTTCTGGTTAGCAGTCAAGTGCCTTAGGCAGTGCACTACCAGAGCTCCTGACAGATGGGTAGTAGATAATAAACATAGCTAACATTGATTAAACCTTGACTTTGTGCCAAGTTCTATTCTAAGCACTTCACAAGTACTAAATACTTGAATCTTGAAAGTAACTCTATGAAGTTGGTACAATTATTATTCCCATTTTGCAGATGAAAAGACTGAGGTACAGAGAAGTTATACAACTTGCCCAAAGTCACACAGCTAATATGTGATAGATCCAAGTTTCAATCCAGGGCAGTCTAGATCCACAGTCTATGCCTTGCTACTATATGGTGAGTTCTTATCTTTACAACTTTTTCAAAAAATAATATTTTATTTTGTTTTCGGTGAGAGTTTATACCACAAGTGAAGTTCCCCTTTAATAATTTTGTACAAATCTTCCCATGCCATTGGCTACAATTTTTGCAATGCATTATTAGCATTCTCATTATTGCCATTCTGGTTGTCCTGTTTCTTTTGTTCTAGCTTGCCTTCCCCTGCTTGCCTTCTCACCTTTGCTTTTAGGCAAATGATGACTGTTCGGTCTCCTGTAGTTCATTGTTTAAGGGAGTGATTACTCATGGATCCAAAGTTTTGTATTTGTTCTTTACTCCTTAAATCTCTATGGGCTATGATTTCTTAGCCTCATTTTTCAGGTTATAAAAGTAATCACTGGACTTTAAGGTCAAACAAATGTGTTTACTAAACCAACTCAAACCAAACCCACTATTGTCTTGTTGATTCTGACTCACAGCGCCCCTAGAGGGCAGAGTAGAACAGCCCAGGGGGTTTCCAAGGCTGTCGTCTTTATGGAAGCAGATTTCCATGTCTTTCTCCCGTGGAGCGGATGATGGGTTCAAACCACTGACTTTTTGGTTAGCAGCGGAGCCTTAAGCCCTGCTTGCTAGGTAGTCCAAACCCAGGTATCCTGACTTCCAGCCACAGGGCTTTTCTTCTTCTTCTCTTTCCCTTCTTCCTTTTCTCTTTTTTCCCCCTTTTCTCCTCTCTCTCCCCCCTTTTTTCCCCTTCTCTTCCAGTGTTCTGTTCCTCTAAGTAAAACCAAACCAGTTGCCAGGAAGTAGATTCTGACCCATGTGACCTCACATACGTCAGACTAGACCTGTGTCCTATCGTGATTTCAGAGGCTGCTGTTTTGGAAGTAGATAGCCAAGCTACCTCTGGGGGGATTTGAACAGCCAACCTTTTGGTTAGTAGGCTGACACTTAATTGGCTGCACCACCCTGGACTCCTTATTTATCCAACTAATAATGCTTGTTCAGTTGCCTACTGCATACCAGGCAATGTGCTTTACATTTCTGTGTTTGCACTTTGTCCTGTTCATACCCTGGCCATGAGCAGGTTCTGTGTCCCTTTACCACACCCCCTCATCCAGGCCAAACTGGTCCAGACTAGAACCCTAAGCAGACAACAACTGCTGGCAGAATTACCCCTGTCATTTGTGATTCTGCAGAAAGCTGTGGCCCTTCTCTGAACTGTATTCTCAGCCAGTGTGGTGACAAGCTAAAGAACTTGGAGAGATAGACCCATGCTGTTTCCGGACACCTGCCTGACATCCAAGGGTCTGGGGCAGAAAGTATAGACCCACCCAGGCAAGGCTCCTGGGTTGACATGATGTCTGAAAAGAAATCCAATAGACTTGGAGCCAGAGGGGGACTGATCCCAGAGCAGAGTTTGCCTGTAAAGCTCTGGGCAGGCTGTGGGCCCAGCACTGGGGGCCAGCTAAGCAGAGAGCAGTGGCTGAAAGCCCGAGACAACCTATAGATTTATCAGTGCGGCTGGGCAAAATGGCGGCGTCAGCTGTATCCTCCTCCATCCCCGCCACTCCCATCCCCCCTGCGGACCTCCCTGCATCCTTTCTCTAAGATTCTGCTTTTAAGCCCCGCCCTTCAGAAGAAAAGAAAGAAATGAGTTTGAGACCACACGGAAAGTGTGATGATTGAATTACAGCTCAACCACTTTTGGGGGAGTACTTGGGGGCTCTTGTGGTGTAGTGCCTAAGGCATTTGACTGCTAACCAGAAGGCTGGTGATTCAAACCTACCAGCCACTCCTCAGAAGGAAGATTGGGCAATCTACTTCTGTAGTGATACCTCTTCGGAAACTCAAGGAGGGGTCGCTATGAGTCTGATCCGACTCGATGGCAGTGCGTTTGGGTTTTGTGTTTTTTGGGGTGTGTTACACACTCCTTGTGCTGCAGTCTCTTCACCTGTAAAGTGGGGATGTTGTGGTGGTCTCCTTCTGTGCACTGCTGAGTGTCCTCATGGAGGACTCTATGCACTGTGGGCGGGCCCCTGCATGCCTTTCTCGCCTCTGACCTTCCCTAGCTCTGGCTCCCAAACCCAAATCAAACCCACTGCTGCTGAATCGACTCCAACCACGGCAACCCCGCATGTTACACAGTGGAACTTCTCCACAGGAGTTTTTTTTTTTTGCCTGTAATCTTTACAGAATCAGATTGCCAGGCCCTTCTGGGGTGCTGCTGGGGGGTTCAAACATTCACCCTTCCAGTCAGTTGTTGTTGTGAGGTGCTGTCAAGTCAGCTTGGACTCTTAGAGACCCTGTGTGCAACAGAATGAAACCCTGCCTGGTCTGCACCAGCCTTGCAATCCTCGCCATGCTTGAGCCCACTGTCGCAGGCACTGCGTCAGTCCATCCTGCTGAGGGCCTTCCGCTTTTTTGAAGACTCTGCTTTACCAAGCATGATGTCCTTCTCCAGAGACTGGTCCCTCCTGATGACATGATCAAAGTCCATGAGATGAAGTCTGGCCAGTCGCACTTCTACGGAGCGTTCCAGCTGTACTTCTTCCAGGACAGATTTGTTCATTCTTCTGGAAGTCCATGGTACATGCAATATTCTTCGCCAACACAATAATTCAGATGCATCAGTTTTCTGTGGTCTTCCTTACACTT
>NW_006921635.1:9002188-9016597 GCF_000298275.1 Orycteropus afer afer
GTTTTCTTTATGGTGAAGTACAATTCATACTGAAGACTGTAGTCTTTGATCTTCACCAAGAAGTGCTTCAAGTCCTCTTCACTTTCAACCAGCAAGGTTGTGTCATCTGCGTGTTGCAAGCTGTTTGAGCCGTCCTCCAGGCCGGATGCTATGCTCCTTTTCATACAGTCCAGCTTCTCTGTTTGTTCAGCACACAGATTGAATAAACATGGTGAAAGGACACAACTCTGGCACACACCTTTCCTGATTTTAAGCCACACAGTATCCCCTTGTTCTGTTCAAATGACTACCTCTTGGTCTATGGACAGGTTCCTCATGAACACAATTAAGTGTTTCAGAATTCCCATTCTTCGCAATGGTATCCATAATTTGGTATGATCCCCATGTTTGAATGCCTTTGCATAGATGATTAGCAATCACATACAGACCTTGTGCTACCCAGGTCCCCTGTCTGGCTCCCACTGACCCCAATCTTATATATGCTGACTCCTCTCAGGTCTTATTCTCCTCTCTCTCCTTCCTCCTTAAAAATGGGTTTCTCTCGTGGTGACTGTGCACAACATTTTGAGTCGCTCTGCTTCTCTGGCCCTATCTCTGCTGTTGTGGTTGTCAGCTGACATCAAGTTGATTCTGACTCATAGCAACCCTGAATGACACAGTAGAACTGCCCTCTATTGCTACCAAAATGTGAGCATCTCATGACATTTCCCCACCTTCCTGTCTTTGTCCAGGCTGTTCCTTCCCCCTGGAATGCTCCCCTTTTCAAATGGCTTCGTACTGAAGCCCAACATTTTGCTTGGCATTCAAGGTCCTGAGGAAACAACTTTTCTTGCAGGAAGTATCCTCATTCTCTCTCCTCTGGGTTTTCAAAGCACTTACCTAGAGTTCCTATAGTACCCAGAGTTCCTGGGTGATGCAAATAGTTAATGTGTAAATAGTTACTTTGAATGATAACTGTAAAGGTTGGACATTCAAGTCCACCCAGCGGTGCCTTGGAAGAAAGGTCTGGCAATCTACTTCCAAAAAACCAGCCATTGAAACCCTATGGAGCAAAGTTCTATTCTAATGCACACAGGGTTGCCATGAGTCATAATCAACTTGATGCCAACTGGTTATTTCACTGGAGTATCTGTTAATAATAATAACAGCACTGACCACCACCAGCTAGTGTTCATTGTTATTAAGTGCTGGGCTGGTTACATTGGTGGTCTCCATGCATCCTTGCTCATTGTTCTGTACCTTTCCCCTCCCCTTATAGACTCAGGCAGGTCATTTGCTTTGGCCAAAAGGAAAGCAGTAAGCTCACTGTGAGCAGAGGCTTGAAAAAACACTTGGGCACTTCCATTTGTTCTCTTGGACTCCTGTGATGACCACAAGAATGTACCTGGACCAGCCTGCTAAAGGCTAAAACATGTGGAGCAGAGCCAGTCATCATGATCAAGGCCATCCCAGATCAGCCACTAACCAGCCAACTGCAAACGTGGGCGAGCCCCAATTGAGGCCAGAAGAATCACCCAGCAAATGCAGCCAAGACCAGTAGACATATCCAGCTGACTCGTAGACTCATGAGAAATAATTGTTAAGCATTGGGATGGTTTGTTATGCGGCAATAGCTCACTGATAGAATATCCTCACGTTTGTTACTGCTAAGTGCTTCCCACGTGTTAGGAAACCCTACTAAACACTTCATAAGCATCATGTCCTTTGATCCTCATCTGAGTTAGAATACTCTTCCCATTTTAGAGATGAGAAAACCAAGTCTTAGAGAGCTTGTCATTTCTCCAAACCAACGGGACAAGAAAATGACTGAGTACCTTTCATCTGAGTCTTTTCCTGGCTCTTCTTTTATCATTTTTTTTAAAAGAAAACAAAAACTTTTTATTGTGATTTTACAGAGCAGATTGGTTTTCCATTCAATAATTCATACCCATTTTGTTTTGTGACTGGCTCCTCTACTTTTTAGCTGTGAACTTTGGGTGAGTTTCTATTCCTATCTGTGCCTCAATTTCTTAATCTATAAAATAAAGATGTTAACAGTTTCCAGAGGGTTGTGATATTAAGATAGATAATATATTTGTAAGTTGCCAAGCTCAGTGCCTGGTACATAGTAAACACTCAATAAAACATTAGAGTCTCTTTTAAGAGCTATCTGTAAGGGATCAAACGGACATCAGCAACTTGAAGGTTAGATAGGAACCTTAGGAGATAGTGAGCTTGTTAATGAGGGAGGGACAACTCAGGAAAGGATTGGTGAGAATGGGAGTACCACCCAAAGAGTGTTATCAACATCACTGAATTGTACATGTACAAACTGTTGAGTTGGTATATGTTCTGCTGTGTATATTCTTACTGGCAACAACCAAAATAAAATAAATTTAGATATATGATATTCTTTCTCTTCCCTTTTCTTGCTGCCTGGTACCCCAGTGTGTCACGGGTGTCATCACTTATGTAGCTTATGGCTCTCTGAAGGCTGGACACATGTCTAGTTATTCTGTGTGTCCTACCCTAGTGCTTTGCCCAGGGAATTCACTTACTAAATAGACATTGAAAGATTGTTTTGATTTCACTCCAGCAGAAAGTAAGAGTGAAGTTAGTGTCCTCAGAAGAAGAGTTCAAGAGGATGGAGGACAGGATGACTAGATTGAGCTACAGCATGGGGACTTTAAGTCAGACTCAGGAAAGAACTTCCAGGAAGGGTAGAGAGACAGCAGACTTTTTTTTTTTTTTTGGACAAAAGAGGAGATGACCTGCCTTTCTCTGGAGCTCGCTGAGCAAGTTTAGACACTCTCAAGTAGGCATAATTTTAAGGATGTTTGGAGGCTAGGGGGTGGGTGGTCCTGGGGTGGTGACCCTTCGATGCCCTTGCCGGCTCCAAGGCTCTTTTGAGACTTCAGGCAGAAGCAGACAGCTTTCCTGCCCTTTCCTTCCACTGTTTTTCTTTGCAGCTGTCTCTGCATTTCAGAGTTCACATCTCTGCCAGGGACTCTATTTTGGGATTTGTGGGAACAGGGCTGGTTTTGCCAAATAGGAAGCTTCAGAAGTCTTAGCAAGCTTGTTGTCCTGGGCCTCCCGGCCCGCGGCGACGGCAGGGGACACTGAAGAGGCTGCTCTGGGGCCCAGCATCTGTGGCATGTGCAGGCTGGAGGCAGAGTGCCTTTTCCCAGAGACCCTTCTCAGCTGGGGGTGACCCCAGGGCCACCTCACTCAGCAATCTCCCCAGCTGGAAGCCTGCTCTCTGAGGCCCAGGTAGGGCTGCTGCCCTCCAAAGAGCTGAATTTCTCCCACAAGCCTGCTGATAATGGGCTAGCCTTCAGTGAATACTAACACCAAATTCCCAACACATCCCCTGTCTCTGTGCTAGCTCGGGGGAGCCTGACCCTGACCTTGGCACGGGACGTTGGCTTAAGGCCTTGGGATTGGGCACATGTGTGTGTCCACACCTAGGCAGGCGAGCTTACGATCAACCGTGCAGGTCTGTGCGTGTATTCACACGTCTCTCTTTGTAACGCCAGACAGCTGCGTGTTCCTGTGGGGGCTGGTGACTGTGCATATCTATGTTCACATGGATGTGAGCATGTTTGTTCATATGTGTTTGCTTTCAGCACATCCTGGAGGACAGTATCTCTGGATTTTTAATTCACTCAATTTGTATCAGTAATACATGGTCATTGTTTATAAAAGCAATCATAGGGAAGCAACACACATGTAATATATATATATATATATATATATACATTCGACTGCTAACCAGAGGTTGGCAGTTCAAACCCACCAGCAGAAGGAAGATGGGGCAATCTACTTCCATAAAGATCTACTTCCTCGGAAACCCAAGGAGGGTCACAATGAGTCTGGATCGGCCCGATGGCAATGGGTTTTGTTTCTCGGTTTTATATGGATATAAACAATATCATATAAATGGATATAAATATCTATAAATAACATTATATATCACATATAATGTATATGAATATAAATAATATATTACATAAATCAAACCAAACCCACTACCATCGAGTCGATTCCAACTCACAGTGACCCACTTTGGGTTTCCAAGGCACTAAATCTTTACGGAAGTAGATTGCCCAGTCTTCCTTCCGTGGGGTGGCTGCTTGTGTTTGAACCACCAACCTTCTGGTTAGCAGTCAAATAAATGCCTTCGGCACTACACCACCAGAGCTCCCAATACATTACATAGAATATATACTGTTTTATACATGTGTTCCCTGCTTTTCGAAAGTTCACTTCCCCTTTTAGGAAACACACACATTGGTATCTGTTTTCGCTAACTGAAAGAAATCCAAAGAAGATTTTCACTTTTATGAAAAAAGGCAAACAATGGAATTAGCATTGAGCGCTGGTTTTGCACTGAGCTGTTGATGAGACAGCATGCACCCTGAGCAGAGAGAGTAGGGTGGCAGGCTCCTCCTCCAGGGGCCCCACTAACGGCTGCCACTGCTGTCCACCGGCTGCATACTTGCCTCTCATCCTGCTCTTACTGCATATTGGTGTTTTCCGAGGTGTCACGTGCTCTTTGGTATGACTCAGTAGGTTACTTTTTGGGTCTGGAAATGCTCCCAAATATTTCCGATATAAATGAATGGTAATTGGATCCTTGCTTTACGCCATTTCAGCTTATGAGAAGTTTCATAGGAATGCTCTCCTTTCAGATAGCGGGGGAGACCTGTATTAGTATAGATTTCTATCCATACGTAATAAAATGATAGAATGTAGCCAAAATTTAGTATATTACATCTATATATAATAAAATATTATGTTCTTTATATCCACATATAGTATAGATAAGGAGCTCTGGTGGCGTAGTGCCTAAGACATTTGACTGCTAACCAGAAGGCTGGCGGTTCAAACCCACCAGCCACTTCTTGGAAGGAAGGTTGGGCAAGCTACTTCTGTAGTGATACCACCTTGGAAACCCAAGGAGGGGTCGCTATGAGTCGGGTCCAACTCGATGGCACATAACAACAACAACAACAACAAACATATATATACAAACACACACACATTTTACTATGCATAATATAAATATTTAACCTGCAGGGCAAATAATATTTATAATATGTATAGTAAAAAAAAAATAAAGCATATATATGCTGGGTATGGGATATATGGAGGTATGTGTGTGTGTGTGTGTGTGTATATATATATGCCTTAGTTACTGTGCCACAAGAGCTCCTTATGGATAGGTCTATACCCATGTATGTGTATATACCTGTGAAGGGGGCTTCGTTCTCTGATCCTTCTCCAATCTTGTATCTCACTGGGAGTGACTACATGGTGTCCTGTTACACAGAGGGTCCCTAGATAATTTAACCCATCATCATTATATAACATTTAGCTTACTTTTATTCAATGCAAACAAAACCACAATAAGCATTCTTTTAGCCAAAGTTACGTGCAGGTTTCAAATGATTTCTTTGCATGAATGACTAGAAGACGTGACCAGGTCAAAGTGTGTTCACATGTCTATGTCTTTGATGGACATTTGCACTGACACATCATAAAAGTCAATCCAAACCAGTTGCCGCTGACACAGCTGTGGACCATGCCACCCCACGTGTACAGAGTAGAACTACTTCCGAGGGTTTTCAAGACTGTGACCTTGTGGAAGCAGATCACCAGCCCTTTCTTCCAAGGCACCTCCCAGTGTGTTTCAGGTACCAACCTTCCGGCTACTAGTCGAACGTTTGACCGTTTGCTCCATCAGGGGACTCCATGACACACAGTAGGCACTCAGTAAGTTACTGGTGGCTGAACGAACCAGCAGCTGAGCAGAGCACAGCCCTAGAATGATACACAGCTCACACCCAGACTCCACCTCCTCCTAGTTGTCAAAATCTCAGATGAAGTCGCAGGACTTAAGAAAGAAGACAAGGCATGGGTCCGACACTGAGGACCACTTTCTAAGAGGTTTAAGGAAGAGAGAGGTGGCAGGTAGCTGTATGAGGGAGCCCAGCTCAGACACTCAAAGAAGCATATATATCACTGTATCTATGGCTGGGTCTACAAGAAAAACCCCCAAAGTCACTGCCATTGAGGTGATTCTGACTCATAGTGACTCCCGTTGGGTTTCCCAGGCGGTAACCTTTATGGAAGTAGATTGCCTCATCTTCCTTCCATGGAGTGGCTGGTGGATTTAACGCCAGCCTTCTGGTTAGCAGTCAAATGCCTTAGGCACTGCACCACCACAACTCTTAGACCTGTCTCTATATAGGTCTATATATATCTATAGATAGGTCTATATCTACATATATGTATGTATCTGTGGAGGGGGCTTTGTTCCCTGAGCAATACATTCTCTCTCTCTTGGTAATTGCCCCTCTGCTCCACCAACATGGGAAGGACAGGAAGGTGAGACTCCAGGTGTGGTGCCCTGGCCCATGCAAGCATCCATCCATCCCTCATTGGCATCCTAAGGAGCTAATAGGCCTAATGTGTGAACATTGATTTCTGGGGTGATGGCCCAGCCGGAATGATTTACATTCTATTTCCCATCGATGATGCTCCATTGATCTCCATGGGCACTAAAATATTTACTAGGGAGAGGAGGGCTGGAAGGGCCCTGGCCACGGGAAGGGAGCCCTGGTCAGGCTTTTAAAAGGGCAAACGAGTGACCTGTGGGTGAGAGTGAGTCAGGAAATGTAGCTTCTTACCTGAAGATGAAAATCCCAGGAAGAAGGTAAGGACATCTCAGGGACATTATGGAGCCAGGAAAACCACACTAGGCTCCAAGCCAGGGAGAGATGCAAACTGAAGCTTGAACCTTTCCCCTGTCTTTAGAGCTGGAGACAAATGATTACTCTTCTGGGAAGACCTCCAGGACCACCTCACCTAAAGTGACCCTTGGCCACTTTATGTCACATCACCCTACTGGTTCTCTCTGCATTGTTGTTGTTGATTAAGTTATTATTTACATGCAATAAAATCCACCCACTTTAAACATGGCTTGATGGAGTTTGGTCCTTGTATGCAATCACGTAATCACCACCTCAATCAAGATGAAGAACAGTTCCCTCACACCAAAAACTTCTTCGTGTCCCCTCCACATCTCAAGCCCTAGGCAACAATCAAGCTGCTTTCTGTTGAGATAGTTGTTGGTATTTCTAGGATTCTCATGTAATTGAAATCATAAAGTACACAGCCTTACGTGTGGCTTTTTCATTTAGCATGATGCTCCTGTGATTTGTCCATGTGGTTGTGTTTGTTCCATGTTACTGATGAGAAGTGGAGTCAGAGTGCTTCCCAGAAGCCAGGATGGTGAGATTCTGACTCACTCACTGTGGGTGTGTCATCAGGAACGACAATCACTAGAAAATGATTCGTGTTTGGTGAAGTAGAGGGTCAGTGACAACAAGGCAAACTCAATGAGGAGAAATAACACAATGGCTGCCACCATGGATTGAAATACACCAACGACCAGGAAGAAGGTGCAGGACTGGGCAGTGTTTTGTTCTGTTATACACAAGGCCACCACAAGTTGTAGCTGGCTTGATGGTACCTAACAACAAATTCTACTATAAGGATGACTATCCATTCACCAATGACCTTTGGTAGCATAGCGCCTAAGGCACTTGACTGCTAACCAGAAGGCTGGGGATTCAAACCCACCAGCCACTCCTCAGAAGGAAGGTTGGGCAATCTACTTCTGTACTGATACTGCCTCGGAAACCCAAGGAGGGGTCTCTATGAGTTGGGTATGACTCGATGGCATATAACAACAACAACAACATCCATTCACCAATTGCTGCACATTTGGGTTCCTTTCACTTTGGGGCTGTTATGAATGAAACTTCTATGAACATCTATGTACAGGCCTTGGTCTATATAATTTTTATTTCCCTTGGTGTGGGGTTTCTGGGTCACATGGTAAATGTACCTTTATAAAGAACTTTCAAACTGTTTCCCAAAGTGCCTATATCATTTCACATTCCAGCGGTAATGTATGAGAGTTCCAGTTGCTCCACGTTCTTGTCAACACTAATATGCTATTTCATTTTCAGCTTAGCATTATTGCCTGATTTATTTTTCTCAATTATGTATGTGTCTGTCTTTCCCCGCTAGACTCTAAGCTCTCTGAAGGCAGGAACATGTCTATGTTCCCTGTTGCAGCCACACACCTGGAAAAGGTTCTTGGCCCAGAACAGGTGCTCATTAATGTTTGTACAGTTGATTGATGATTCCCTCTGGACCACCATTCCATGGCAACTACATGGTTACTGCTCAGACCTGGAAGCCAATGGGTGGTCTCTGTTATACTTTCTAGAACATTCTCCACCTCTTGGCCCAAGCTGGGTCCTTCCCAGCTCTTGCTTCCAAGATACTTGAAGCACTCAAAAAACAAACAAACAAACAAACAAACAACTCATTGCCCTAGCATTGATTCCAACTCACATTGACCCTAAAGGACAGAGCAAAACTGCCCCATAGGGTTTCCAAGGCTGTAAATCTTCACCGAAGCAGACTGACTCATCTTTCTCCCGCTCTTCCTTCACTTTGAAAGCCAGACTCATGAATTATACCTTAACTTCATATGCAGCTTCACCTTTCAGCCCTCTTCCATTTCTCTGTGGAATTCACACTTCTCTGAATGGTTCATGTCTTTCTTTTCTCTTCACCTCTAGGTCTTTGTACAAGCTGTTCCCTCTACCTGGAACTCTCTCACTACTTAGACCAAATCATTCCTCACCTCCAAGAGAACTGGCAAAGGGAAAAATAATGATATGTCACTGATACTCATTGATACTCATACACATATGCACTTTCCAGGCATACGGAGTCAAGTATAATAGGAACATTTTCCTGCCATAATGAACCTTGACACACAGAACCCTGTCCATGTACGCATGTCCATATGCAAGTATACAAACACACACATCTAGACATACCATGCACATGTGTACAGACAGCTATGTTAATACATGCACATCCATATGTACACATGTATATACCCATATGTAATATGTACATAAACTCATCCAAATATATGCAACAGTTCTGTTATGGATTAAATTATGTTCCTCAAAAATGTGTTGAAGTCTTATTCCCTGCACCTGTAAATGGAACCTTGTCTAGAAATACAGATTTTCCATATTATGTTAATAAGAAAATGCCAGATTAGTGTGGACCCCAAATCTAATCACTTCTGTTGTTGTTGGGCACCATTGCCTCACGGCAACCCTGTGTGACAGAGCACAACTGTCCCGTAGGATTTTCCAGGCCGTCATCTATATGGGAGCAGGTTGCCAAGTCATTCTCCCATGGAGCCACTGGGTGGATGAGAACCACCAACCTTCAGGTTAGCAGCCGAGCACTTAGCCATTGTGCCACCAAGGCTCCAAACACTTCTAAGTGTGTCCTATAAAAATAGCATAACAGACACAGAGACACACACACAGGAAATATGTCATGTGAGTAATGCCAAGAAGTGCTGGTGGTCACCAAAAACTAGGAGAGAAGGTATTGACATGCTCAAGACCTTGATTTGGAGTTTTAGCCTCCTGAACTGTTACGTTTCTGATACAATACCTCTCTATTCTTTCAAGCCATCAATACTTATGGTATTTCTGTTATGGCGGCACCAGCAAACTAAAACACCCTCTGTCTCCTTCCTTTAGCTACGAATTCTGGAATTCTTCAGCCCCGTTTGCCCAACAAAGAACCTCTCTGGAGCCGAATCCTCCCCTGGCACCTAGTCTCTGCTGAAACCCTCATTTCCTGCTTGGAATATCCTGATGAAATGTTCCATCAGGACACACTTCATCTTTGGAAGACACCTGATACTCTTCCGAGACACACAGAGGGCCCCGGTGTATCCGCTGGAGATCCTTAGGGGCCAGAAGGTGGGAGAGGTCTCCAGGCTGCTGACATCCATTCAGCAGCCTGGAATGAGATGGATAAAGAGTTTTATTTATTTGCCGGCAAAATCACACCTCCTCCAGGCGATTTCCTACCCTGGTCACTTCTCTCTCCCTCCCTCTCTGGCCTTACACTGAACACTATTGTACTTGGGCTTTGAAGGCCCGTCCTTTGCCTCGTTTTTGAGATTTCTGGAGCCGGTGGGCCCCCAGAGGGCAGAAAGTGTATCTGCATTGCTTTGTTTTCCCCATGGCTGGCCTGCTGATACTCACTACTTAGTAGGTGTTCAGTTAAAGGAAATAGCTTTAGTGGGAGTAGCTTCTATTACGGGTGATGGTTAAACAACATGATGAACATAATTGTTATCATAGAACTGTGCATGTAAAGATGGTTGAAATGTCTGATGCTTTGTTACAGATAAACTTGCTGCAATACAAAATTATGATTTAAAAGAAGGGTATTGAAATCACTGTAGTTTTCAAAGTATAGTGAAGATGCCTAGGTGGGAGATGAGATGTCAATCAACACATGATTGAATAGGCTGGCCAATCAGCACCTTCCAGGAGACTGCAAACTACCGTATTTCATAGTAGATGCACTATTGCTTTATATCCCACTAAGGAAGGAGAAAGGAGCCGTCACAGTGCAGTGGTTAAAGTGCTTGATTGCTAACTGAAAGGGCAGTGGTTTGAACCCATCAGCTGCTCTGTGAGAGAAAGATGAGACAGGCTGCTTCTGTAAAGATTATGTTGGAAACCCTACAGAGCAGTTCTACTCTGTCCTATAGATAAACTATGAGTTGGAATAGTTTCAAGGGCAATGGATTTGGTTTTCCAAGGAAGGAGAGGAATCTCTGGGTGGTGTAAATGGTTAACATGCTTGGCTGCCATCAAAAGGTTGGTGGTTCGAGTCTACCCAGAGGTCCCTTGGAAGAAAGGCCTGGTAATCTGAGAAATCAGCCATTGAAAGTCCAAGCAGCACAATTCTGCTCTGCTACACGTGGCGTCACCATGAGTTGAAGCTGACTTGGTAACTGATTTTAAAGGAAGGAAAAAATAAGCTGCCATACAAGTCTGACACGTGCCTCCTCAATCATTTAGAATTTTCATGTACACTCCTTGAAAGAGTTCTTTTAGACTTATTTAGACATAGATTTTTATCACATATCATTCTGATGCATATTAAACAGGAAAATATAAGCAAAACATGTTGGCTAAGGATTTCCTAAAACATCTCCACTTCTGAGTCGGAGTCCTTTAATCACGCCTCAGGTCAGAGTTTTCGCTGTTCATGCTTTTTTAGGCAGTAACATCCTCTGCTCGTCCAGGGCATGGAGGATGTAGCGTTTCCTGAGAAGCACTTCACTGTTGTGTTTAGAAGCTTCTGACACCCGTTATGCAAGTGTGGGCGCTGGTGATTTCTTGATCTTACAAGCGCATGTCCAAGGAAAGCTCTGAGACAGTGAGTACTGTGCACACTGGGCTACCACGGGCTGTTTTCCTGTCAGGTTCCTTCTTAGAGACCCTGCCTTAGTTATGGCCTTTGACATATTATCTAAAAACCCAAAACCAAATGCACTGCTATCAAATCCATTCCGACTCAGTGACCCTGTAGGCCAGAGTAGAATTGTCCCGTAGAGTGTCTGAGGCAATGTGTATTGATGGAAGCAGACTGCCTCATCTTTCTCCTGAGGAGCAGCTGATAGGTTTGAACTGCTGACCTTTTGGTTGGTAGCTGAGTGCTTTAACCACTGTACCACCAGGGCTCTTTTGAGCTCTCATAAAACCAAACACACCAAACTCACTGCCATCGAGTTGGATCCGACCCATAGTGAACCTTCCTTGGGTTTCTGAGGCAGTATCACCATGGAAGTAGATTGCTCAGTCTTACTTCTGAGGAGTGGCTGGTGGGTTTGAACTGCCAGCCTTCTGGTTAGCAGTCAAATGCCTTAGGCACTATGCTACCAGAGCTCCCAAAGGACACAATAATAGAAGCGATAGAAACTGTTGGGTTTTTCTCACACAGTTTGGGACCTTCGGATTGGGAGTCAAATCTGCGACTGTTGTGGAAGGGCCCTTGAGTTTTGACATTTGCCGAGCAGACAGGTATGGGAAGAACTCTCTCCTTTTGCTTCTCCTTGGCACTTCAGTGATTATCGGTGAAGCTGAGCATCTTGACTTACACTTACAGGCCATTTGGATTTCCTTTTGGTGTGAGATGCTTGTTCGTATCCTTGCTCCATGTTTTAAAATCGGTTTATCATTAAGCCTGAGCTCTTAACCACTACCCCAGGCCAGCTCCACTGACTGTGGAAAACAAATGCGCTTGAGAAAGGGAGTCAGGTGCAGCACTTCTTCCTCCAAGGGCTAAGAAAGCAGCTCTTATTGACTGGCTTCTATCACTCATCTGATTAAAGGTACCACTTACTTCCAAATGCTTAGAGCTGGGGCTGGGAGCCATTCATAAAACTCATATTGAACGATTGGCTTTCACAAAGTTTGCCTTAATGTTTTTGCACTGTATTGATCTGTGGGGGGAACTATAAAAATTGACACCAGAATAAACTTTGAAAGATGGCTCTCACTCAGCTGAACGGAGATCAATGCGGATCGACCAAGGTGACGAGGGAGGGGAAGAACCAGGCCCGTCTCCATTAGCAGGCCCGCTTGACCAGCAAAACGCATCTGGCTCTTTCTTGGCTGAGCTTCGGGCCTCAAAGTCAGAAGCAGTGGTGTGTCAGCGAGTGCTTTATTTGGGGATATGTCATTGTTGGCTGTCATTGAATTGACCCAAGCTCACAGCAAACCACGCTCAACAGAACAGACCGTGGGCTGGTCCTACACCATCCCCAGGGGCGGCTACAGATTGGACAGTTGGACTGTTGGGATCCATCATGTTCTCACTGGCTGATTTTCAGAAGCAGGTAACCAGGCCTTTCTTCCTACCCCATCCTAGTTTAGAAGTTCTCCTGAAACCTGTTGTTCTTAGGTGCCATGGAGTCAGCTCTGACTCAGCCATCCTATGTACAACAGAACGAAACACTGCCCAGGCCTGAGTCATCCTCACAATATTTGCTATGCTTGAGCCAACTGTCATAGCCACTATGTCAATCCATCTAGTTGAAGGTTGTTTTGGTTACCTAGTGCTGTTTTAACAGAAAAGACCACAAATGGGTGGGTGGAACAAACTGGAGTTTATTCTCTTGCAGTTTAGGAGGCTGGAAGTCCAAGTTAAAAGTGCCAGCTCTAGGGGCTGGGTGAAGGCCCCTCAAACTTAGGCTTTAGCTCTGCCTTTTGCTCCCAGCCCACTGAAGTCTGAGACATCCCTTCACTCAGGCAGCTGCTGGCTGCTGAGGCTGATAAACCCAAGGTCGACAAATAAAATGACACAGTCCAAAGATTACCAAACAACACGGAAGGCCTCTAGCTCAAGTTCAAGGACAGTCTCAAGATTGGTAAGAAACATGACAGGCAGCTGAATGAAGACTCAGCTACATGCAGGGTCCAAACAGGCCAAAAAGCTGCAGAGACCTTTCTCAAAGCTCCTTCTTATATACTGGAAGTGGACCATATCCCTAAGGCAGCTACTCAGCTACTCTAGTGGATTCCACCATGGAGCTGATTACCAGTCTCATCATGGGGAATAACTGCACCCAGCTTCCCAGCCACTCAAAACCAGGCCCCGCCAAGTGGATACACAACTCAACTACCATGAGGACGTGCCCTCTGGTCACTGACCCTCTACTTCACCATACAGATTGAGTAAGTATGGGGAAAGGACACAACCCTGACGCACTCCCTTCCTGATTTGAAACCAGGCAGCGTCCCCTTGTTCTGTTGTCCGAAGGGTCTCTATGAGTCAGAGACAAGTCGATGGCACCTACAACAACTACTTCTTTACCAAGCATGGTAACCTTCTCTGAGGACTGGTCCCCTCTGACAAGACCAAAGTAAGTGAGAGGAAGTCTGGCCACTCTTACTTCTAAAGAGCCTTCCAGCTGCACTTCTTCTGGGACAGATTTGTTTGTTCTTCTGAAAGTCCATGGTATTTTCAGTATTCTGTACCAACACCACAATTCAATGACAACTCTTCTTTGGTCTTCCTTATTCATTGTCCAACTTTCATAGGCATATGAAGTGACTGAAATAACCATGGCCTAAGTCAGGTACACCTTAGTTTTCAGAGTGACATCTTTGCTCTTCAACACCCCAAAGAGGTCTCTTGTGGCAGATTTGCCCAGTGCAACATGTCATATGATTTCTTGATGGCTGCTTCAAGAAACCTGTTGGGAGCCCGAAATCCTCAGTGATCTGTACCCATGAAATTTGATTTTTCCCTTCAAAGCCTCTTTTCCTCATATGGTGTTAATCATGAGTGAGAAGTCACAGGGTGGGAAGAGAATGGCATTTATTGAGCACATACTGTGTGCCAGGTGTTTGGGATGAACACCTAGCACATACTCGAGAGGTGTGTAGAACCAACAACTGCCTGATGACCAGGCAAGTGACTCAACCCTTCTGAACTTCCACTTCCTCC
>NW_006921635.1:9017252-9020997 GCF_000298275.1 Orycteropus afer afer
AGAGGGGTCCCCCACCTGGTCTTGGAGCATCAGGGACCCTTCCTGAAAAGAAAAGGGCATCTCAATTTACCTCAGAGAATATATTACAGTGCAGATTGCAAAGCACCTCCCCTAGGGCTTCTGGTTCAGTACATGGAACATGTTGTTGTTGTTGTTGTTATGTGCCGTTGAGTCGGATCTAACTCATGGCGACCCCTCCTTGGGTTTCTGACGCAGTGGGGAGATGAGCATGTCCCCAGGTGACTGTAGGAGATGGCTAGGTTTGGAAGTTCTAGGCTAGATGACATAGAAAGATTGCTTCTTGATGCCAGCTGCACCTCTGAATCACCTGGGAACCAGAGTCAGTGCCAGCAGGACCCAGGGATCAGCATTTCTCCAAAGTGCCCTAGCTGTTTCTGATCCACAGAAAGTCATGGAACCACTGTCTTTGGAGGTAACGTGATGTTGGAGAAGTAATAGCAACTATTAGGCACTGAACACATACCGGCCACTTTCCCACGCCACACCTATTTTAGCTGTTAGCTGCGGTGGAATTGGCCGCCAGCTCACAGCTACCTCAGGCACAATGGAATTCAACCCTACCAGATCCTGCACCAGCCTCGTGATGGGTTGTGGACCAGACCACTGTGATCGATAGAACTGTATTCGCTGACTTTCCGAAGCAGGTCACCGGGCTTTTCTTCCGAAGCTGCCTGGACGCCCCACTGAAACCTGTGGGTTCAGCATCCTGACATCACACAAGCCTCCGCTGACAGGGTGGAGTCTGGTCTGCGCCTGAGGTGTGTTGCCCGGGAATCGAACCCAGGTCTCCTGCGTGGAAGGCGGGAATCCTACCATAGAGCCACCAGGGCCTCCTTACAATCTGGAGGCGTTGCTGTTCAGCCTTGTTGCTCAGGCGACGCCGGGAGGTTGTCACGTGCCTGAGTCACACAGCCGGTCAGTAGCGGAGGTGGCAAATCCAACCCCGTGTGGCCCTCAGTGTGTGCCCCAAAGGCTGAGAGGATGCCACGGAGCAAGTGGAAAGTGGGCAACAGCTTCATCGGCCAGGTTTCTGGGCCACTGTCCAGGCACGGCAGTGACAATTTTGCTCTTGAAATGTGGGGTGGCTCGGAGGAGGTGGCGGAGCCCTATGAAGGGGCTAGGAGGGAGCTTCCTGGGTGCTGATGGATGTCACCGTTAAGAGAGGCGTCTATTATCCCCATCTCTCCCACCAGCCCGTTTCCGACTGCTTCCAGTCCTCAAACTTCAAAGCACAGCACAAAGTCAGCAGTGACCGCGCCCCCTCACCCCTTCTCCTTTTTATTTTAATTTTTCCCTGGTGCCCATGAAGGTTGCTTTTCTTCTCAGGTCCTTGTTTGGTGGAGCCCAGCGCTGGAACACAAAACTCACCTCAGGCTGGTAATTACTTAGCAGAGAGAGTCAGAGATGAAGGCTCCGGCCTGCCCCACCCCATAAATAACCTCGCTCTCTCAGCAACCCACAAATCACTCGGAATTTTTGAGTAAACAGTAATTGCTGAATTTTCCCCCATGGGCATAGCTGACGGTGTATGTATGTGCGTGTGTGTGTGTAATTGTATTCTCTTTAGTTTTGTAAAAAGCACTTTTTGCAGGGTGGGGGACCTGGTAAGTCAGGTAAGGATTGGACTGACTTGTGCTTATTTACTAATCGGTAGTGAATGATTTGGGAGCTCTGGTAGCATAGTGCCTAAGGCACTTGACTGCTAAACAGAAGGCTGGCAGTTCAAACCCACCAGCCACTCCTCGGAAGGAAGGTTGGGCAATCTACTTCCGTAGTGATACTGCATCAGAAACCCAGGAGGGGTCGCTATGAATTGGGGCCAACTTGTGGGCACATAACAACAACAACAGTGAATGATTTTATGTGTGTTTCACCACATGGTGAAAAAATATGAAATCTTTACTACCAATTAGTAAGTAAGCATAAGTAATCCGTGCTTACTTGGCTTACTGGGTTCTCGGTCCTTGTCAAGGATCATAAATTTGAAAGGCAGCTTGGATCCTGTAGGGAGGTGCTCTGGGGTTGGGAGAGACAGATGCCAGCCACCCTTCCAAGGAGAATCTTTGATGTGGCGAAAAAATGTGAAACTGTTCACTATAGATCAGTGAGTAAGCAGAAGTCAGCCTGTGCTTACCTAGCTTATTGGGTAGACCGACACTGAGTCCTGCTCTACCCTCAGCTTCTAAACCCTCTTCTCAAGGGATCCCTGCTCTCTTTGGTCTGAAGGGCTTGAAAAGACGCCCTACAAACTGGAGATCTGCTGTGGTTCCAGGAGCTGAGACACACATCAACCAGTGCAGTGCCAGAGAAATGTTTCTCTTTTGAGGACAGACACCCAACACCCCTTCCTATCCTCCATTCTGCCAGCACCCCGGGAGGTGCAAACTGTTAACGCAGTCAGCTGCTAACTGAAAGCTTAAAGGTTCAAGTCCAGCCAGAGGGGCCTCAGAGGAAAGGCCTGGTGATCGCTGTCCAAAGGCTCAGTCACTGAAAATCCTGTGGAGCACAGTTCCGCTCTGACACACTGGGGGTGGCCATGGTTTGGCATCGACTCTACAGCAACTTTATATACATATATAGACACACACACACACACACACACAGTGTGTTTATGATGTGGGTAGTAATCATATCTTCCCTTCAGGGTTATGGGGAGTGTAAAGATTCAACACTGCACCAGGCACCTGAAAGGTGTTCATGTGACTGAGCCCACAAAGACCACAGATTGTTCCGTATGAACTTGTTACATCATCATGGCTCTTGATCTCTTTGCATGACATTGTCTGCCCCTCCCCCCAACAAACGCCTTGAGGGTAGGATTTATGCCTTATCTATTTCCTTCAGGGCTGGGCAAATAGGAGGCCCTCTTGGTAGTTTAGAGGGAACAGCATGTATTGACCTGCTACTGAGAAACCAGTATTATTCTCATTCCAAAGATAAATAAACTGAGACTTGGATAGTTAATCAGCTGGACCCCAGGTCACACATCTTGAACACAGAAGAGATTTGAATGGATGGACCCCAAACCTATACATGTATTATCACACTGAACCACTTGCTAATGGTTTGACCCAAAAGAAAAAAGAATCAGTCAAATAGAGATTTATTTTACCACCTGCAAGTGCTAAACAATGATGAGATAAAGGTGTGGGGGTATCAAGGAAGAGAAATAAACTCTATGGTCAGATTAAAGGCACCAAAGAGAAGGATCTTTGTTAGGTTAGTTGATTGTAAGCAACAGAAACCAATTCTGGTAAAAGGATTTTATTGGAAGATAATCAAAAAGCTTATAGAATAGAAGAACCAGGTGTCACAAGGGTTCTGGTCAGACTTAGAGTCTGGGCAGCAAGAAGTGATGGCCAACCCCTTCTGGAACTGCCTTGGGAATGAAGGAACACCAATAATTTGGATCCATCGATCACTGCCTAAAATTCAGATTCCAGGTCAAGAATGTCTAATTAGCTTCATCTTGCCTCACATGAAGGCCTCTTGTCGAAGGTTGACTGGCTGCCCCATTGAGACTGCAAGTAACAGGTGTGGAGTAGGGCTGGTCTCCTACAGGAGAAACCAGATTGCTGAGACCAGAAGAAGGAGGAGTGGACACTAGCTTGGGCAGAACAGCCGATGCCCACCGTTGCAGTGACGGTGGCAGTTATTTCAGCCATGTTGTTGTTGTTAGTTGCTGTCAAGTTAGCTCCAGCTCACGGCGAGCCATGCACAACAG
>NW_006921635.1:9026277-9034174 GCF_000298275.1 Orycteropus afer afer
CCAGCCTTCTGGTTAGCAGTCAAATGCCTTAGGCACTATACCACCAGAGCTCTTATTGGGGAAATAGTGGTGAGCAAACCAGAACACTGCTCTGCTTCCATGGGAGCTATATTCCAGTGAAGGTTTGTATTTTAGCTTGAATCAATGGATTAATGAACTAAAAAGGAAAACAGATCTTCTTGTCTCTAACATTTGACCCGATGCCATGTGTCCTGTAAAATAATCTCACTACAACACAAGGCCTAGTTTGCCCTTTGCAAAGACAATGCTCCATTCATTGATCATCACCAACCATCCTCAAGTCAGCTTCTTAGAAATTCTCAGATGCAGCCTCTCTGTCTCCTACTTTCCTGGGGGTGCCTGGCACTTTGGAGGGCTTGGGAATGAGGTGCTGCCCGAGGCTCCTGTGGCTGAATCAGATCTCTCTCCTCTCAGCTCTGAGTTCAGGGACTGGCCTAGGACTGGCAGAGGAGGAGGGCAGAAGGGAGAATGAAATGAGCAGGATGGAATTCCATTACTGTCACCCAGACCAGGCACTTTGGCACAGAGCTGTAAGGTCTGGCTTGGCCTGAGAGAGCTGCTTTGCCTGGGCCACCTGACCAGCAACCTGGAGATTGGGCCTGGGCAGAGGTGGGGAATCTCACAGATGGAGGAAGCAGCCCACGTTCTGTTCTGTAACAGCACATGCAAGTGGCAGGGTAAACTGGTGAGTCACGAGCTAATCTGAGTGCTTTCGACTTGGGTTCCTAGGAGATGAGAAAAGCCCTAACTTCAGCACCATCAAAGAGGTGATATGATAGTGTGGACATCAACAGGGTGCAGAAGGCTGAATCATCCAGGCTACTGACTTCGCCTTGTCTGAGTCAGGGGTGAAGGATTAAGTGGCCTATTTTGGGGAGTTACTAAGTGCCCCTGTGGAGCACTTCCAACAGAGGTGAGTGGGTTCCCATTAATGTCACACATACCCTTCAACCTCAAATCCATTTATTTTTCATTTCCACTCTTGGGCCACCAACCAATTGCTATTCATTTCCATTCATATTGGCCCTATAGGACAGAGAACTAACTGCTCCATAGGGTTTCTAAGATTGTAAATCTTTACAGAAGAGGATTTCCTCATCTTTCTCCCACAGAGTGGATGGTGTACCACTGACCTTTCAGTTAGCAGCTGAGAGCTTAACCAACATACTACCAGGACTCCTTCAGACTTCTTGACTGTAGGACTTATCAGAGCCTTAATATGCTAATGCACAGTACGGATTTCCAAGAGGGGTGAACACTTCCCAAATCATTTTGGCCACAGAAATCCCTTTTGTAGAGCAACTTGTAGGAACTGTCTTTTGACAAAGATGCTTTGAGAAATGTTGTCCTTGCCCAACCATCGGCATACAAATTAGGGGAGCTTGTTAAAAATACAAATTCCTACTCGAGACACTAAAATTGTGTAGGTCTTGGATGATGCTCAGAAATATTCATGTAATAAACATATCAGGGTTCTATAGGAGTAATCCCTGGCACCCACTTTGGAAAACATTGCTTTAGAGAACATTGGAGGTGGAGGGCATGTGAGCCTAGTCAGTTATTTCATAGAAAGGAAAGTGAGGCAGTGAGAAGTGACTTGTCTGGACAACACTGGGGAATTTCACACATGGTGGAGTCCACCTGGGTTCAGCACTGGAATAATGTACATGATTAGTAGAGGTTAAAAAAAAAAGTGAGTTTGTGGTGGCCTTGGAGACTGGGCTGAACTCCTAGTTCAGGGAAAACCTCTCCCATAGCCTAATGAGGCATGATGTGCCTCACATGCATCTGAAATTTCTGGAAACAGTAACTCTATTGAGTCCTCAAGAGATGGTATTGAATTCATGGATGGATGAATAAGTGCATGAGTGAATGAATGGATGATATCCTTTATTCTAGTCACATATTCATCTTTGGATGTAACCCAACAGTACAATTTGTTTCTTTAGTACCACTTTATGGCTAAGAAAGCAGATGTCCAGAGAAGCAATTTACTTTGGTCACCCAACGAGTCAATGGTAGAGTCGTGGTTATAAGTCACTTGCTTTCTGATGTCAGAGTCCAATCCTGATTCCATTCCAGGATTGCCATTCCACAGCCAGCCTTGGACTCTGGTGTCAGATGTGGATTAGCTTCTCATGTTTGCTACTTCCTGTGTGATGTTGATCTCATTGCATAACCTCTCTGAGCCTCATATATAACATGGACATAATAACTCATTTCATCATGTTAATGAAAGGATTAAACGAGCTAAACTATGTAGCACACTTGGCACAGTGCCCAGGATGTGGAAAGAATTTCATAAATATTAATTACTATCAATAATGATACTGGTAACCATGAGCAGTGTCTCAACAGAAGCCCAATCAATGCACACTGAGAAAGAAAACGAATTCCTTTTGTTGGATAACAGTGCAACAGTGGTAAGCTCGTGGGGTTGGCCTTCCTTGTAAATGTGTCCCACTGAGATGGTAAAACAGAATTACAGAATCCCAGAGGCAGGACAGACTCTAGATAGCACCTGTTCAACACCCAGTCCCTAGAAAAAAGATCGCCTGCGAGAAGGCCCTAGCAGCCCCATCTACTGTCAGCTGACCACCTCCACTGCCTGTGAATTCACCAGCTCCTCAGAAAGTTCACCCCCTTCCTAGATAAACAGCAGTGTCTTCCAGGGCCAAGATTCTCAGTGTTGTCCAGAGCCCACTACTGCCAGGAGGTACTCCTCACAAAAGGAATTCTGAATCGGAATAAACCTGGGACTACCACACGCTTTAAGGCCCCCTCAAAGATATTCCTAAAGCCCTTTGCCATGTCAAAGGCTCTGAGAAGTCCTGCCATTAAAAAAAGGCCAGGGTTGTCCAAACTCATTTGCTCAAAAGCCCCACAGAGAGTCTGTCAAGCCTCTTTTCTATGGAGTTACTTTGAGATTCTTCTGTTTTAGAGAGTTTTCTTATCTTGCTGTTCACAGTGATTTTTTTTTTCCTTTTGCAGTCTTGCTGATTCATTCGTGTTAAAGTCCTACCTTTGTCTCTGTAGACGACATGTATTTCCTAACACATGGCGCGGACTCTGGCTGTATGCCTTTGGACAGGTGCACTGATGGTTCACAGTGAACATCTGTTCTGATTGGCTGTGTCTGGGCCACACTGGCTGTTATGTATTCTGGATACATCTTCTGCTAACGATGCCTTTTTTCTCAAGACTGTCCCCTCATCCTTCCCAGAAGCCATTTATGCTGCTCCTCTCAGTCCCCTACGTTATCTTCCCAACGTTCTGTCTCTTCTCTAGGGACCCCTCACTCAATTCAGATCCTGTCTCATCCCTTGACTCACTTCCAAAACTAGTCACTGACTTCATTGTCTCTTCTGAACTCCCAAGGTCCCTGTCCCCAGGAAATGTGCCTGAGAAGAGGGACCGGTGACAGGTCCCAGGAGAGCACTGTTGTGGTTGCTGGTCCACACCATTGCCACGGTCACTGCTGCGCTCAAGTCCATGGCTGCGGCCACTGTGGATTTTGAGTGCCTGCCAACCTAGGGGACTGGAAATCAAACAGTACTCTCTTGTGGTCCACAGCGTTTTCTCTCTCTCGGCTGATTTTCAGAGGTTGCTCCCCAGACTTTTCTTCCTTGTCTTTCTCAGTCTGGAAGCCCCACCGAAACCTGTCCACCGTGGGTGACCTCGCTGGCCTCTGAAATCTGGCTGGCCTAGGTTCCAGCCTCCCAGCAGCCCGGGAGCCAGCACAGTATGACAAACCGCCAGGTGGGGGGTGGAATAGCAGTAGGTCTTCCAAAATTCTGATCTGGCCTCGAGATTCACACACATGCACGGGCACACGCACGCGCAGCTCCCAGACTCCACGGAAGCAAATGTCCGACCATTGTCCCTTTCCCCACTGCAGCGCAGGTCTCCTCTGGCCACAAGGCAAAGCCACTCCGAGAACTTCCAGAGCCGGAGTTTGGGGAGGAGAGGAAGGTTAAAAGTGTACACGTAGCATTCTTTCTGGCTCCGGTTCAGAAGCCGCCAGGGCAAAGGGAGTGGGGTTTCTGGTTTCAAAGGGAGCCTGAGCAAAGCTGCTTCTCTAGGTTGCAGCCCCTCTTAGGGAGATGGAGAGGTTTTTTTCCCCTCCTGCAAACAGCCATAAATCATGAATGCTCCTCCGGGCCTGCGAGTGGGCGTGGGATTAGACTTGTTTGGTTGGATTTGTTTGAGTGTGTGTCTTTTGGTCTTCATCACCCTCTCCCTTCGTAAACATCAGCTTGTAAGTTCTCGGCCCCCAGAGGACACACCGGCAGCATTGCGTTAAATATTTATAACAGGAAACCACCTTACTCCGCTGGGTGGGAAATGCAATCGCTGCTCGGCGCTCCCGTCTCTCCCCTGACCTCGCACGGAGACGACACGACACCTTCCCCAGATAGCCAGGTGCTGACCCAAACGCTACCCAGGAAGGGAGGCTGGGCGGCGCCCCAGCGGTTGAGGGCTGGGTTGGGAGAACAGGGCACAAAATGGAGCAGGGTTTTGTAGGTCAAGGATGATCAATAAAATACATTTTTAATAGCTTTTTTCTTGGGAGCAAGGTGGTTCTGTGGCTCAGGGAAGGGAGGAAAATATGGCAGGAGGAAGAGGTGTGGGAAATCATCTGCCAGAGCCCAGCGCTTGTCCAAAGGCCCATTTCTGCTTCAACGCAACACAGCACATGGTTCTCTCATGCACAAAACCTTCCCTGGGTCCAGTGGCATCATTGAGGGCGGCATGGGGGAGGGGATGAGGACCACACTGGGTGACACTGTCAGAAGAGGTGATACCAAAAGACTGTCTATAAAATTTGTGTGCAATGTTACAGCCAAAATTTATTATTGTTTACTTAATATAAATAGTGTTCATATTAAAAAAAAAACAAAACTCACTGCCATCCAGTTGATTCCGACTCATAGCGACCCCTCCTTGGGTTTCCCAGGTGGTATCACTACGGAAGTAGATTGCTCAGTCTTCCTTCCCAGGAGTGAGTTTGAACCGCCAGCCTTCTGGTTAGCATTCAAATGCCTTAGGCACTATGCCACCAGGGCTCCTTTGTTTATATCATACAAATATACTATTGTTTATAAAAATATCCCTGCAGTTAGGACAATCAAAACGTTTTTGTAAGCCCAGCTTACACTTATCAATATACTTTCAAAGCTAAAACTCTATGCTCATTTACTTGTTGAATCTTCTTGTATGCTGTGGTCAGAGCTGTCTTTATTATCCAATCACTGTGATGCTTCCAGTCATGTGGTTTTGTCACGCACTGCAAGTCCACACTTGTTTTGGCAGTGTTTCGTTCTGCTGTGCATGGGGTCGCTATGAGTCAGAAATGACTCGACGGCACTTAACAACAACAGCAACAGCAAGTCCACACTGCTGCTTTTGTTACTGCTGGTGTTTTATGATCACTGATTTTGTCCAATCTTCTGGTGTTTTGGTAATTCACATTGTGAACCTGTGTCAATACCTTTTTGTGTGAATGAAGCAGGAACTAAAGGAAAAGAAGGAGAAAAATCTAAAGGAGCCCCGCTCCATTACTAATAATGTTGTAATTCCCTGTAGAAAGATTTCACAAAGTAATTTTGTCGTTAGCATTCATAAAATCTAAGAAATATTACACTTAAGCAATTTACAACTATATTTATCACATATTATTCTATGGTTAAAATTGATAATAACATCACTAAGGATTCTGTATGGTCTGGTATGGAGGAGGGCCATGGGGGGGTGATGTTATGCATTATCACACTGGGTAACACCAGCCCTAGTGATGCTACCGTTTGGCTCCCTAGAGCCTAGAGAAAAAACAAGCTTATGCTGCCACACAGGGCATAGAAGAGGAGCTCTGGTGGTGCAATGGCTAAGTGGTGCACTGCTAACCAAAAGATTGGTGGTTTGAACCCACCTCGTGGAAGGAGAAAGACCTGGCTATCTGCTCCCACAAGGATCACAGGCTGGAAAACCCAATGGGGCAGTTCTGCTTCGTCACATGGGGTTACTGTGAATCAAAATGGACTCAGTGGTATCTAAAAACAACAGGGCAAAGAAGACCCGTTGGAGCTTGGCACAGTCTAGTTCATTACTTTTTATTCTAGTTCTTTTTCATCCATGGCTCTGATCACATTGAACCTCTCCCCTCTGCTTCTGCTACCCAGGCCTTTCCATAGTTCATATCTGCTGGAAGTTTGTTGCTCCCTCTGCCTAGAATAATGTTTGCTCCCCTGCCTCTTCTTATCTCAGGAAGGGTCCTGCCTGCTTGTTATTAGTTCACAACAGTTTAATAATACAAGCGGTCCCCCATTTATGACAAGGTTCCATGCAACTACTCCATCTAGGTCAAATTTCATGTCAGTTGGATACGGTGGTTTTTTGTTGTTATTGTTTTCAATGTTACTGCCTTTTATTATCAGTATCTTTAGAAATTCGACCTTTGAACATCTATGAGTAGACATCTGAGAATGATAACATCAGCAAATTATGTGCTGTAACACTGTATGTAGTACATATTACTAATGATAAGCAATATAAAGAAAGCCCCAAACAGATGGTTTTATGTGTGGTTCATCATACCTTGAATATGTCATAAGTTGGGGATAATCTGAACATAATAGCAAGCAGTATAGAAGAAATATGGGCTCATGTAATTAATAGGTCAAGATTTGTATGGGCTTCAGGTAAGGCTTGATCTAGTAGCTCAAACAATGTCATGGAGGACCCAGTTTCTGTCTGTGTTCCACTCTATCTTCTGTAGTGTCAGACTCCACACAGCTCCTTGGTGACTCTTAGAGCTCTCCTAATGAGAACAGTGACCCTATAAGTTCAAGAACTCACATAGTAACCCCACAGCATCCAGGAGAAAAGAGACTCTCTTTGAGTAGCTCTTGTATGACTCCTGAGACTCACTCTTTTGTTGACCCAAATTAGATTTTGTGTCCATCCCTGTACCAATGGCTGAGACCAGGAGAACCATATCTATTGGCCTTTGTATGTGTCATTCCCTCTGCTAGGAACAGACCTCCTCACAAAATTCCTGTTGAACCCTCAAGACCTGGGTCAAATATCTCATATCTCTGTGGGCTTTCCACTCTGTCCTAACCTTTCCCTGCTGAGTTAATGACTCCTTTAGCTAAGGTCCCAAGGCTTTCTCTTTGTACACACAGCACATGGTCTTATGGCTCTGTTTGCACATTCCTGACTTGGCCCTAGGCTGTGAGTTCTTCTACAACATTGACCACGTTGGATTGATATCAGTTGCCTCACACATGCATGAGGCATGCAAGAGGTGCTCAAAATATCTGTTGAATGAATGCATGTGCAATGTGGGTGGACACCTGCTGTCATCACCCCCAGGGTCTGAGTCATCAAGCAAGATAAAGGTCCTTGGACTCTCAGAATTGGCTCTGGCTTGAAGCCTGGACCTGTCTTAAGCACAGAGAGGACACTTCCCTGCTGGGCACCACCTTACTTTTGCAAAAAAGACACACACCTCTCAGGAATCCCCACTAGGACGTATCTCAGCTTTGAGAGTCACTCCAGGCTGGTGCTAAAAGCAGATGATCTGTCAGTCAGGCTCCCACTCACTGGAATGGGGTAATTTTAGGAGAGTTTGAAAGAGGGGCATTTGGAACTTCACAGAAGTATGACTGGGTGTCAGGAAAGCAGCAAGGGATGGTGAAGCACTGTGGGACTGGCAGCATCAGGACACTGTCACAACCTCAAAGCCTCAAAGGAGGTTTAGAAACCCAGAAAGAGTGAGCTGAATGGAGAATGTTATCTGACAGGAGAAAGGGTTTCAGAAGAGGGGGGTAGAGAAACCACAAAACCTGGGCAGGAAGGAAGCTGGGGAGAGGAA
>NW_006921635.1:9034906-9040016 GCF_000298275.1 Orycteropus afer afer
TTTTTTTTTTTTTTTAATGTACTTTAAAATTAGCTGCAGACATTGCAACTAATTACATATCAGCCCTAAAGTCTTTGGCATTTATAGCATTCACTAGAGATGAAACTTTGCTAAGAAGATTGGTGTTTTCAATACGGAATCACTCTGCCGTAGCTGGGCAGATGCTAACCACTGAGGCTGACCCCAGAGCCTGTGCCCCTCACACGGGGGGTCTGGATGGAGCCACTGGAATGTTGGAAGCAGGGGAGGGAACTCAGAGGGAATGGATGGGCCATGCCATAGATACATGATAAAAGAAGGGGGCATGTACCCGGGCAGTGCCAAGATGGCGGGAGAACCAAGACCACTGAGGAGAGATGGTCAAACATCCACACATGAGGTTTTCTATCAGCTTACCAGCCCATGTCCAAGGCTTTCTGGACCATGGCACTGGACTCTGAAAAGCCTTTGAAGAGTGTTAGGAGATTGGATGGATTCTACCCCTTCTAATCATAGGTCCTTGACTCAGCCTGGAACCTTTGCCTCAGGAGTGAGTGAGCAGGTCTCTGAGTCATAGGTCAATGCTCACTAACTTCCTGAACATGTTGAAGAAAACCAAATAAACTCTGGGAATGTTGATCTCAGGAATCCCAGCAAACCACGATGGAAGATGTGAGACCTGTATTAACACTTGAGATTGGAGTTCTTAACCTTCTGTGCTTTGCTCCAGGAGCAAAACGGACCTAGTGTTCCTAGTTTACACATGTGTGCGTATCTGGAAAAGCCTGAAATGCTCATTTGTTTTCATGTCAGCCCAGACTTCTCAAGGCAGAGGGGACTTTCCTAGAGGCACATGGAAGTTTAGACAGGACTCACATCAAAGGTCTCTCAGCAATGACTTAGGTCACTTAGAACAGCATCTGCCCTCAATACGTGATTAAGTGGGGATGTAGTAGGATTCCAGCCAGTGACTGAAAATCAGCTAATTGGAAAAAGAAAGTAATTCCTTACTTCTTGAATTAATATTCCCTTTACCTGTCAACTGTCAATGCTCATTCTTTGAGGTTACATTTTCTGATCTAGGGCAAAGATCTTTTAACCAAGGATAAATAAAGCTGTGTTTGAATTTTCTGCAGACATTTTTTTTTTTTTTTTTGCATCAGACGGTGAGTATCTAGACACAGACCTAGGAAACCTGTAAGGCACAAACCTTTGCAATCACCATGTAAATTCTCTCTTAACCATGGGAGGGAATCAGAGAGGAGAAGGTGGAGGAAAAATTTCATTAGCACTCTTCCTAGCCTGACCTTAATAGTAGAATGTAATTTTGCTAATGGAATTTGTGTTTTTCATTACATTACATGGACATTTAAAAGATCTTTAAAGCGAAAGAAATATTCCAGGGAGTTAATGACTCTTGGAGTTATTCAGTCATCCTCACTCTGTTATGTAAAATACAGATTCTATCTGGCAGACATCGTGTCGCTCGTCTTCCATGCAAGGGATCCAGGTTGGATTCCTGTCCATGAAGCATCTCTAGTCCAGTCACCACCGTCTGTCAGGAGAGGCTTGTGTGTTGCTGTGACACTGAACAGGTGTCAGTGGACTAGGAGGAAAAGTCTGACCATCTCCTTAGGAGCCAGTGACCACTCTAGGGGTGACAATGGACTGATAGACAACCTATCATGGGGAGGGTGCGGGCCTGGGCAGCGTTTTGTTCCATTGTACGTGGGGTCGCCATGACATGGGGACCAACTTGACGACAGCTAACAACAGCAACACAGGAATGAGCAAGCTGAAGGTGAACATTTTTTATCAAGATTACAGGAGCTATGACTTGGCCTTTGAAACCTTGCTGGGTATTATGTCTGGAAGACCCTTAAGAGAACATCTCAATAAAAATGTTAATATGTCTATTGCAGAGATATATCTGTAATACAGACACACTGCAGCAATTTAATTTTTATGTAGAACGAACCCTAAGACTCAGGTCCAAAAAAAAAAAACCAAACCCACTGCCATCAAGTAGAGACCCCCATTGGGTTTCCAAGGCTGTAAGTCTTTACAGAAGCAGATTGCCCAGTCTTTTTTCTGCAGAGTGGCTGGTGGGTTCGAACCACTGATCTTCCGGTTAGCACCCAAATGCCATAACCACTACACCATCAGAGCTCCTTGTAAGACCCAGGTATGAAGAAAAATTACCAAGGGAGGGAGCAGTCATTGAAAACCATTTTTCATTCTTTCACTCCAAAGGTATATTGCGAGTTCCCACCAAGTTCCAGGAGCAATGGAAGTCAGAGCTTCCTCCACAAAGGACTGCATTTATGAAGTCACACTCATTGGACACCACAGTAGTTTTGGGGTGTGGGGAAAATCTAGTCTATTCCATAAGAAAACTTCAGATGAACTGTAGGGTCCTTGACTTGAACCAGGGTTTCTCTAAGTCTGTCTTGTAGAACTCTAGTTTGATGATGTCCCAGAAACAAAACTGTCCCAAGGCCAAATCAGCCTGGTAAGCACAGACGTTGCATCTCCCTCTAGGGTATTTCCAATATACATTGCATGTTAAAGCCCCTGACAAGTCCTGCAGTAGAGACATCTATCTGGTTCACTTGGTGAAATTGTTGCTGTTGTTTGTTATGTGCTGTCGAATCGGACCCAACTCATAGCGACTCCTCCTTGGGTTTCTGTGGCAGTATCACTATGGAAGTAGATTGCCTCATCTTCCTTCCGAGGAGTGGCTGGTGGGTTTAAACCGCCAGCCTTCTGGTTAGCAGTCAAGTGCCTTAGGCACTAAGCTACCAGGGCTGGTGAAATTAGGATTCCTCAAATATTTGTGAGCACACATACATACCACATGTACAATGCCTTTTTCTGGGGAACTTGGTTAGGAATAAGGACTAGAATACCCTGGTGAATGTCTCAGGGAAAAAAAATGAATGAGCAAACAAACAGTAAATCGGGAATTTCCAAACATGGATTCTGTGTCATCTGTCGACATTCCTTGGGATGTCTGCTTTCAGAGCTTGCCTCTGTAATGTTAGGGATATTACATGGAGGCTGATTATTAGGTTTTTGTCTAGCTTAGGCATTTGACTGCTAACCAGAAGGCTGGCAGTTCAAACCCACCAGCCACTCCCCGGAAGGAAGATGGGGCAATCTACTTCCATAGAGATGTTGTTGTTGTTGTTATGTGCCGTCGAGTCGGCCCCAGCTCATAGTGACCCCTCCTTGGGTTTCCAAGGCAGTATCACTACGGAAGTAGGATTGCCCAACCTTCCTTCTGAGGAGTGGCTGGTGGGTTTGAACCGCCAACCTTCTGGTTAGCAGTCAAGTGCTTTAGCCACTATGCTACTTCCATAGAGATACTGCCTCAGAAACCCAAGGAGGGGTCACTATGAGTTGGATTCAGCAGTGAGAATGTGTTTCTCTCTTGGATACCCCTGAAGAAGAGGCCAAAGTCAAGGACAGTAAAATTCAAGATGAGTGGTGGGATTAGAGCCATAATGATGTCCTTAATGATGAGTGACAACAGCTAACATTTACTGAATGCTCACCCCTTGGCAGGCACTGTTCTAGGTATCTCATGCTTAGTAGTAAGCCACTTCATTCTTAAACCAATCTGATGAGGTAGGTGGGTATTATTATCATCTCTATTCGTGAGATGCATCCACTTGCCTCGGGTCCCCCAGCCAGTCAGACTCTGAGCTAGAATTGAAATTAGGCAGTCTGGCCTCAGAGCCCTGAACTCTTGTTGTTGTTGTTGTTGTTTGCCGTCAAGTCGGCCCCAACTCATAGCGACCCCTCCTTGGGTTTCCGAGACAGTATCACTACGGAAGTAGGATTGCCCAGCCTTCCTTCCGAGGAGTGGCTGGTGGGTTTGATTCGCCAACCTTCTGGTTAGCAATCAAGTGCTTTAGCTTGAACTCTTAATTCTTCTCTATTTGGCCTCATTTTGAAAACTATGTGTATATTATGTGTCAGACACTGTGCTAAGCATTGTACAAGAACTGTCTCATTTTTACCCCCAATGGGTTAGTGCTACTGTTCTCTCTGTTTTTACAAATAAGGACACTGAGGTACAGAGATGTTTATTCCCTGGTTCAAAGTCACGTACCTAGTGAGAGAGGGAGCCAGTATTCAAATTCAGGAAGACTCTGGAGCCCACGTTTTTCCCCCCAATATTTTATTTTTTGTTGTTATTGAGAATATACACAGCAGAAAATACAATTCAATAATTTCTACACAAACAATTCAATGACATTGGTTACGTTCCTCGAGTTGTGCAACTATTCATTTTATTTTTATTTTTGCAGTGTTTCTTGTCCAGGCTCTCACTTCTTTAGGATATATACCTAGTAATGGGATTGATGGATCAAATGGTATTTCTATTTCCAACTTTTTAAGGAACCACCATACTGCTTTCCACAGTAGTTATACCATTTGACAGTCCCACCACTAGTGTAGGAGAGTCCCAATCTCTCCACATCCTCATCAGCATTTGTTATTTTCTGTCTTGTTGAACCTTGCCATTAGTGCTGGGGTAAGATGGTATCTCATTGTTGTTTTGATTTGCATCTCTCTGATGGCTAAGGATTTCTTCATGTGTTTGTTGGCCACTTGAATATCCTCCTTGGTGAAGTATCTATTCACGTCTTCTGCCCATGTTTTTTTTTTTTTTGTCTTTTTCTTGTTGAGGTCTGGGGTTATCTATTAATTCTAGGGTTAAGTCCCTTGTCAGATATGTCATGGCTGACTATTTTTTCCCAATCTGTAGGTTCTCTTTTTACTCTTTTGGAGAAGTCTTTGGAATCACATAAAAATTTAATTTTTAGAAGGTCTCATTCATCTAGTTGATCTTCTGCTGTTTGTGCATTTTGGGTTATGCTTAACAGTCTGTTTATGCTATAAATTAGAACCCCTAAATTTGCCTCTAGTTTTTACTTGAGGAACTTTATAGTTTTAGGTTTCACATTTAAGTCTTTGATCCATCTGAAGTTAGTTTGTGTGTACGGTGTGAGGTACGGAACTTCTTTCATTTTTCTGCGAATGGATATCCAGTTTTGCCAGCACCATTTGTTAAAGAGACCTTCTCTTTCCCATGTAATGGATCTCAGCCCTTTGTCAAAAA
>NW_006921635.1:9040255-9041612 GCF_000298275.1 Orycteropus afer afer
AATTGACATTTTCACAGTGTTCAATCTTCCTATCCACGAGCATGGTATGTTCTTCCATTTATGTAGATCTCTTATGGTTTCTTGAAGTAGTGTTTTGTAGTTTTCTTTGTACAGGTCTTTTGTGTCCCTGGTAAGATTTATTCCCAAGTATTTTACTTTTTTTGGGAGCTCTGGTAGCATAGTGGCTAAGGCACATCTCCCTCTAGGGTATTTCATTGCATGTTAAAGCAATCAGAAGGCTGGCAGTTCAAACCCACCAGCCACTCCTCAGAAGGAAGATGGGGTAATCTACTTCTGTAGTGATACTGCCTTGGAAACCCAAGGAGGGGTCGCTATGAATCGGGTCCGACTTGATGGCACAGAACAACAACAACAACATTGTAAATGGTATTGATTTCCTTATTTCTTTTTCAGCAATCTCTTTGCTGGTGTAGAGGAATCCAATTGACTTTTGCATGTTGATCTTATATCTTGCCATTATGCTAAATCTCTCAATTCGTTCCAGTAGTTTTTTTTTGCTAAGTCTCTTGGGTTTTCTATGTATAGGATTATATATATCATCAGCAAACAGGGATGGTTTGACTTCTTCCGTACCAATTTGGATGCCTTTGATTTCCATTTCTTGCCTTATTGCCCTGGCTAGGACTTCCAGTACAAGGTTGAACAACACAAAGTAATAGAGGACATCTTTGTCTGGTTCCTGATCACAAGGGGAATGGGTTCAGTCTCTCTCCATTGAGAATGATGTTGACTGTTGGTTTTGCATATATGCCCTTTATTATGTTGAGGAATGTCCCTTCTATTCCTATTTTGCTGAGATTTTTATCAGGAATGGTTGTTGTTGTTGCTGTTGTGTGCTGTTGAGTCATCTCCGACTCGTAAGGACCTTATGTACAACAGAATGAAACACTGCCCGGTCCTGAGCCAGCCTCACAATCTCTACTATACCTGAGCCCATCGCTGCAGCCACTGTTTCAGTCCATCTTGTTGAGGGCCATCTCCTCTTTTGTGGACCCTCCACTTTACCAAGCATGCCATCCTTCTCCAGAAAATGGTCCCTTCTGACAACATGACAAAAGTAGGTGAGATGAAGTCTGGACAATCTAACTTCAGCGTAGTATCCAGATACTGTCTTTTTAATTTCTGTTGGTTCTGTCGTGATGTCGCCCAATTAGTTTCTTATTTGTGTTATTTGTATTCTCTCCCTCTTTTCCTTTGTGAAATTTGCCAGTGATTTGCCAATTTTATTAATGTTTTCAAAAAACCAACTTCTAGTCTTGTTGATTTTTTCTATTGTCTTTCTGTTTCATTTATTTCTGCTTGAATCTTTATTATTTATTTTCTTCTGGTGACTGTA
>NW_006921635.1:9042647-9050128 GCF_000298275.1 Orycteropus afer afer
CATGTTATCATGTCCTTCATTGCTATTGTTTTAGTATTTGCTAAATATTTGTGCTTGTCCTCTTTTTTATTGTGATGTGAAAGTTTATCATTTTTCTTTTAGGTTACCCTGTGATTCATAATTTTCTTCCCAAGTTTAGAACAGTCCATTCTATCTTGTAATTGTCTTGATTTCCTCACCATTTAGAAGTTCTGTAACTGCACACTTATTTTCCTTTTTTTGGTTTGTCTTGATTTGCCAATTGATGTCTCTGGTTCCCTGTTTAAATCTTACAGGCTTATTTACTTTGGGTACTTCCATAACTGGGTTGGAGCCCACATTCTTAAATAAATTGTGAAAAGTAAAACAAAGTGGCAGACATCTTCAGGGAGGCAGATTCTAATTCATTCATTCTTTCATAAGAAAGACTTTCCAATAGTCAACGTTGCCCAACAATGGATGGCCTTGTGCTGAGAGTTGTCCATGGCTTGGCAATGTCCAAGTACAGGAAGGGTGGCCATCTTGAAGAATTGTTCCATTGGGGACCATTATTTCAGGAGGGCAGACCACTTGGAATCTTTTAACCCAACAATCCTATGAGTTTGGGAGCATCATCTAATATGGGTTAAGGCATTCAGCTGCTAACCAAAAGGTCAGTGGTTCAAACCCACCAGCCACTCTGTTGAAAAAAGGTGAGGCAGTCTGCTTCCATAAAGATTTACAGCCTTGGAAATCCAATGGAAGTTGCTATGAGTTGGAAACAACTTGATGGCAATGATTTTTTTGTTTGTTTGTTTGTTTGTTTTGGTTTTGGTATGATGGGAAAAAGATGAGGCAATCTCCTTCTTAAAGATTTATAGCCTTGCATATGGGGTGAACATTTACATCAGGTAGATACATTCCTTGGAGTGGGAGAACAGAAGTGAAGTGTTAGCACAGGGAGACAGTTGGGCAGGGGGGGCAGGGAGCGCATGGGAGTGAAAGGCAAGGAGAACAGGCAACTATAGGGAGGAAGTGGGAAGAGAGCTGTTACATTGTCAGTAATTGCAGTCAGTGTCATGAAACAAAATGTGTATGAACTGCTTTTGAGAAATGAATTTGCTCTGTAAACTTTTACCCAAATTACAATGAAAATTGAGACAAAAAAGAAAAGAAAAGATTTACAGCCTTGGAACAGTATGGGTCAGTTCTACTCTGTCCTATAGGGTCACTATGAGTTGGAATTGACTCAATAGCAGTGGATTTTTAGTGGGATGAGGGTGTTTCTGTTCATTAGCAATCTGGAACACATGTTTTGGATTCACAGAAACAACTTGGGATCATGAACGTTTACCTTATTTGTTCATTCATTAACTAATATTTATTGAGCACCCACTGTGTGTCAAACCCTATGCTAGGCACTGGTCAGAATCTTGTAGGGATTAACACTAGTGATGGAGTCTGATTTTTTTTTTTTTTTTTAAAGCCAAGTACACAAAAAAACCAAATCATTGGCAAATGATATAAGAGCTATGAAGAAAGTAATCAGAAGTCCAATGATGGAGAACAGCAGAGTGTGGAAAGTTACCTGCTTTACATAGCCTGGTCAGAGGCACTTAAAGCAGAGGACTGAATTATGAGAAGGGGCCAGTCATGGACACATCTGGAGGAGGAGTATCCGTCAGAAGGAACAGTAGGCCAAGGACACTGATGTAGGAAAAGCTTGTTCAAGCAACTGACCAAAGGCCAGGGAAGCTGGAATCCTGAGACAGGGACACTGCTGTTTGATGGTGGAGAGATTGTCAGAAGTCTGGCCACCAGACAGAATATTTTAAATCAATTGCAATGAAAAGTCATTGAATGGTTTTAGAGAATAACTTAGTAACCAGTTGCTAACTGGTTACGTAGTAACCATTGCCTAACTCGTGACAACCCAACACGAGTTAGAGTAGAGCTGCTCCACATGCTTCAGTGCTGATTTTTCAGAATTAGGCCTCTAGGCCTTTCTTCCAAAGTGCCTCTTGATGGACTCACACCTCCAACCTTTGGATGAGCAGCAGATCATGCTAACCGTTTGCTCTACCAGGGACTCTTTTAGCAAATAAGGGTAATGTTATCTGACTCAGGTTTTCAGAATATACCTGTGGCTGCTGAGTAGAAAACGGATTCAAAGGGGACAAACCAGTGGAGGCAGAAACATAGAGATGTGGACAACTGTGAAATCGACACACTGTGGAGGCAGAGCCAAGGACATTACTGTTAGATAGGAGGAGACTGGGCTAGCCTGTGGGGAAAGGAGAAAGTAAGGATGAAGGGTAACCCCCAGGTTTCTCACCGAATGGTAGTATTATTTACTAAGACATAGGAAGACTCTCTGGTGAATATATTGGTTTATAATTGACAGTCCTTTTGGCTGGATTGCTAAGTTGTTGACCCAGAGAGTGTTATAAGCAGCCACATGGATATGTTTATAGCAGCTGAATCTGAAGGAACATGGGCCATGGATGGTCTACCAAGATCTCGTGAACAGTAAGAAGCTCACAACCATTGGGGGTCCTGAGCCATGCCCATACACAAGGCATCTTAACACACACACTCCTGAGACATCAGAGCTCTGTCAATTACTGATGGTAAACCACACGCTGGATCCTGACCAATCACAGGCTCCCACAAAAGCCAACAATTAAAAGGGTGTATCCTCCGTGGATGACCAGCCACTCTAGAGACCCCATTCTCCCTGGGGGTTGTCTAACAGCTTTCAAGAGTACACCCCAGCTCCAGCTCCCGAAAACCTGGCCCAGGCCCTAGGAAGTACTTCAATAATGGATGATCACCAATAAACAGCCAGCGATTTGCTGGAAATTATGAGCGATAAATAATTGAGAGGGAGGGAGCCTGACCAGCGGTACCCTTGCCTCCTGCTGATTCTCCTTAATGCATTTCCTTGATGCAACTCCCTACAGTGTGGGGTGCAGACAGCTAAGAGTTCCTGCAAGATGCTGACCAGCAAGCTGGGAGAGTTATAAATATACAGGCCTCTCACACTTTACTGCCTGGCAACAATAGGCCATAACCCAGGCTGCCCCTGTTCAACCTACTTGGACATGAGGTGCTATGGTGTGAAGTGTGACTGTCCCTAGCAGGCAGCCAACTCATGGGACCTCGAGAAAGGCTGCAGGTTGGAAACCTAGCTGAGTTCAAGGAGCAGCGAGATGCATTGCATCATTCATGGAAAGAAACTGAGGGAAGTTTTAAGACAAGTTCATTGTCTTGATCATAAACAATTCCAGCTATGTGTTCTCTTCACCAGCCACCTCCTGACATTTGCCCTATGCTTCACTCATAATGACTGCCACCAGGGTCTTGCCCCTTTTTATAACCTCTGTCCCTGCCAGGTGCACACCGCCATCATCTCATTCCTGTGTTATTGCAACAACCTCAAAAGTGTATACCAGTCTGTGTAACACGTAAGTCACAGCATGTCCCTGGTGTGTACAAACCCTACCAATGGCTTCTATGAGTCAAAATCCTTCCAGATCTGGGTATCCTATAAGCACTCTGGCCTCACCCCCTGCTACTCTCTCCATCACCCCTTCAGTTCTCATCAGGCCAGCCTCCTTGCTGTTCTCTGAACACACCAGACACACTCCTACCTCAGGGCCTTTGCATGTGCTGTTCCCTCTTCCTGGAAGGCTCTTCCTCCAGATAGCAACATGGCTTTATTCAGGTCTCTGTTCAAATAAAGTAGCCCTGGTGGCAAAGTGGTTAAGTGCTTGGCTGCTAACCAAAAGTTCGGTGATTCAAACTCATGAGCTGCTCCATGGGAGAAAGACATGGCAGTCTACTTCGGTAAAGACTGACAGCCTTGGAGACCCTATGGGGCAATTCTGCTCTGTCCTAAAGGGTTGCTAGGAGTCAGAATCAACTCCACAGCAATAAGTTGTTCAAGTATCACCTTCTCAGGGAGGCCTTTCCTGACCATGAGAGTCAGCACTGAATTCTTCCTCTGCCCACGTGGCCACACTGCAGTCCTTAGCTCCCTTTTGAGCTGTATTCTCCACCATAGCCCTTACCACTGTCTGTATTAGTTTCCCATAGCTGCTGTAACAAATTACCACAAATTTGGCAGTTTTACTAGCACGTGTTTATTAGCCAACTGTTTGGGAGGTCAGAAGTCCCACACAGATCTCACTGGGCTAAAATCAAGGTTCCTTGTCTTCTTGCATGCTGTTCCCCTCTGTGCAATGTTCCCAGTTTTTAACTCTTGCTGTCTGCAGCCTGCTGTTGAGTGGGCCCCTGAGTCATGGTGACCTCACGCACATTGGAAGGAAATGCTGCCTGGTCCTGCACCATCCTCGCATCGGCTGTGGCTGGCGTCAGAAGTCAGTCAGCAGGCCTTTCCTTCTATTTCGTCTGCATCTGGAAGTTCTGCGGATGTTCAGCATCCGAGCACCACGTGAGTCTCCACTGACAGACAGGTGGTGGCTTCCCAGGAGGTGCACTGGCCACAAACAGAACCTGGGTCCCCCACACGGGAGGCACGCATTTCACCCCTGAACCGTCAAGCCCTCCTTTTAACTCGTAAATAAAAATAAATAAATAATAAAGACTTGCTGTTGAGTCGATTTCAACTCGTTGTGACCCAAGCGTCTTGGAAGGGAACTATGCTGCACAGGGTGTTCGGCCGCGACCTTTATAGAACCAGATCATCAGGCTTTTCTTCTGCGGAGCCGCAGGGCAGATTCGAACTGCCAACTTTTACAGTAGCAGTCGAGGGCAAACTGTTTCTATCACCTAAGACCTAACTCCATATTACTGTATGAAGTTTTTCTGATGCTCTTGGGAGGAAAGACACTCTGTCCCCTGAATTCTCATGGTTCCCTTTTCATCCTTGAGCCGTCTACCTCCTCCTTTGTGATACTGACAAAGGACTGTGGCAATGTCTGTTTCAGTCCATGTATTCCTGTGTCTGTTGTTGTTATGGGCCATCGAGTCAGATCCAACTCATAGCGACCCCTCCTTGGGTTTCCTAGGCAGTATCACTATGGAAGTAGATTGCCCAACCTTCCTTCCGATGAGTGACTGGTGGGTTTGAACCACCAGCCTTCTGGTTAGCAGTCAAGTGCCTTAGGCACTACACTACCAGAGCTCCTATTCCTGTGTCTAGCATATAGTAAGTGCTCAAGAATTTTTTTTTTTTTAAATTGCATTCACTTTTTAATTTTAGTGGAAAGGCCCAGTGCCTGGTCACTCTAGGTTTTAGAGTTCATTCGTGACAGGGATTTGAGCTCTGGAGACAGAGAGTGTAATATACTTTTCTAAATTACAATAATAAACTTGTCTTGAGTGCTTACTACATACCAGGGAGGATGTTGAGTATTTTACATGCATTATCTTATTTCAGTCTTACAACAAAGCTACTCTGATGCCAAAGTCCATGTTCTTAACCCTGAAATTAAAATGCCTAAGACAGCTGGGACCAGAAATGAGTTGTTATGTGGCAGCCAGAGGGAGAAGATGTGAGTTCCAAATGTGCATTAAGTAAGCCAGTACAAAAAAAAAAAAAAAAAAGTTGCCATCAAGATAACCCCAAGTCATGATGGCCCTATGTGCATCAGATAGAATTGCTCCCAAAGAGTTTTCAATGACTAATGTTTTAGAAGGAGATGGCCAGACCGTCCTTCCAAGGTTCCTCTGAGCGAACTTGAAACCCCAACCTTTCAGTTGGTGGGTGAGCATGTTAACCCTTTGCACCACCCAGGGACTCCCCCCATTTATATAAAGAAACTGTACTGGCATAGTAGATAGGGCATTAACTATGAAAATGGGTGCTAACTGGAGGGTCAGCGATTCAAATCCACCAGCCGCTCTGTGGAAGGAAGACAGGATGATCTACTTCTGTGAAGATATTCCTTCGTATAAAAGGAGCTCTGGTTGTGTAGTGTCTAAGGCACTTGACTGCTCACCAGAAAGTTGGTGGTTCAAACCCATCAGCCACTCTGTGGAAAGAAGACTGGGCAATCTACTTCCATAAAGATTTACCACTTTGGAAACCCAAGGCGGGTAGCTATGAGTTAGAATTGACTCAAAGGCAGTAAGTTTGGATTTATATAGTCAGTATTAAATATATACACACAAATGCAGAGAGAAAGAGAGAGAGGGAGAGAGACAGAGACAGAGGGAAAGAGACAGAAAAAGTTTTAAGGCCAAGAGGAAACAGAAAAGAAACAGAAGTGAGAAATTCTGAAGACAAGAAATAATGGGTGTTCCCAGCTCAGAGTGACATTTCAAATGTGCCTTTGGTGGTGATCCTATCAAACACATCTATTTCTGGGCATTGATTCCTGGCTCTAAACTTCATCAATGCTAATAGGATTAAATAAGACCGATACTTGGGCATTATGAACTTGACTTTAAAGTCAGGGAATAACATGGGGATTTCAGACACATTGGCAAGATCAGGGAAGATCTTTTGAGGATGGGGGACTACCAGCGACTCTCACACAACCTAGAGGTATCCTGTTCACTTTAGTGTCAACCGTAGACCTTCTTGGAAATTAACTCTTTGGGGGAGATGCTAACAAAGTGATGACCTTGGCCTGTCAACAGACAACTGTTATGAGCTCTGCATGTTCATATATAATTTTTTTTATTGTCACACACACACACACACTCACATATATATTTGTGAATCCATCAGTTTTTTGCACGAATGATCCAGTGCCACCAATTACATTAATCATGTTGTACCACAATCAGCAGTTTGTGTGGCCAGGTTTTCCATCTTTCTCATATTCCTTCAAAAAGGAAGGGTTATGCTGTTTAGGATAAAAGAGTTTGAAACCACCTCTTCATTTATAAGAGGTGGGTGGAAACTGAGGATAAGAGAAAGGGGTGTTTGTGTAAGACATCTTCTGTCTGCTCCCCCCACACATCCAAATTCACTGTCTACCCACCTCCATTCAGATTTTGCCTTGAGAGATTTAACTATGAGAATGGCATAGGGTGGTCTCCTGTGCCTTTTGGCTTCTGCCCCACCTCCTGGTTGGTTGTGGCCATTGGGCACACTGGCAGATCAGAGATAGCTGGAGGAGAGAGGAAGGAGAGAAAGGTGGTGTAGTTAGCCCTCCTACTCCCTCCTTGTGGGGTTGCCTCAGACCTTGGGTCCCTCCAGCAAAGGTCAGTTTCTGCTGCGTGGTCCTCACTGCACAGCCATCAAACTCCAAGCTTTGTACTTGCTCCTTCCTCTTCTGCCTTCAGGCCTGGGTGCTAGAGTTCCTCCCTTAGCTAGTCCTTTCTTGGGAGTCCTCTCTGCCCTTTGTTATTTTCCTTATACCCTGCCCATGTGTTTGCAAATGGTGTCCATTAAGTTCACTCCAAATTATGCTGACTTTAATGCGCTCTTTGCTTCTTGCCGGAACCAATGCACACGCCATGTGACTTGCCCAAGATAGCATGGAGGAATCAAGGCTAGAACTCACAGCTCCCCACTCTCTTAGATAAGTGGCCTTTTGGTCAAGCAG
>NW_006921635.1:9053628-9054231 GCF_000298275.1 Orycteropus afer afer
TGCTCATAAGGCTTCCTTCGATCCTGATGCCACATTCTTCTTCATATAGCCCAGCTTCTCAGGTTACTGGCTCAGCATACGGACTGAATAAGTATGGTGAAAGGATATAACCGTGATACCACCTTTCCGGTTTCAAAGCCTCTTGATCTATATACAAGTTCCTCATAGGCACTAGTAAGTGTTCTGGAATTCCTGTTATCCATATTTGTTATGATCTACACAATCTTTGCATAGTCAGTAAAACACAGGTAGACATCTTTCTGGAATTCATTTGACATCAGCTATGACAGCCCTTGTTCCATGCTCTCTTCTGAATATGACCTGAATTTCTGGAAGTCCCTGTCAATATACCACCACAACTGTTTTTGAATTATCTTCAGCATAATTTTACTTGCTTGTGATATTAATGATATTGTTTGCTACTTGCTGCATTTGTTTGGATCATCTTTCTTTGGAATGGGCACATATATGGATCTCTTCCCATTGGTCAGCCAGGTAGCTGTCTTCCAAATTCCTTGGCATATGCCAGCAATTCCTTGAGTGCATATGCCAGATCTTGCTCTGAGAAATTTAAAGTTATATGTTATAAACTTCTCTTTATGC
>NW_006921635.1:9055521-9062013 GCF_000298275.1 Orycteropus afer afer
ATGGGTAGCTAGCTACCCTGTCTGTCCATGGAGGCTTGCGTGTTGCAATGATGCTGAACAGGTTTCCATGGAGCTTCTGGACTAGGACAGACTAGGAAGAAAGGCCTGGTGATCTGCTCCTGAGAATCAGTCAGGAAAAACCCTACAGATCTCAATGGTCATTGTGTGTGGGGTCCTCATAACTCGACAGCAGCTACACCAACAACGTACTTCACAAGGTTGTTGTAAAGCTCAAGTGAACTATAATCGATGGAAAATGCAGAGCCACGCAGGTCCTACTGTAAAGCACTGGAGATAAATGTAACTCTCTTGGACTTTATTCAACCATTTAAAAACATAGAGCCATTCTTAGATTGTAAGGCATGTAACAGGCTGCACGTGGCCTGTGGGCCCTGTTTTACTGGCCCTTGCTCTCACCTAAGGTTGGTCAGGAACCGTTAGAGGAAAGAGCATTTGGTTTTTTATTGTCTCTCTTCCAGCTCATCCTTCCCACCCCTTCCGCCTCCTCCCCTCTCAGCCCAGCTTCCAGACTGGATGCAAAATCCATTATTAAAAAATGAACATGAGTTGTTTTTTTCCCCTTTTTGATCAAATAATCCAGTTTGCTGCCTCAGACAAATCATTATTCATGTGAAACCTGCCCACGCCGCCCCTGGGGAGGAAGGCCAAATTGATTTAACATCTAATCCAGTTTGTACCTCCTGCTAACCCCAGTGGTATGCTAACTTCACCCTTGTAGGATGGAGAGGAAGGGGGTGGGAGGCAGCGAGGGCAGAAAGGAACAGAAGGAAATTAACCCAAGGCGCAGGCCGAAGACCAGCTCTCTACAAATGGGAGATGGACTCACGGCTCATCATTACAGCTCCCACTCTTCCTGTCTTGGGCTTTCTCATCCTCGAGGGTGTTTTTCCTTCTCCCTCCAGCTCATTACAAAAACATCAGCACAATCAAAATGACAGCAGCTCCCTCTGTGCTGAGCGGAATCCCTGACCACAACCCTGTTCAAGAGCCATCACTGTGTCTCTTTCATAGTTGGAGAAGCCGAAGCTCAGACAGGTTGAAGAACACGAGTAAGTGCAGAGAAAATTCTAGAACCAGGACTCAAGCTCAGTTCTGTCTGCCCTCAAACCACCTGCCACACTAATGGCCTGCTGGGCCCTCAAACCACTTGCCACACTAATGGCCTCCTAGGTGCAGGAGGGTGTTGGGAAGAGTTGCATGGCACGTCCCCAGCAAGAACAATTCCCCCAGACCTGTGATGTGAACACTGAGCCTATGCAAATAGGGATATGTATCTATATATGTAAACAGACCAAACTGTTGCCACAGTTCTGACTCATAGCAACCTTGTAGGACAGAGTAGAACTGCCCCTTAGGCTTTCCAAGGCTGTCATCTTTGTAGAAGCAGATTGCCTCATCTTTCTCCTGTAGAGTGGCTGGCTGGTAGGTTCCAGCTGTTAACATTTTGGTGAGCAGCCAAGTCCTTAACCACTGCACCACTAGGGTACCTTTATGCACACACACACACACACACACCCCTCAAGCCCCCATCTGAGCACACTATATGTTAATTTAATCTTCAAGAGAGCATGAGAAGGGTAACATTATCACCCTCATTTTACGGGAGAAAAAACAGGGGTCCAGCTTACATTGTCAGGTAGTGGCAGAGCTGGGATTTGAACTCATGTGTGCTCGCTGCTGGACAATGTACAGATCTAATGCTTTTCAGCCTGACTCTGCCCACAGGCTCATGGGGCCGAGGCCACGGAGGTCACATTTGTTCCTCAGGATGGAAGGTTCTTGATGGAATCTCACCAAGGGATTAATGGCATCGTCAGGGCCGTGGGGTCCGAGTCTTCTGCAGGAATGATAGCAAGGTGTCTGCTTGTGTGTGTGTGTGCACGCACTGTTTGTGTTCCTGTGTGTGTTCGTATGGATAGTTATGTGTTTGTATGGGTGTTTGTGTGTCCATATGCCTTTTGAGTTTGTGTTTGTGTGTGTGTCTTTGTGCTTCTATACATGCTTGTGCATGTGTACTTATATGTAATCTTCATGTTCCATGTGTCTACATGTGAGTACTTGTGTGTGCCTGTGCATACATGCATGTCCATGAGTGTCTTTTATATGGAAGAAGTTGCCTCTTTTGGAAGACTAATGAGGTGGTGGCCAGCCCAGGAGGCTGCCATGGAACAGAGACTGCACAGTCATAGCATGAAGTAAGAAGCCATGCATGGGGCTGATCCTCCCGAGAGCAAGGCCTCTGTCTGTCCCCACTCCCTGGCCCTGTCCGCTTAAGCATGGACTGTAGACAGCCCTAGGCTCCCTTCTTGTCCCTTTTGTAGGAGATCCTCTCTGGTGACCACATTACCACAAAGCCCGGTGTTTGTCCCCCGGGCATGACGATACTGTGCTGAGGACCTGCACTGCCCAGGAGCCTGCTCTCCCCCCACACTGCCTGGACACACCCTGCTCTGCAGGCCTGTGACCTGTACAGCCTGACCAAGTTGTACACGTTGCTTCCTCCCAGGCCCCCGTCTGAGCCCAGCCCCCAAGCTTGCATCTTCCTGGGTGCCTGCTAATCATTTAGACAGGTGATCACACTGCAGGCTCGAGAGGACAAGGGGTGTGGGGATAGGCAGACCATATGGAACTTGTTCCTTGGGCTCTGGGTGACAGAGCCCTCAGTACCCACCCGAGTCTTTGTAGCAAAAATCACCAACTCTGCCAGGGCTGTCACAGGTCGATTTGGTCAGCAGATGGGCCCTCTGACCCCGGACACACCCCGGAGCACAGGATTCGAGGAGGGGACAGAGTGGAGCTGACAGAACCAACTCTCTAAGCTGGGGGCATTTGGAAATGAAAGTAAAAACTACTTGCAGCAAGAGATTCCTCCATCTGCCTCTGCATCAAAGGGGTGGAAAATGTCTCTGGAAATGTCCAAAGGAGAAACCTGATGCAGCCCTCTTAGTATGTGACTTGGCAGGACACACATGTCCGGGCACAAGCTTGAGAGTGGTTTCTGAGCAAAAATACCTGCCAGCCTAGCTGCCCCACAGAGGGCCACGGCCAGTCAGAATCATAAGAAATAATTCGAGTACCTTAATGCGGGGTTGCTCCAATGCAGATCCTAAGACAGGGATTTGGGGCCCAGAATTCCACCTGAGAGTGGTTCTAGGCGGCGGTGATGGGAGAAGGTGAAATAGCAGAGGGGCACTTGAACAATTTCTTCAAGCAGCATCAGCACAAGGCTGGTCCCTAGGAGGGAGAGGTTAAAGATGCCCTAAATGTCCAACTTTTCCACACTGTCGTATCACTCCATCATGTCTGACATCAGCTCCTCCCCACCCCCCTCAGTACTCTCTCCCTCTTGTTGTTGTTGTTATGTGCCGTCGAGTCGGACCCGACTCTTAGTGACCCCTCCTTGGGTTGCCGAGGCAGTATCACTACGGAAGTAGATTGCCCAACCATATTTTGCTGTAATGTCTCACAGAACTCATAAACTGCCAAGGAAATGGCTCACGTGGTGGTGGAGGAGGCTGGGAGGCTGGCAAGTTCCAAGCCCGTGGGAGGTCTGGAGGACTCTCCTCACTCTCATGGTGGCAGGGGCTGGCAAACCCAAATCAGCTGGTCAGGTGAGCTGCTGCTGTCTCAAGTTCAAGACTGAGATGATGACAAACCAGATGCAGGACCAGAGCAAGAGAGAGAACTTTCCCACGATATTCACATATATACCCTCAAGGCAACCAAGGGTGGTGACTTGAGTCACACCCTCCAGCACGGTGGGGCTCAAGATACATCCACCTTAAACAGGCATGTTGCTGTTGTTGTTATGTGCCATGGAGTTGACCCGACTCGGTGACCCCTCCTTGGGTTTCTGAGGCAGGATCACTACAGAAGTAGATTGTCCAACCTTCCTTCCGAGGAGTGGCTGGTGGGTTTGAACCACCAGCATTCTGGTTAGCAGTCAAGTGCCTTAGGCACTACGCCACCAGAGTGAGGCCATTAATTCTTCTTCCTGTATTTTTTTGTCCTGCTGTCTCTGAAGTACCCAGCTTTTTCTGATCTCAGGGCCTTCGTTCTTGGTGTTTCCTCTGACTGCCACGCTCTTCCCTGGCTCTTCACTTTGGGGCTTCAGCTCAGAGAGGCTTTCCACCCTTCTCCTCACCTCCTGCAGTCCCTCTCTAGAGTAGGCTTTCTCACCTAGGACCCTACTGGCCTTCAGGCATCTGTTCCAGATCTGTTGTGAAGCTTAAATGAAACTGTCCTTGTAAACCTAACACTGTTGTTGTTACTCTTTGTCATTGTTTGATAGTCAGCTCAGTGACTAAAGCAATGGGTCACCTGCCAGAGCCCAGGACTGGATTGCAATGTTTCAGTAGAGCACCCAGAAAAGGATTCAGGTGGCAAACCTCTCAAATGCTAAATGCCTCTTTTCCTCCTCCCTCTCTGCATCCATATGAAGCCCCTAAAGACATGGCACTTTGTTCAGGTACAGGAACCTCAGCATAAGAATCCAAGAAATAAAAAATTCTGACTGTAACGCAGATGCCGACAAGTGGAGACATGGCACGAGGCACTCCCAGCAAACACCTCGGATTGCCAAGGCCACGTTTCTGTTGCAAAAATGAGATCTTTTCTTTTTTACTTTTTAACAAGATGCCCTATTGCTCAGCCTAGTTAGGGGTGGCTTTTTTCTTCTGATTGACTCATACTGCAAAAGAACTTGGCATCTTAGGCCCTGCAGGTTTTCTGGAAGGAATGAGATGGTAGCAGAGAGGATGAAAGAACACTGTTGGCTAGATACAATCCATTCCCATCACCCAGACCATGCAGGCTGAACGGACCTGAGTGCTGAAAGGAGGATCGGGACCCAGGCTACTTCAGGATGACCCATGTTACCCTAACTGATGATATCTTCAAAGACCTATTTCCCATCAATGTCATGTTCACATGCATTGGGGATTAGGACTTTGATACATCTTTTTTGAGGGGACACAATTCAATCCATAAACCAACTCAACAATCAAACCCACTGCCATGAAGTTGATTCCAACCTGTAGCAACCCTATAGAACAAAGCAGAATTGCTCCATAGGGTTTCCAATGCTGTAAATCTTTATGGAAGTAGACTGCCTCATTTTTCTCCCATGGAGCAACTGGTGGGTTTGAACTGCTGACCTCTTGGTTAGCAGCTGAATGTGTTAACCACTCCACTACCAGAGCAACTCAATCCAGTCCGTAACAGATGCCAAACACAACTTCCCTGATTGGCCACCTTGGGGAATCCAGAGCCAGATAGGGAGGGGAGGGTACCTGTCCTGTCTTATTTGGGCTGAGGATGAAGTCACTGGGTAGACAGACCAATTTCATGCCAGCAGCCCCAGGCAAGTTGCTCATTTAGAGCAAATGTATTTGCTCTCCTTTCTATTGTGAGCTCCTGGTATAACAAAGTGACTCAGGAGGGTGTCGGACATTCTGGCTCATAGGCACCAAACTCATAGTCTCCCCAACTTTAGGGAGACTTTGGAGCAGTGAGAGAGAAGGCAGTAGGAGGGCATGCCTGGTTGAAAAAGAAGAGGGATCCGCCCCGAACACCATACTCTGTGTTATGTCCACCTTTCACTCTGTACTGTGTGGAGTTAGGTTTGGGAAACACTCAGGCTTTTCATTGATTCCAAGTTACTTGACATACTACTGTGGTGAAATCAATGGCCGAATAGTTTACAAAGGCTGAGAAGGGGTTGTTGGGGAAAGAATGGGAAGGAGTCTGAACAAACCAATCCAGAAATTATCACGCTAATTACAAAAAGAGAAACAGAAATAACCTGTTACAAATTGAATTGTATCCCCAAAATAAGTGTTGTAAATCCTAAACTCTCTGCCTGTGGTTGTAATCCCATTTGGGAATGGGTTCTCTTTGTTATGACAATAAGGTAGGATTAGTATAGGGTGTATCTTGAGTTAATCTCTTTTGAGATAAAAAAGAGATTGAACAAGCAAGCTAGGAAGCAGAGATGGGGAAGACAGATGTCAAGCCACAGGAAGATTGCCCAGGAGCAGAAACTCAGAAGAGTCAAAGACCTTCCCCCAGAGCCAGAAGAGAAAGAAAGGCTTTCCCTAGAGCCAACACCCTGAATTTGGACTTCTATCCTCCTGAACTGTGAGAAAATAAATTTCTGTTTGTAAAAGCCACACACTTGTGGTATTTCTAATATAGTTGCAGTAGATAATTAAGACAGAATTTGGTACTGGGAGTGGGGTGCTGCTCTAACAGATACCTAAAATGTGGAAGTGGTCTTGGAATTGGATAATGGCTAGCGCTTCTCTGGTGGTGTAATGCCTAAGGCATTTAACTGCTAACGGGGGGCTGGTGGTACAAACCCACCAGCTACTCCTTGGAAGGCAATCTACTTCCATAGTGATACCACCTTGGAAACCCAAGGAAGGGTCGCTATGAGTCAGATCTGACTTGACAGCAGTGAGTTGTTTTTTT
>NW_006921635.1:9062498-9111759 GCF_000298275.1 Orycteropus afer afer
AAGGCACTTGACTGCTAACTAGAGGGCTGGCAGTTCAAACCCACCAGCCACTCCTCGGAAGGAAGATGGGGCAATCTACTTCCCTAGTGATACTGCCTCGGAAACCTAAGGAGGGGTCACTATGAGTCGGGTCCGACTCGATGGCACATAACAACAACAACAATAGTAAAAGCCTAGATTACCTTGAAGAGACTGTTGGTAGAATCATGGACATCAAAGGCAATTCTGATAAAGGCTCAGAAGGAAGTAAGAAGACCTATAGATGAAGTCTTTATCATCTTAGAGAATACATATGGTGCCAGCTAAGAAAGTGGATGTTTAATGTGCCTTTGGTGAGGCTTTAAAAGAAAATAATAAATGTGTAATTGGATAATGGAGGAAGCGTAATGCTTTTTATACAGTGGCAAAAAACTTGCCTGAATTATGTTCAAATATTTGGTGGAAGTAGAACTTGTAAGTAATGAATTTGGACATCTGGCTGAGGAGATTTCTAAGAAAGATCTTAAAGAAATCATGTGGTTTCTCCTTGCCACATATAGTAAAATGCAAGAGGAAAGAGATGGACTTAAAAAGGAACTGTGCAAAATGAAAACAGAACTTAAAGGTTGGGAAAATTCTGTGGTACAAACTAAGGACATGTGTCCTAGAATGTTCACCAAGGATGTGTGTACACAATCTTTTGTTAAAGACATTAAGCTTGTAACTGGTGGATTTTATCAACTACCACAGCAGAAAGTCCATCAGCTTAGACTGAAGGGGACAGAGAATGAAAGAAGAGAATGATGCCTGCCTCTTGGAATTCTACAGGCATGAAACAGCCCCAAAGAGCAACATCTGCTGTCATCTAAGAAAAGAAAAGAACCAGCTCTGAGATGTTGGAAGGAACAAGGGAAGCAGAACTGCCTTAGTTTCAAAGGGTGGGACCATGACTTCTGGGGTCTCAAAGGGTGGGGTGTGGCCTCCAGTGTGTCAAAGTGTAGAGCCATAACCTCTTAGGTTTCAAAGAGTCAGGTCTTTACCAATTTGGTTCCAGAGTGCGGGCTGCCATTTAATTTGGCCCAGAGGATGGGGCTGTTGTTTAAAGCTGAGGGGGCGGGGCTGCCATGCTCAAGGGGGAGAAGAATGGGGTTGAGGGGTTGGAGTCACCACTCAGGTGGACTATGAGAATGGGCTGCCCAAAACTGAGGGGCAGAGTTGCCAACCTAGTGGACGTGAAGGCTGGGCTGAAGCTCTGGGCTCAGGGGCATCCACTTAAAATCCACAGAGCATGGCCAACACTTAGCGTCTGGAGGACAGGGCCATTGCCTCCATGGTCTCAGAGAACACAGAATTGTTTTCAGGTGTTAATGAAGTCTGCTCTGCTGAATTCTGGGCCTGCTTGGTACCCATTATCCCTTCTTTCCATCCAGTTTCTCCCATTTGTAATGGGATTGTCTACCTTGTGCCTGTTCCACTATGTTCTTTGGAAACAAATAACTTATAGTCTGGATTTCATAGGTTCATAGATGAACAGGAATTTTGCCCCAGGATGGAACATGTCTAAAGTTCCCTCCATATTTGATTTAGATGATTCAGAAGATGAGATTTTGGACTTAGACTTGATTTAAGACTTTTCGGTATGATGTGACAGGGTGAATGTGTTTTGCATACAGCAACAACATGAATTTTTGGAGGCCAAAGGGTAGCACTTTATGGATTGATTTGTATCCCCCAAAAACATATTTTGTAAATCCTAACCTCTATGCCTGTGTTTAAGGAGCTCTGGTGGCATAGTGACTAAGGCACTTGACTGCTAACCAGAAGTTTGAACCACCAGCCACTCCCCGGAAGGAAGATGGGGCAATCTACTTCCATAGTGATACTGCCTTGGAAACCCAAGAAGGGGTCTCTATGAGTCAGGTCTGACTCGACGGCACATAACAATAACAACAACAACATGCCTGTGTTTATAATCCCATTTGGGAATGGGTTGTCTTCATTATGTTAATGAGACAGGATTATTGTGGGGTGTGTCTTGAATCAATCTCTTTTGAGATATAAAAAGATTAAACAAGCAACCCAGTGAAGCAGACCTGGGGTAAGATAGATGCAAAGACACATAGAGATCTCCAAGGAACCAGAAGGCAAAAACTGAAGACGCAAGGACCTTCCTCCAGAGCCGACAGAGAGAACGCCTTCCCTGAGAGCCAGTACTCTGAGTTTGGACTTCTAGCTTCCTAAATGTGAGATAATAAATTTGTGGTTCTGAAAGCCATCTCTCTGTGGCATTTCTGTTATAGCATCACGAGGTGACTAAGACATGGTCTAAGTGTCCAACAATTGTGAATGTAAGCTGGACAAGCGGCAAACAATCAGATAGGGAATGCTGCCTGAGATACCCAAGGATCTTTGCTTTCCTTTCTACCAAGAAGTCACATAAACCACTTGACTGGATGCCATCTTGAAATGGAGGCAGCAATATTTTCTAAGGGAAAAAATATTACTTAAATGGATTAATATGAGGAAAAACATCTTAGTAATAAACAAGGAAAGCAAAGAAACTAAAAAACAAGCTGAATTTTAGTGTGAACTAAATTTGTGACCCTACTACAAAGATATAGCTTTACTGACTATGCCCAATTCTTTGTGAATGAAGCAATAATTGAGATTGGCTGCTGGTGAAAGACAACTGTAGATCATAGTGACTTAAAAAGGAAAGAATGGATCCAGGAAAATACTTGTGGGCACCATGGCATCAGGTGCCCAGGCTTCTTTTATCTTTTTGTTCCTCTATGCACATCTTCAGGAGCTCTGGTAGCTTAGTGCCTAAGGCACTTGACTGCTAATCAGAAGGCTGGCAGTTCAAACCCACCAGCCACTCCTCAGAAGGAAGATAGGGCAATCTACTTCCATAGTGATACTGCCTCGGAAACCCAAGGAGGGGCCTCTATGAGTTGGGTCCGACTCGACGGTTCATAACAACAACACACACATCTTCCATTCACAGGTCTACCTTATGATTCAAGATGGCAGCATCTACATTTCAGGTAGTAAGATGGAGGATGGGACAAAGAAAGGGGCAAAGGACACCCACCACCTGTCTCTTAACGGAGAGCCCTTATGCACGCTGCCATGCGTCACTTCCACTTACATCCCATTGGTCAGAACTTTGTCCTGTGGCTATATCAACTACGGAAGAGGCTACAAATGTAACATTTATTCTGGGCAGTTATATGCTGAGATAAAACTCATACTAGGGCAAAAGTGAAAACAGACCTGGGCAACTTAGCTCACAATAACCCTAGGAAGCAGATTAGTCCCATTGTAGACTGCTGTTGCTGGCAAACATTGAGTTGATTCCAACTCATAGCAATCCTGTAGGACACAGTAGTACTGCACCCACAGGGTTGCCAAGGCTGTAGTCTTTACAGCAGCAGACCACCAGGTCTTTTCTCCCGCAGAGTGGCGGGTGGGTTCAAACTACTGAGCTTTCCGTTAGAGACGAGTGCTTGCCCGATGTACCACCAGGGCGCCTTTCCCACTGCATTGATGAGCAAACGGGATCCAGAGGCACCAAGCCGATCTGTGATCGTTCATAACATTGACTCATTTTCTTCTCCTTTCTCAAGTTCTCTTCTTTCATCAGGTAACGTGTTCAGCTTCTTGGGGGTTAATTTACTCATCCCTAGAGTTTTGGAAACAATATGGAGGCAAGAGAACCAGGCCCTCCCAGCTGACCTTGCTCTTTCTCCCTAACGGGCCCTGCTTTGTAAGAACTCAGCTGTTTGTTTTCCAATTACCATGGGTTAAGGGGCCTTTTAATATTTTTACAGGGGAGGGGGAAAGGGAGGCACAAACCCTCACCCCATCCCCTTGATTCTGGAATTGTCATTTCTCCTACCTCTAAAAAAAATTGCATAATAGCAATCACTTAGGCACCTTTCCAAAATACTTAAACGACAGTAATGCGAAAGGGCCATGTGAGGAAACAGGCTCAGATGCCACATGCCAAGTGATAAAGAGAAAAAGAGGATTCAGAGCTTTCATGATTGAGATCCTTGTGCTGTTGAACAATGCCACGTGGGCATACGAATTGTGGTTACTACCCACCCTCCATACCCAGGAATAACTCCAGCACTATCAGTGTAATTAACAAGATTTGGCTCCATTTTACACACATATACACACACTCTCACTGCCGTGGAGTCAGATCCAACTCATAGCGACCCCTCCTTGGGTTTCCAAGGCAGTATCACTATGGAAGTAGATCGCCCAACCCTCCTTCCGAGAAGTGGCTGGTGGGTTTGAACCGCCAGCCTTCTAGTTAGCAGTCAAATGCCTTAGGTACTACGCTACCTTGGCCCCATTAGGCACATGTAAACATTTGTAACAAGGTTTCAAAGTCCTTGTTTAAAAAAATGTGTGTGTGCATGTGTGTCTGTGTGTGTATATATATGTATATGTGTACTCATATATACATATGAGTCCTGGGGTGGTATAAAAGGTTATATACGAGGTTGGCTGCTAACCAAAATGTTAGAGATGTGAGTTCACCCCAAGGCACCTTGGAAGAAAGGCCTGGCAATCTATTTCTGGAAAGTGAGCCACTGGAAGCCCCGTGGAGCACAGTTCTGCTCTGACACACAGGGGGTTGCAGGAGTCAGAGTTGACTTGACGACAACTGGCTGGTTGGTTATAGAAGTAATTTATAACATAAAACCTGAGCAATTGACAGTGGCTACCCACACTCTTCTGTCTGTTTCTCGTGGAGCTGCTATGGACCCAGAAAGGGTCTTCTTCTTTCAAAAGGAAAGGTATTAGTCTCAATTCAGAGGTGATCAAGTCACTGTTGTCGCTTGTCAAGTTATACCTGTCGGTTGTTTTTGCTGACCTGGCACCCCTTCCACTTTCTTTGGCAAGGACACCTCCGTTTTCACTAGGTACCGTCTCACCTCACTCTCTGTTGTTTTAGACAAGGCTGACTCTCCTCCCTTGAGTCTGGCTAAATAGCGTAGTTCATGCCCTGGTGACACAATGGTTAAGTGCTTGGCTACTAACAGAAAGATCGGTGGTTTGAACCCACCAGAGGCTTTGTGGGAGAAAAGACCTGCTTCCATGGAAGTTACAGCCTTGGAAACCCTATGGAGCAGTTCTGCTCTGCCCCACAGGACCGCTAGGAGTTGGAATTGGCTTGATGGCATCCAACAACAATAATATCGCCTTGGTCACAGTGCTTAACCCAAGAAAGAACACTTGACCCAGGTTAGTTCAATAAGCTTGTCTCCCAAAGCTTTTGCTGCAAATACAGGGAAGGAGGGTGATGTAGATTCTGCTGGGGTGTTGCCCATATCTCCCTCTGTCCTGACTGTTCCCATGCTTGCTGATATCTTGGTGATATTTTTCTCCTTCAAGCACCTGAGCTTCTCCTCCAATGGCTTTCTCTAATGCTCTCGGCCCTCGCATGGAGTTCATGTCACTGGGAGCAGAGCTCAGCTGATGATGGATGGGGCTGGAGATCAATATCTCAGCTCCCTCATCCCTGGGATGGGACATGTGTCCCAGAGGTCCCCAGGGGAGTGTGGTCTGGAGTAGCTCCCACAGGTCCTTATTGAGGATAAGTTGCCCACAGCAGTAACCTGTTCACTGATGCACCTCCCTTCCTTTCCCTCCTCGCTTCCACATTCCCCTACCAGAGCCTCCTGGGATCACTTCCCAGAGAAACTGCTTGCACTTGAATCCTTGTCTCAGGATGGAAACCAAGTCTGAGACAGATGCACTCCCTCTCCTGCAGTTCCTAAGCTGTAGGACGAAGAACTAAGATGCTGAGAGCCACCTTGACACCACAGGACATGAACCTTCCCTTGTGCAATCAACACAGAAGAGGTAGTGCTGAAAGATGGGGGTGGGGAGAGAGAGGGGAGGAGGGAGAGGGAGGGAGAGAGGAAGAGAGGCAGGAGGGGGAGGAGAGAGGGAGGGGGAGAGAGGGGGAGCAGAGAGAGGAGAGAAGTAGAGAGGAGAGAAGGAGAGAAAGAGGGAGGAGAGAGAGGGGTAGAGAGAGGAGAGAAGGAGAGAAAGAGGGAGGAGAGAGGTGGAAAGAGAAAGAGGGAGGAGAGAGGTGGAAAGGGAAAGAGAGGGGAGAGGAAAAAGGGGGGAGAGAGGGCGAGGAAGAGAGAGAGGAGCGGGGAGAGAGGGAGAGGAAGAGAGACAGAGACGAAGGAGACGGGGAGAGGGAGAGAGAGGTAAATAGATTCCTAATGACATCACGCTGGTCATTTGGATCCAACCATGCCTTTGGACTTGCCCCAAGACAAAGCAATGTAAGAGCAGGGATTTCAATTTTGTGTTGTTATTCTTTCCATATTTCCTTTCTGTGTTGACCTTTATGCCCCCAAACACTCATCCCCACTGTACTTGCAGCAGTTTGCATGGTCCAAGGATATAAACTTGTCCTAAGAAGCTGTTGGACCTTGCCTTAGCCAAGGGAGGGTTAAAGCCCCCAGGACTGCAGACAGCTCAAGTCCTTCACTGTGATTTCATGCAAACACCCTTCTGGCTGCTTCCTTTTCACTGCTGTGCTCTTGTCTGCCAGCCAGTCCCAGGCCTGGGCATCCCCCAGGAGATGTTAACTCACTGCCCCTTATCTGCGTGACTGACTGTCATCTTGACACACCATGGAGCTGGTGATGAAGCCCCTAATTAGTACATGTCTCCAGGCCCATCCTATTGCCACCTCTTCCTCTGTTTGTTCTCTCTGGACCTCTCTCTCCTCTCCATCATCTCCAAAAAGGAAATTGACCTGTTATTTAACAACACTGATTCTTGAAGTCTTCATGTCTCACTTTACAGTGTTCCTCCTGAGTCACTCAGCTGTAAGAGTCTGCACGCACACGGGCCAGGCTCCGCACTGAGACTTTTGTCATATTATCCCACTTCCTCCTTGCACCACCCCTCTGAGATGGCAACTATAATCCTCAGTTTGCAGAGGAAGAAACAGGCTGAGAGAGGCTACCCTTACCAGTTTGGGCCTTGGACAAAGCTTGGATCAAGTCCCAACTCTGTTACATGCCAGCAGTGTGACCTTAAAGGAGTTACTTAACCTCTTTAAGTTGCATTTCACTATAACAGAAGGGTAAGAACATTGACCACATGGGCTTGCTGTGATTATTATAATATATTTTCTTGCAAATAACACACCCACATAAATAATGTGTGCACACATATAATGCAGATAGCATGCTTAGGAGGGGGTTGCATGGTTGACAAAATAAAAACATATAATGTGCACGTTATCTGTGTAAAAATACAGTAAAATAAACAATTCCTGCATAGCATTTTGTTTAGGAGCTCTGGTGGCGTAGTGCCTAAGGCAGTTGACTACTAACCAGAAGGCTGGTGGTTCAAACCAACCAGCCACTCCTCAGAAGGAAGACTGGGCAATCTACTTCCTTAGAGATATCGCTTCTGAAACACAAGGAGGGGTCACTATGAGTTGAATTGACTCAATGACAATGAATTTGTTCTTTTTCTTTTTCTTTTCTGAGCATTTTGTTTAGTGTCTGGCACAGACTAGATACACAAAAACATGGACATTATTGTTATCATCATCATCATTCTTCATCACTGAATCTAAAACTAAGATACTCACAACATATTTGTATACCTGAGTACATATCCACTTATGGAGGAGGTAAGAAATAGATTCAAAGTAACAATAGTAATAGCCTTGTCATTTAACCCTCATGACAAACTAGTGAAGTGGCTTTGCCCTCACTCCCATTTTACAGGTGAGGAAGTTGAGGTTCAGAGAGGTAAAGTAACATGCCCAAGGTCACAGAGCTGATAGGTGGTGGACCCAGGCATTTAATCCAGATGGTCTGGTGCTAAGTTCAGTGTTCTTAAACCGTGCCCCTCCACAGCTATTTGGCCACACCTGTTTCATTGTGCAAATGGTTAAGGGTTCAGCTGTTAACTGAAAGGTTGGTGGTTTAAATCCACCCAGTGGCTCTGCAAAAGAAAGACCTATGACCTGCTCCCATACAGATTACATTCTAGAAAACCCTGCGGGGCAGTCGACTCTGTCACATGGGGCTGCTACGAGTCGGAATTTACCTGTCAGTCCCCAACAACAACAAAACATCCTCCCCACTCATTATGCTTGGGGCACATCCACGCTCCTTTGAGGGAGTGGTGGGGCTGGGGGCTGGACTGCCCATGTGTGTGTGTCCAGCCTCCATCTTCTCTTGGGAGAGGTGTTAATCTTTTCCAAATGGAAAAAGTGTGGCAGTGGTCTTCGAGAGGCGGAATCCTTAGGGAGAATGACTACTGGAATGTCTTCCCTGGCAGCTTCCTGTTCCTGAGCTAGGTGAGCTCTCAGAAATGGGTGATGCCAGCCAGCCATTGGCCAGGCCCAAGCTTTGGGACCTTCTTCAGTTGTGTATGTGGTTGTTAGTTGCCATGGAACCGACTTTGACTCATTGGGACCTGTGTGTAACAGAATGAAATAGTGCCCAGTCCCGTGCCATCTTCATGACTGTAGATATCAAACTCCAAATTCTCTGCCGTGGAGTCAGATCCGACTTGTAGAGACCCCTCCTTGGGTTTCTGAGGCGGTATCACTATGGAAGTAGATTGTCCAATCTACATTAGGTAATTATGTACATTAGGTAGTATATGTTAGGTAGATACACTCCTTGGAGGGATCAATCATGGGAGACTAGAAGGATTGTGAATGCACAGGGAGACAGTTCGGAGGGCAGGAGTGCATGGGACGGAAGGACACAGGGAAGAGGTAACTATGGGGAAAAAGTGAGAGGGGAGCTGTTGCACTGTGGGAAATTTCAGTCAATGCCATGAGGCAAAGTATATGTGAATTGCTGTATGGGAAATGAATTTGTTCTGTAAACTTTCACCCAAATCACAATAAAAATTACAAAAAAAAAAAAAAAAAAAAAGCCCCCCCTGACTGTGAATGGAAAAATAAAGATGTCTCCATTCCTCACATCAACACAATGGCGTCATTGGCCCCTTGTAGACTGTGAGACTCTGGACAACCAAGATCTGTAAAGTCCTGTAGCCTGTTGACTTTTTGGAAAAGGGGGGGAACAATTGTATCTACTGTATGAGGGGTTGGTGGTTCAGTGGTAAAATTCTCACCTTCCATGTGGGAGACTTGGTTTGAGTCCCACCAAACACATCTCATGCACAGCCACCACCCGTCTGTCCCTGGAGGCTTGTGTGTTGCTGGGATGCTGAAGAGGTTTCAGTGGAGCTTCCAGACTAGGATGGACCAGGAAGAAAGGCCTGGCAATCTTCTCCCAAAAATCAGCCGGTGACCCTACAGATCACAGTGGTCCAATCCATAATGGATCAGGGGGATGGTGCAGGATTGGGTGGCATTTCATTCCGCTGTGTGGGATCACCACGAGTCAGGGCTGACTTGATGGATGCTAACAAGGTGTATTCAGTAGAGCTAAGCCTGCCTGGGGAAGGCCCTCATGGAGCCCACTGAGGGGTGCAGAGTTGTGCACAGTGAAACATTTTCTGGGTCAGTCTCAGAACCATGCTTGGTAGCACTATCCATCTGAGCCATTGTGTTGAGAGCATCAAGCCATGGCTCCGAGTCAAGACAGCAGTGCTTATTTTCATACAATTTAGAGATTCACACCATTGGGCCTCCTGCTCCTTCTGGAAGTCAGACCCTTGTCATCTGTTAGAAATGGTAATACCAGGCCGGAAGGCGCCAGGGCCCAGCTGCAGCCCCCATCACATGGCCTGGCCAAGGGGGAGGTGGAAACATCTCCTTTCCATGGTTTTGCTGGGGCTGGATGTCAGCGACTCCCAAAGCTTTTTCCCTGGCTTGCATCATCAGTGACGTCCGGGGCCAGAGCTCCAGCCCCAATTAGCAGCCCTCTGCTGCCCAGATGGTTGAGGGACAAAAGAAGACAGAGTGGTCAGCAGCTTGGGTGGCTTTTCTGAGCAGAGCCCCACTCTCCTCAGGGAAAAGCCATGGCTGGCCTCAGAATAACTGCTCCCATCCCTGGGCTACAACCCATCATCTTCCAGAAGCTGGAAATTCCCAGAGAAGACCAGAGGTCGGAGATGTGCAGAAAAGGAAATTTGAGGGAATGTGTCTCTGCCTCATGCTAATTCTCATTGGTGGGTTGCTCCAAGGGGGCTGGGGCCAGAAGCAAGCTGGAATTGCAGAAATGTGCTCAATTGTCAGCAGTGTGCAGTTCAACAGATGCATGTCCCAGGTTGTGTCCAACTAGGGACCCTTGAGGACACCTTCACACAAGGCCACCACAAGGGGCCAGCTACTGAGCTGAATCTCTACAAGTGGGGCTTCCTTGAACATTCACCAGAGCCCAGTGAGGGAGAGGCAGTGATCACCATGCCTCCTCTCTGCAGAGGAAGAAACTGAGGCTCAGGAGGGTCAGTAACTTGCCTCGACTCACATGTCTATTGAAGACAAAGCCTGGACTTGAACTTCAGTGGTCTAATCCAGAGCCCATTCCCCAATGCTTCTCTCTAGTCTCCTTTTGTCCCACACATGTGGTCCAGGGATCGGCACACTTTCTGGAGAGGGCCAGATGGAAAATATTTTTGGCTTTGTGGGTCATAGGGTCTTTGTGGCAATTTCTCAGCTCTGCTGAAGTAGAGGAAATGCAACCACAGACCAAATGTAAATGGATTGCTGTGGCTGTGTGCTAATAAAACTTTATTTATAGAAGCAGGTAGCAGGCCGGATTTGGCCAATGGGCCAGAGTTTGCCAATCCCTGAATGTAGATGGTCACTCACTCAATATGCCTTTCATGCAGTTAGTTCATCATGACACTTTCATTGGACTTCTTTGTTTCTGTGAATCTCTTCAGTTGATTAAGTTTCTTATAGCTAGAATTCAGACTTATTTTTATTTATTTATTTTTGCTGTTAGGTGCCACTGAGTCAGCTCTGACTCACAGCAACCCTGTGCACGACAGAATGAAGCCCTGCCCAGTCCCGTGACACCCTCACAATCCTTGCTGTGCTTGAGCCCATCACTGTAGCCACGGTGTCAGTCCATCTCGTTGGGGGCCGTCCCCTTTTTGCTGACCCTCCACTTTACCAAGCATGTTGTCCTTCTCTAGGGAATGGTCCCTTCTGACAACATGACCAAAATACATGAGATAAAATCTGGCTATTTTCACTTCTAAAGAGCATTTGGGTGTACTTCTTCCAAGACAGGTTTGTTCATTCTTCTGGCAGTCCATGGCATTTTCAGCACTCCTTGCCAACACGACAATTCAAAGGCATCAATTCTTCTTAGATCTTCCTTATTCATTGTCCAGCCTTTACATGTGTATGAGGCAATTGAAAAGACCACAGCTTGGGTAAGGCCCACCTTAATCTTCAAAGCGACATCTTTGCTCTTAAACACTTTAAAGGGGTCTTTTACAGCAGACTCGCCCAGTGCAACACTTCATTTGATTTATTGACTGCTGCTCCCATCGGCATTGATTGTGGATCCACATAAAATGAAATCCCTGACAAGTTCAATTTTTTCTCCATTTATCATCATGTTGATTATTGGTCCATTTGTGAGGATTTTTGTTTTCTTTACGTTGAGGTGTCATCCACACAGAAGGCTGTAATCTTTGATTTTTATTGGTAAGCACTTCAAATCCTCTTTCAGAAAGCAAGGTTGTGTCATCTGCATGTCTCATATTATTAACTAGAAGTCTGCATTTTTAGTCCTTAAGCAATATATTTGAATGAATGAATAAGTAACGTGAGAACAGAATTTAGTCTGCAAATAGGATTAGGCCAAACATTGTGTCTTAGCCTGGATTTTCCCTGAAGCAGATCTTGATACAAGAATGTAAGTATAAGAAGTTGGTGTGGGAGGTGATTCTAGGAGGCACCAGCAGAGGAGAAGAGAAGTGAGCTAGGGAAGGGAGACAGGCAATAAAGGCTATGTCACCGAGCAGGTTACAGCTGTGGACCTTGCTGGGATGTTCTGGGAGAGTGAGTAGAGAATGCTTCAGAGTCACACCAACAGAGGGCCAGGGAGCTGAGGTATCTGCCTACCAAGCCCCTGTCCATCACTGCTGGGGGGCTGCTTCCAAGGGCATTAACTCTAACCTTCCAATTTCCCTGGGTATGGACAAGCATTCTCCCACACCAGAAACATACCAGAAGAGAGACACTAGCTTTCACGTTAAAAACCTCTTTGAAAGATAGGTGAGTGCCTAGGGCAGAAGCAGCCCTGGTGGCACAGTGATTAAACAATTGACTGGTAATCGAAAGGTCAGTGGTTTGAACCCACCAGCCACTCTGTGCAGGAAGGATATGGCAGTCTGCTTCCAGAAAAATTTACAGCCTGGAAACTCTATGGTGCAGTTCTGTGCTATAGGTCAGAACGAATCAGAATTGACTTGAAGGCCAGGTGTTTGTGTTTTGTAATGGGTCTAGGTGCAGGAGTTAGCAAATTACAACACATTGGCCAAATTGGCCTGCTGTCTGTTTTTGTCAATAAAGTTTTATCAGAACAGAGCCGTGATTATTTATGCATTGTCTTTGGTTGCTTTGGGGCTATGGGGCAGCGTTGAGTTGAGACAGAAACCACGTGCCCCCTCAAAGCTAAGAATGTTCACTCTCTGGCCCTTTGCAGAAAAGGTTGCTAATATCTGGTGTAGGAGATATGGACAGGGCACCGACTTCCAAAGAGTGCTTTTTACAAACTTGAGTTAGTTGCTAATATTTAAGCATCAGGATGCTGCACTTGAAAATCTCAAACTATGGCTTCCCCTGAACAACAGCAAGCTGAGCCCTGTTGGCCCTCCACTTCCACAGAGGAAAACGATTGTCAGTGCGTAGATGCAGATTTCTCAAGAGGGGGTGTCAGTCCCCATTCACAAAGTCTCCCCACTCCCTGTTTGTTTCATCCAGCCCACCTCCTTCCCTACGCCCTACTAGAGAAGAGGAGCCGGTGGCTCTTGAACTCGAACAATCACAGACTCCACTGTAGACAATGAGCGTCCTCAAGTTAAAACGGGAAGCAGAAGTAGCCCTGCTTCAAACTTGGCATCCTGGCTCCCCCATCGTGGGGCTCCTGCCAGCTCTCTCTCTCTCTCTTCCTCTCTCCTACCCATATTCCCTTCTCTATCTTTTCAGCCTAACTGTGAGCCCTGGGAAATGCCCTTATGTCTTTGTGCGTGTGTAAACAGTTTACACTTGGTTGCTAACCTAAAGGTTGGCAATTTGGACCCACCCAGTGGCCCCATGAAAGAAAGGCCTGCCTATCCATTTCTGTGAAAGATCACAACTGAGAAAACCCAGTGGAGCAGTTCCACTCTAACATATGCCATTACCAAGAGTCGGAATCGACTGCACGGCCATCCTTTTCCCCCGTGTGTTTGTGGTACTTTTCCTAAGCATTGCCTCTGCCTGCAACCCTTGACCTGATCCCTCATTTTTCATTCTGCTGAATTCTTCCCAGCCTCTGGGCTTCAGAATCATGCTCAGATCTCATGGAAAGCTTTCCCAGGCAGTCCCAAGGGGCTATGATGACTGTCCATGTCTGCCCACGTCACTGTCACTTTCTGCAGTGCCACCATGGACTTTGTTTACCTCCCTGGTTGCATGGCAATTCCAGGAGCCCTGATCAATACAGAGGAAGAGCCATGCCCCACCCCACCCCAGACCAGCACTCTTTCTGAGGGGTGTCTTAGAGACCACTCAGATCTTCTCGTGTTTTTGCATTCCTATGTATACCTCTGATCCTGTGCCTTGAAGCAAGGAGTCAGTCTAGAGGAAGATTCTTCACCATCTTTCTCTCTCTTTTCTGGAACAAAGACAAAGTATTCCCTTATCCTTTAAAAAGCCATGCTAAAGACAGAAAGAAAAACAAAACACCAGAGTATTAAACCTGAGAAGGGAAGGAGGTCAGAGTCCCTTGGTGGTGCAAACACGTAGTGTGCTCGGCTGGTAACCTAAAGCCTGGAGGTTCAGTCCATCGAGAGGTGCCTTGGAAGATAGGCCTAGGGGCCTATTTCTGAAAAACCAGCCACTGACAATGATGGTGACCAGTTCTACTCTGACACACATGGGGTTGCTATGACTCAGAATCAACTTGGCAGCAACTGGTTAAGGAGGTAGGCATTTTGGAGGAAAAGGTAGAACAGGGTTGTTAGAGCCAACACTGGATTCAGACTGAAGATTTTCTCATTATTAGCTGTGCATCCTGGGATTTCTTGGACTTTTGGGGTTTCAGTTCTCAAATCTTTACAATGCACATCATAATAGCTCCTGACTTACCAAGTTGTTGTGGGGGTTTGGTGTGCTAAGCTTTGTAAATGCTTAGCATGAAGCATGGCTGAGAGCAAGCAAGTGCAAATGCTAATGGCATCGGTTAGGAATGCGTTTGGCTACAAGTAACAAAATTCCCATTTAACAGTGGTTTGAACAATTCAAACATTAGCTATCTCATCCAATAAAAAGGCCAGCACTGGGCAGTTCTAGGGCTGACTCAGCATCTCAGCAGCGTCATCTAGGACACAGACTCATTCTACACTTTTGCTCAGCCAGCTTCAGCATATCAGAGTTCCATTAGTACACTTGTTGCCTCTTGGTCACAACATGGTTGTAGCAGTTTCAGGCATATCCCCAAACTGCAGGAAGCAGGACAAGAACAAAACAACCTTCTCATAAGGCTTTGTCTTGTATTTTTCAACTAGAAAGAGGAGCCTCCTATCTCCACCAGCCTTCCTCTTTCATTTCATTAGTCAGGACTGAGTTACATGGCCACCCCGAAATCAGTCCCTGACAAATGGGAGTGGGGCTCTGTAAGTCAGTATGCTCCTTCCTGAAGCTCAAGAGGGGTCCTTCCTTTCCCCTAAAATCTAGGGATCTCCAACAATTACAAAACTGAGCTACGTTGGCATGGGATCAGGGAATGCATGACTTCGGAATAGGTGCCCTCATCATCTGCCCCACTCACAAGGATCATTTTTAGGAGACATGGGAGTGGAGGTCCAGGCTATGGAAGCCACTTAAACACCTTGGAACTTGTGCTAAGCCTCCGAGGTATGAGGTGTGGTAAGAGCTGGGTGCTGAGACCAGAGTTTGGAGCCTGTCACTCACTCTTAATACCCAGCTTCACAGGAGCAGGCATCAGCCCCAGAGCTGAGGCTGGAAGGGCCCTTGGGGAGGAGGAGGTGAGGAGACAGGTGTGAAAGGGAAGGAGGATTTAGAAAACAGGTGTGGCCCCCTCCCACACTCAAGCAGTGAGATTCCTGTGGTTTCAAAACACTGGCATCTCTCAGCTGAAACCACAGGGGAGGGCTGGGCTTGAGGACTTTACTGTGTTTTTCAGAGCTGGTCTCCAGTGTCATTATTGGGTACAATCTCCTAGAACCTGAATTGTCCCAAACCCCATCTCCTAATTATGCATTCTATTGCCCCGCCCCACAAATGAATTTGGAGAAGCAAGGAACCTTTGTTATTGCATCAAATGGTCTCAACGCCAAATGGAGTCAAATTACTGAGTCGAATGGAGTCAGATTAAGCCTATGGAGCTCACACATTCCCTGGGTTAGAACAGGAGCACACAGTCCATTTAGTACGGAAGACAGTAGTTAGAAACTTTTCTTTCCTACTAGTTAAAATTGTCTTGAGATCCACAGATGAAAGAAAATATAAGCAAGGTGAGTTTGGCCCTTGCTATTCATTCATTCATTCATTCAAAAGTTGCTTAACCAAAACCAAACCCAACCCACTGCCATCGAGTCAATTCCAACTCATAGCTACCCCCACTGGGTTTCTGAGGCGGTAAATTTTTATGGCAGTAGATTGCCCAGTCTTTCTTCCACGGAGTGGCTTTTGGGTTTGAACTGCCAACCTTCTGGTTAAGTCAAATACCTTAGGCACTACCTTAGCCACCAGAGCTCGTTAAATTTGCTTACTGAGTGTTTGTTATGTTCCAGGTACTATTCTCATGGCTAAGGATTCAACAGTGAATAAAATGGGTAAGACTCACATTTCTTGTCTGCTGGGGAAGACAGGTATTAAACAAAGCAGTAAGAAAACTTAATAACTGTTTCCTTGAGCCAGCCATTTAACTTCTCTTTTGTTTTTGGTTAATCTTTTAACCACCTATACAATCATTCCCCTTTATTTGGTATTTATCGTATGCTGGGCATTGTGCCTAGTGTTTCACAGTTATTACCTTCATTTAGTTATCACACAACCCGATGAGGGAAGACTTTGATTTCCATCCTCACTTTACAGATGAGCAAAGGAAGACTCCAAAAGTTTAAGTTGCCAAACTTACACAATGCATAAGCTGCTAGTCAGAGTTTGAACTGAGGCCCATGTGACACCAAGTTCTATGGCCCCAACCCCAACAAACCCACTCAGTCCCAGTAGCCCACGTGGTGTGTCTGCATCTCATGCTCACCATGGATTCACTTCTCGGAATGCGCAGGTTCTCCCACGTACTAGCTCCACAGTGAAACATCCATTGTTGTTCTGTGATAACAAGAGAGTCAGATAGCTTGACTTGGGTTCCTTAAAACAAGACTACTAGGGGCTGACTTAATAAAGATCCATCCAACCTGATCTATCAGGAAAAACCTCTTTGGCTGTAAGAGTCCTGTTGAGCAGAAACCAATGATTCAAATGCTGATCTAAACTGCTTTGGAGAAAGCATACTTTAGTAAACGTAGTTTAGTTTCTAGTAAAGGTTTGTGCTGGGGCAGTGGTGGTTCAGTGGTAGGATTCTTGCCTTCCATGTAAAGACCTGGCTTCAATTCCTGGCCAGTGCACCCCATGTGCAGCTCTGTCGGTGAAGGTGTGTGTGCTTCTATGATGCTGAACAGGCTTCAGTGGAACTTCCACACTAAGAAGGACAAGGAAGAAAGGTCTGGTGATCTGCTTCTGAAAATCAGCCAGTGAAAGCCCAGTGGGTCACAGTGGTCCCACCCACAACCAATCACTGGGATGGTGCAGGACTGGGTAGAGCTTTATCCTGTTGGGCATGGGATCACCCTGACTTCGGAGCTGACTTGACAGCAACTCACAGTAACAACAAAGGCATGTCCTCGGATGCTCTTGGTACAGTTGTGTGGTGGAAAGCATGGGCTCTAGGGGTTTGCACTGCCTGAGTTCAAACCCTAGCTTCCCCACTCACCAGCTGTGCGTGACTTCCTTAACCACTCTGAGCCTTGGATTCCTCGTGGTGACTCTAATAATAAAAGCCACCCCAAAGAGGAATGAGGAGGCCAACACACAGTAGTAGACACGAAGCTCTTGGCACGGTGCCTGACAGAATGTGTGTGTTTCACGAACACCCATTCTTGCTTTGGGAGCTGCAGGTATACATCCAGGTTTTGTGGAGGATGAAGCTTATACGAGGAGCTCAGGTCATACAGTGGTTAAAGCATTTGGCAGCTAACCACAAGGTCAGTGGTTCAAATCCACCAGACATGCCATGGCAGAAAGATGGGTAGTCTGCTTCTGCAAAGATTTATAACCTTGGAAACGGCATGGGGCACTTCTACTCTGACCTATGGGGTTGCTATGAATTGGAATGCTATGAATGGGTTTGGTTTTGTTTTTAGGAAGCTAAGGCGATGTGTGTGTGTATGTGTTGTTGTTAGCACACACAGGGGGATGGGTGCTAGTTAAAGAAAGAAAAATTACTAAATGGAAAATAGATACAGAGCCTTGGAAGAGGCAAGGCAGAGGCCTTGGATCCCAAAGCCTTAGGTCTATACCCAACTTACTGTTGTCGAGTTGGAGCCAACTCATAGCGACCCCTCGGGTTTCTGAGGTTGTAACACTACGGAAGTAGATCACCCAACCTTCCTTTCAAGGAGTGTATGCAGGCATATATGTGTATGCTCACTGCCATTGAGCCAATTCCAGGTCACAAATCAAAAACCAAACACACTGCCATCGAGTTGGACCCAACTCATAGAGACCCCTCCTTGGGTTTTGAGGCGGTATCACTACCGATGTAGATTGCCCAATTCTTTGCCTGTAACAGCGGTATTTCTTCTTCACTGTCTCCACGTCCCCACAGATAAAAATGCCTTATTTTGGGGCTCCTTGAATTTCCAAATCTCACTGTGACAGCATCAGAGCATCAGGCCACACATTCTGCAATGGGGGGACTCACAGAAAACAAAATTGCTAGGAGCCCCTGGCCTGGAAGCAGGCGTCTCTGGTCTCTGCTTTCTGGGCCCCTGGGCGGACAGCCCCTGTCATCTCCTCTTGCAGCCCCCAGGGGTCTCTCACTCAGGAATTAGACCGGTTTAGAAAATCATTCCCGAAGGGCCAGGGTGGGGCTGAGGGCTGGGGCTGGATTGCTCTTTAAGAGCTGATTTCCATTTTGCAGTAGTGTTCTCTCAGGCAACAGCCGTGTGTGCTCTTAATTGGATTCTTGACAGAGAGCGAGGCAGAGGGAAAGAAGAGCAAATGTAGCCACACTGCCCCTCCCACGTGCAAACCAAAAACCAAACTCACTGTCATGGAGTCAGTCCCGACTCATAGTGACCTCTCCTTGGGTTTCTGAGGCGGTATCACTACGGAAGTAGATTGCCCAATCTTCCTTCCAAGGAGTGGCTGGTGGCTTTGAACTGCCTCCCCTCTGGTTTGCAGTCAGATGCCTTAGGAGCTACGCCTAGGTGAGGACTTGCACTCTGTGTTGTTTTCATTCCCACCTTCCCTTTTGATCCTCATCACAGCTCCGTGACAGGCACTACTCTGGGGCCAGTGACCCTGTGGTACAGAGGGGACACTTGAAGTTCACAGAGTTTAGGAGGTTTCCTTAGGTTTCACAGAGTGAGGACTGGTACTGAAGCCACATCTCTTAACCTAGTCTTATGCCTTTCCTTTAGATTACACAGATTTCTGGGATATCTGCATATTTTTTTTAGCTCCATTTTACAGAGAAAACTGAGCCTTAGAGAAGTGAAGTGGCTTGGCCAAGACCACTTCACTTGTCCTCATCATCATAGTTGGAGAGACTGTTCTGCCTGTTTTAAGGGCATTAATTGGTCTAGTCTTCACGATGAGGTGACTATTGAATAATAATATTGAATAATCCCTATTTTATAGGTAAGGAACCTGAGGCCCAGAGAGTTCAGTTACTTTCTGGAAAACGGCAGATGCAGGAATCTTATCCAACCCATTCAACTGGGAAGAGGGTTAAACGGGTGTCTGGATTTCCAGTCCATAGCATTTCCCATCATGTCACAAGCTTCACCTTCTCCCTTTTTGTACCTGAACCCGACCGAACTCCTTACTTGTCGCTCTGCCCACCTTACCTCTTGCTGTTTGAACACTCAGTTTGCTAGTAAAGAATATTCCTGCCGACAGGTTTAAAATCCAACTCTACTACTCACTAGCTATTTGACTGTAGACGAGTAGTTTAACCTCTGTAGGACCTTTGCTTCTTTGTCTGTAAGATGAGACTAATGATTACTAACTCCTTAGAGTGTTGTCAGTATGGTAAGAGCAGAAGTGAATAAAGCCAGTCACCGAGCACCAATCACGGGGGAAATGTCCACCATGTACTCACTGAATAAAGTATCCAAGTGATTGGGCTTTGAAAATAAGGTGCTCTCAGCCAGTTTGAGCTATGTTATACTGTGGTAACAAACAAGCCCCAAATCTTAGGGGCATATGACAGTATTTCTCCCTAATACTATGGCCACCATGAGTTGGCTCCCAGACCAGCTTCATGTCCTGTTTATTCTGAGTCCAGGCTGAAAGAGCTGGCTCTTTCTGGGATATTCTCAGTCTTGTGACATAGAAAACAGGTATGAAAGACTGCACAGTGGCTCTTAAAACTGTGCTCCATTTTAGCTCAGGGAGATAGCTCAGGGGGCAGGAGTGCATGGAGGGATGGACACAGGGAAGAGGTAACTATGGGGAGGAAGTGGGAGGGAAACGGTTGCATTGGGGTAAATTGTAGTCAATGTCATGAGACAAAGTGTATGTGAACTGCTGTATGGAAAGTGAATTTGCTCTGTAAACTTTCACCCAAATCACAATTAAAAAACTGTGCTCAGAGGTGAAGCTGATCACTTCCCCTCATATTTCATTGGCTAAAGCAAGCCACCTGGGCAAGCATGTCATCACTGGGTTTTTTTGTTTTGTTTTGTTTTGTTTTTGTTAGGTGCCAGCGAGTCAGTTCTGCCTCACAGCAACCCTATGGAAGGAAACACTGCCTGGTTCTGCGCCATCCTCAACATCATTGCTATATTTGAGCCCATTGTTGTAGTCACTATATCAATCCATCTCATTGAGGGGCTTCCCCTTTTTCACTGACCCTCTACTTTACCAAGCATGATGTCCTTCTCCAGGGACTGGCCCAAAGTACATGAGCTGAAGTCTCGCCATCCTTGTTTCCAAGAAAGATTATGGCTGTCCTTCTTTCAAGCCAGAGTTATTCCTTCTTCTGGAAGTCTGTGGTATATTCAGTATTCTTCATCAACACTGTTACTCAAAAGCATCAATTCTCCTTCAGTCCAGCTTTTGCATGTATTTGAGGCAAATGAAAAGATCATGGTTCGGGTCAGGCAAACCTCAAAGTCCCAAAGTGATATGTTTGCTTTTTAACATTTTTAGAAGGTCGTTTGCAACAGAGTTGCCCAATGCAATACATTGTTTGATTTCTTGACTGCTGCTTCCATGGGCGTGGATTGTGGATCCAAATAGAACAAAATCCTTGAAAACTTCAGTTTTTTCTGTTTATCCTATGTTGCCTATTGGTCCGGTTGTGAAGACATTTATTTTCTTTGTGTTGAGGCATAAGCCAAACTGAAGGTTGTCTGTCATCTTTGATCATTATCAACAAATGTTTCTGTCTTCTTTGCTTTGAGAAAGCAAAGTTGTGTCACCTGCATATCGTAGGTTATTCATGAAACTTCCTTCAACTTTCTTCATGTAGTTCTGCTTCTTGGATGATTTGCTCAGAATACAGATTGAATAAGTAAGGTAAAATAATACAACCCTGACGTCCACCTCTCCTGATTTTAAACCATACAGTGTCCCCTTGTTCTGTTAGAACAGCTGCCTGTTGGTCTCCATATAGGTTCTACAGGAGCACAATGAAATATTCTGGAATTCCAATTCTTCTCACTATGTCCGTAACTTGTTATAATCCCCACAGTTGAATGTCTTTGCATAGTCGATAAAATACAGGTAAACATCTTCCTGGTATTCTCTGTTTCAGTCGAGATCCATCTGACTTCAGCAATTCTATCCCTCATTCCATGTCCTCCTGTGGACCCAGCTTGGATTTCTGGTAATCCCATCGGTGGGGTGGTGTTGTTGCTGTTGTTAGCTGCTGTCGAGGTGGCTCTGACTCACGGGGCTGTGTGCACCAGAACGAGACACTGCTCCCTCCTGCACCATCTTCACAACCCTTGCTATCCTTGAGCCCATTCTTGCACCCACTGTGTCAGTCCATCTTGAGCAGAGTCTTCCCTGTTTTTTTCTGACCCTCTACTTTACCAAGATGACCCCTGGTGGTGCAGTGCCTAAGGCATCTGACTGCTAACCAGAAGACTGGTGGTGCAAACCCACCCGCAGCTCCTCAGAAAGAAGGTTGGGCAATCAATCTACTTCTGTAGTGATACCACCTAGGAAACCCAGGGAGGGGTCACTGTGAGTCGGAATTGACTCAATGGCAGTGAGTTTTTTTGTGAGTTTTACTTTACCAAGCATATGCTACTCCAGGAACTGGTCCTTTCTGACAACGTGAGCAAAGTCAGTGAGACAAAGTCCAGCCATTCTCACTTTTAAGGAACATTCCGGCTGCACTTCTTCCAAACCTGTTGTTACTGAGTCAATTCCAAGTCATAGTTACCCTATACTACAGAGTAGAACTGCCCCCACAGGGTTCCCTACTGGAAGCAGACTGCCATCTCTTTCTCCCGAGGAGCAGCTGGTGGGTTCGAACTATCAACCTTTTGGTTAGCAGCCAAGCACTTTACCTACTGAACTCCCAGGGCTACTCCTTTGGTACATAGTCAGTACTCAATATTTGTTGAATAAATGATTCCCTTAAGACAAAATTATTTTGTTATATTCTAATTGAAACTTGCCACCTGAAGTCTCTAAACCTCTCTTTTATATGGTAGGGAGATTGTAAGGGTATTACAAAGGCATTAGAAGGGTGTTAAAGACCTATCAGGTGGTGCAGTGGTTAAGCACTCAGCTGCTAACCAAAAGGTTGGCAGTTCAGACCCACCAGCCGCCCCCTGGGAGAAAGATGAGGCATTCTGCTTCTGTAAAGATTACAGCCTTGGAGAGCCGAAGGGGCAGTTCTGTCCTGTCCTGTAGGGTTGTTATGAGTCTGAATCAACTCAAAGACATATTGGCACTGGCTGTGACTCTCTGCTGTGCTTAGTTATAAAGAGAAGAGCTTTCTGTTCATGTGATTTGATGTTATTTAATTACTGGTGGCCATGGGTCAGAGCCAACTTGAAGCAACTGACGACAACAGCAACTTCTCAAGTCCCACTGGCTGCTCACGTTTCACACTGAGGGGAGCACTGGTGTGCCCACGGGATAGACACACTCCTACTCAGAGCGTGCAATCTCCTCCTTTGCTCCCTCTGACCACCCTCTCCAGCCTGGGTTTCCCACCCCCTTAAACACCAGCAGGCCCATCAAAGTAGGCCAAGTATGATGCCTCCCACAGCACTCCGTGCCTTCACCCATCCCCCGGCCTCTTCTAGGAACCTCTGCCCCCAGCCTGGCAGCCTAGGGAACTCCCACTCGTCCCCCAGGACCCATTCAGAGATGTCCCTGGGAGATTAAATTCAATGGAAAAAGCAGATTACAAAATAGCGTAAGCAGTACAATTCCATGGATGGAAAAAATATAAATACACTTCTGGAAGCAACACATAATGCACGTATTAAAAAGTGATGGGAATATGGTGATTTATTTGCTTTTTGCTTATCTGTGGTTTCGCATTTTCTGACAGCCAACATGTATTCCTCTGGTACAGTCATAAAAGTTACTCCTGATGTTGTAAAAAGGCCAGTGTCTACATGTTTTAATTTGGGAACACTTCTTGAAGATATCCTGCTTCACAGGACACCACACACACACCACACAGACACAGACACACAGAAAACACACATACCACACAGACACATACCACACATACATAGACACGCACCCACACACCACACTTACGCAAGCACAACACACCACACATAAACACACACATACCACATAGATCTATACCCACACCCTGCACACAGACCTCACACACACCATACCCAAACATAGACAGCATGGCCACACACACACACTGCATGCAGAGAGACACACACACCATACACACAGAGACATACGCACACATGTATACCCACACACCACACACACATACCATATACACACTACACACGCAGACACACACACCACACAGACACATATGCACACAGACATATACACACACCACACTCACAAAGATATACACCCACACACTGCGCACAGACACCACACACACACCATACCCAAACAGACACAATATAGCCACACACACACAGAGACACACACAGACACAGGCACACGCCCATTTCCGCACACTACACACACATAACACACATATACACCCCTCACACACACCCCATATGCCTCACATGCCCCAGGCAGCCAAAGGCAATCCTACCCTCCTTTTTTCTACCTAAGCATGTTGTCCATATCTGCTATTGCACTCATCATGCTGTTCTGAAATTATTGTTATTGAGCTCATTCCCATCCCAGTCTGCAAGGCGGGTCACTTAGATGTGTAGAGTGTAGATCCTGAAGTCACAAGCCCCTAGGCTGGATCCTGGACCCACCATCCCATCCTTTTCTTCACTGCCTATTAAGCATTTACCCTGTGTCAGGCCTGTGCTAGGAATACACCAGACGATGGGCATGTCTCCATGGAGCTGATGTCCTCATGAGGGAACACAAATTATAACCAGCCAACATAATAAATTAGCAAACTAAAGAGGACACGAGGAAGTAATACATACTGTTCAGAAAGGAAAACGTTGAGGGATTGAGAGTGTGGAAGGAGTTGGGCAAGAGAGGGATAACAATTAAACATGGTGGTCATTCTAGGCCTCATTGAGAATGGAATGTTATTTTTTCTAATAAACGTATTTTATTTTTTGTGTGGTTGTTCAAAATATACATAGCCAAACATACACCAGTTCAACAATTTCTACATGTACATTTCACGACATTGATGACAGTCTTCAAGTTATCCTTTTCCGAATTGTTCCTACCCAGTTACCATAAACTCACTGTCCCCTAAGCTTCCTTCCTATTTAACCTCTTGAGTTGCTGTTGTCAATTGGATCCCACGTTGATAACTCTTTGAAAAAGCACAACGCTCAATGCAGTGAGGGGGTTATCTGAGAAGATGTCTGGTGGAAGAGCCTTCCAGGGCAGGGAACAGCCAGTGCAAAAGCACAAAAGCAGGAGCAGGCCTGGTGTTTTGAGGGTTGATAAGGAGGCCAATGCAACCTGGGGCAGAGAGAACAACAGGGAATTTAGGGGCTAGTGGTGTAAGAGAGATAGCAGGGATTAGCTAAGATGCAGGGTGGGTGAAGACCATGGTGGGCCTTGTGGGCCATAGTAAGCACTTTGCTTTTACCCAAAGGAGATGGTGAGATATGGTAGGGTTTTGAGAAGAAGAGGGACACACTCTGAACCATATTTCAAGAGCATCCCTCTGACTGCTCAGTTGAATAAATTGTAGGAGAATAGACTAGACGTGGGAAGATCACACAGGTAGCTGATAGAATAATTCAGAGAGGAGATAACAGTGACTTGGACCAGGGTGGTGGGAATGCAGGAGAGAGCAGTTACCAGATTCTAGTTGGAACGTGAAGGTCAAGACAACAGGATTACCTAAGGGATTAGGTGTGGGGTGTGAGAGAAATAAAGGAGCTGGTAGGACTCCAAGGTTTATGGAACAAGACAACAGCTGTTCAGTGAGATGAGGAGACGCTTTGGCTCTCAACTGGTGTCCATGTTGGGCACATTTGGCAGTGTCTGGAGACATTTTTGTTCATCACAACTTAGGAGATGCTATGGCATCTCATAGGTAGAGGTCATCTTACAATGACCAGGACAGCCTCCCACCATAGAGAACAATCAGGCCCCAAATGGCAGTAGTGTTGAGGCTGAGAAACCCTGGTGTCAAGGGAACAGAGTAGGGAGTGATATGTGACCAAGGAACGGTCACCAGTATGTTTTTAGGCATGTTCATTTCATTTATTGGTTCTCTGTATACTGGTCATGTGATCTCTTGAAAATCGTTTTACCTTCTAGACTTCAGTTTTGCATCTGTAAAATGTCCAGGGCTACTGACAAAGAAGGAATCCACAGAACCAAGACCTTGATTGGATGTCAAGTCTCCAGAATTGTGAGAATACAAATTTCTGTTATTTAAAGCCATCCACTTGTGGCATTTCTGTGATAGCAGCACTAGCTTAGATGCTTCCCAATCAGAATTTGCATGTCAACAAGGTCTGCAGACATTCACTATCGGAACATTAAACTTTGAGAAGCACTGCATTAGCAGAAGGAGTCCTGGTGGGACAATGGTTATGCTCTTGGCTACTAACAACAGGGTCAGTGGTTTGAAGCCACCAGTGGATCTATGGGAGACAAAGCCTGGGGATCTGCTTCTATAAAGATCGCAGCCTAAGAAACCCTATAGGGCAGTTCCATTCTGTCGCTATGAGTGGGTCGCTACGAGTCAGAATCAACTCGACATCACACAGAAACAACAACTTGAGGAGAACCTCATGGAGCATTTAGACTGTAAACATGTGGCTTGAGCACTCCTGCCTGAAGATGTTGTAAGGATGCAGAGCTGGAAGCCTCCCCATGTGAGCAGATTTTGTGATGTCTCCTTGGACCCCATCCGGGCCTCACAAGGCCAACCAGCATTTGCTCTGAGCGGCCATCCAAAGTGGTTTCAAGATTACTCAATACCCAGAAACAAAGCCTAAACATCCATCCCTTGATAAACATACTCACACCCTCCCTTAAGAGTTCAAACTCCATGTTGGGTCCTGACCTCTGAAATATTTATACACAGTGATGCACCTTCCAGATAACATCTCCTGGAATCTGCTTAGCAGCCAGGCTGCAACAGGGAGGGAGCTAACAAATGCTCATGTTGTCTATAATTCAGCAAGAAAGCTTTTGCTGAGCCCCCAGACGCAGCTAAGAATAGCCAAGTTCCTTCTCGTCTTTGAAAGCTCCAAGATCAAAAATAAGTTTCCCGTTTCTCTCCTTCCTCCTACAGACTACACATTAGAGGCTCACAGGGTTGGTGCCACCCTGGCCCATGATCAAGAAATACCCTTGTTTGTTGCTGGAATGGATTCAGCTCTTGGCTGGTTTCTTCCTTGTACCACTCCTTGCCAGACTAGTTCAATCTTGGGTCATCCCTGTTTGGGTTTCTTGATTTAACTCCAAATCTCCCAAGGAAAGGAAGAAGCAAAGAGCTTTGTAAGATCAAGAAGGGCCATGGGCAGAGCCAACCCAAGCCTGTCTGCTCTCCCCAAGCAGACCTTCTTGAAGAACTACCATCTCATCTCTACGTTGAAAGTCCCACCCTTCTCTCTGAGTTCTAGAGCTGGGCTTCCACACATGTTCCCATGTTGAGGGACAGTCTGAAGAGCAAGAGCTTTCAGAAGGCAACAGAGTTCAAATCCCAGTTCAGACTCTTGGCAGCTGTGTGACCAGGAACAAATGACTCAACCTTTCTGTCTGTCTGTAACATGGGGATAATAACAGCTACTGATAGCTCATGCCAAGAACTTTGCACATATTCCCTAGAAAGTAACCTTTGCAAGGGCATTGTTTTTACTTGTGTTGGGTCTCCAGTGCCTAGAACAATGTCTGGTCCATTAAAGTTTCTCACTAATATTCATGAATAATCAATCATTCTAGTTGCTTCTCACAACAGCTCTAAGAGGTAGGTACTATAACTGCCCCCATTTGGCAGATGTAGAAACAGGTTCAGAATGGTTAAGTCAATTGTCCAAAGAGACAGAGCCTGTATGGGACAGAATCAAGTTGGAATACAGATCCATCTGGCTCCAAAGCTTTCCCCATCCATTCTATGGAGCTGCAGTCAGTAGCTACTTGCAGTAATGTACATAGCATACTTTGCCTGTAGTAGGTGATCAATAAATACTGGCTCCCTCTTCCCCCATGACCTCTTATGCCATCTGCCATATCCCATCCCACTCTGCATCCCCCCCGACCCCTCCCCAAACCTTAATTTAAGTTGAAGAATAAAATCTTCTTTGCCTTGGCCTCCTCAGATTCCACTGGTGGGTGGAAAGCAGATCTTCAAACCTAAGTAGATGAGAAAGGGGGTGCATTCATCGCCACGCGAGCTCACAGGACATTTCTGCTTGAGAGCTCAGCCTTCTCTTTTCCAGTCTCCAAAACTTGCAGTCACAGCTTTGTGTGACCACATGTCAGCATATTAAGATCTTTCTCAGATTGGGGTTGGTAAACCATCTGCTTTTTAAAATTCAGATTCTGGGCCATGTCCCCAATCTACTGAATCTCTGGGCATGGGGACCATGAGTGTACATTTTAAACAACCTCCTTGAGTGGTTCTCATGTTCACTGAAGTCTGGAATTCCCAGGCATAGAACCTTGAGAGGTTTCAAGAGGACAATCAAGACCTTCCTAAACCTGAAACACAGAAGATCCGGCCCTCCAAGGTGAGATAGGAAAACTCTCTAACCTGGGATAACTTCCCGTCACCCACCACACACCTTTGAGGTCTCCCTCCCCCGATCTGCCATTGCAGACCGACACCACAGTTGTATCTCGCTTCTCCACCCGTGTATTTCTGCATGTCCTGCACCATGCTCAGCTCTGTCCCAGATTCCCCTGGGTGGAGCTTTGACTGGAGAACACAATGCTGCCTCTAGCTTTCAATAAGGAAATAAAATTCCTGCTGAGCTGCAGAGTAGGAGGGAGAGAATAACATATTAGTTCCTCAGATCAATCAATGATAAAAGAAGGAAGGAAGGAAAGAGAGATAAACAGAAAGTCTGAAAGAAGGAGTGAGGAAGGGAGAGAGAGGAAGAGAGAAACGTAAGAAAGAGGAAAGAGAAAGAAGAGGGGGAGAGAAAGATGAAGAGTAACAGAGAGGGGATGAGTGAGAGAGAGAAAGAGGAAAAGAGGAAGACAAAGGCAGGAGGGCTGGAAAGAAGGAGAACTGGATGCATAGAAGGAGGCAGGGCGGGAGGCAGGAGAAGAGGGAAGGAAAACTGGGAGGGAGGGAGAGAGGGAGAAAGGCCTGGTGATCTCCTGTTGAAAAATCAACCACTAAAAACCCTGTGGAGCACAGCTACACTCTGACCCACATGGGGTCACCATGAGTTGAGCTGACTCAGTGCTTATTGGCTTGCTTTTTTGGGGGGTGGAGGTGCTAGAACAACCACATGTGGTCTCTAACTCCCCATTCCACTAGATATTCATGATCACACACTCTGGCCCAGTTCAGTAGTCATTTCATTATTTCATTCACCAACTTATCAACCGGGGCCTATAATGTACTAAGGAATACACCGGGACAACACAAAAGCCCCCCCCCCCGGCTGCTCTCATTCTACAGAGTTGGCAGAAGAAGTGAAAGCCATTTGTCATCCAAGTCTTCCTGGAGTTGCTAGAGTTGCAGGCGTGTTAGAGATACTTCCTAGCCAAGACTCAAGTGTTTTTGTTTTTTTTCCTCATCTCTACCATGGGCACATTATTGTCTGCTCACACCCCGTGTCTGATCACTTACTAAGTTCCATCATGTTTAAGGCCTAAGTATGTTTTGAATCCGGCTTCCTCACCTCAATGCCACCTCTACAGGACAACATCCACACTCCGTGGGCAACAGCAATGGCTTTGTATCATCCCTCACCTTCTAACTCATTACTCATATGATGGTCCTAACACAGCCCCTGACACAGGGGACGTTCAGTAAAACTCCAATAAATATGTGTTGTTGTTATTTTTACAGCAGAGGGTCAATACAAGAAAGCTCCATACTGTAGTTACTGCATTTAGTGTTGTGTGTTCTTAAGATTGATCCCTCTGTGACTTGCCTTCTGTATGCTTACTATATAGACTTGTGAGGAGTCCTGGTTGCATAGTGGGTATTGCATTTGTCTGCTAACCAAAAGGTAGGTGGTTCAAACCCACTGGGCACTTCATGAAACAAAGACATGGCAGTCTGCTTCCATAAAGATCAGCCTTGGAAACTATGGGGCAGTTCTACTCTCTCCTATAGGATCGCTGTAAGTTAGAATCAACTCCACGGCAATGGGTTTGGCTTTCGTGTACAGATTTATTGCAAAATTTGTACACATTAACATAAAGGGTTTAGAACAGCGTGGGACATGTAGGAAACACAGGGACAATGTTGCTCCACGCCTTCCTAGCCCCCTTGCCAAGTATTTAAAAACAAAACAAAAAACCTCACTGCCATTGAGTCAATTCTGACTCACAGAGGACCCCCATTGGGTTTCCAAGGCTATAAATCTTTACAGAAGCAGACTGCCCTATCTTTCTTGCACAGAGTGGCTAGTGCGTTCAAACTGCCAACATTTTGATTAGCAGCAAAGTGCCTTAACTACTACACCACCACAGCTCCTTGTTGTTGTAGTTAAGTGCCATCGAGTCAGGCCCGACTCATAGTGACCCCTCCTTGGGTTTCCAAGGTGTTATCTCTATGCAAGTAGATCGCATAACCTTCCTTCCGAGGAGTGGCTGATGAGTTTGAACCACCAGCCTTCTGGTTAGCAGTTTTAGGCACTGTGGTACTAGAGCTTCTTAGAAAACACGTAAGTATCCATTATTATTTTTATCTGGCAAAGTCCTGTGAAGGCAATTAAATAAGAAAAAGCACATCAATTTTTGTACATAGTACCATTGTTTTGGAACAAATACACTGCCTGTTTGCCCTGGTAAGGCCACACAGCACTGTTTAGCACACACAGCATTTAGACTACTCCTGGGCATGATGGGCACTATCTCATGGGGACATATCCCAAAAATACACTCTACTCCTGTCTGTACCCCCAGAACAACACATATCCCTGGAGCTCTCTCCCTACTAACCACAGGAAGCGTGCAGTGACAATGTTGCTCCACGCCTTCCTAGCCCCCTTGCCAAGTATTTCCACTCCCTCTGTCCATTCAAGGGCCCTGCGTCGTGCAGAAGGCTTGTGCTCAACTATACACTTGAAGACGGGCTGTTCACGCCATCCAGCAGCACTGCAGAGGAAAGGGCTGGCAAGCTGCTTCAGCAAAGATTGTTGTTGTTGCTGTGTTGTGTGATGTCAAGTGGATTCCAACTCACGGAGATGCCATGTGACAGAGTAGAATTGCACCATAGGATTATTTTCACTTTACTTACTGAAGCAGGGCAGTCCATTCTCCTGCAGAGTTGCTGAGTAGGCTCAAACCACCAACCTTTCAATTAGTACCTAAGTGCTTAACCTTTGTACCACCAGCCAGGAAACCCTATGGAGCTAGTCTACTCCAACACTCGGGGTCGTCTTGAGTCAGAATTGACTTGATGGTAATGAATTTGGCTTTTTGTTTGTTTTCCTCCATTCATGAGTGTCCTCACCCCTTGACCGTCCTCGTGGCAGTGGGAAAAAGCCCCCGGCTGCGGACTCCAAGTGCAACTGCTGGCCACCAAATTCTGAGGCCGCTCCTGCTTGCCCCCAACTCCCCACCCCCTTTTCTTCTCTTTGACTATTCCCAAGTGCTCTGTCAGCGTCTGTTAGATTTTCATTGGAGGGGGGAAAAAAAAAAATGACTTCCTAAAATGTTCAAAAGTCTTTCCTCAGTTTGTTATTAAAGCAATTATCTAGCATAACACACCAAAATTGCAAAAGGTATTCTAATGGGAAACAAATGGCACCGACAAGCGGCCGGCTGGACTCGGACTCTTTATTGAAAAATGAGGGGAAAGTGATTAGTGGGAAAGCAGGGAGGAAAGGTTTTCCACCTGGCCTTGGCCAGCACATCAAAAGGCCGCCAGAAGGATGCTATTTATAATCATCACTGCTTTGTCTTTGGAGCTCTGTTGGTCAGACCACTCCTCAGCAGCAGCCCTGCCTTCCCAACCCACAACCCATCTCCACTTCTGCTTGGACTCTGGTTCCTGGACTGCCGCCTCTTGGAGTCAGGCCATGAGGGGCCACGCCCTGGAGGACAGGTCCATATGCCAACCGGATGGGTTCCCATCTGTCTTCACAGAGTCTCTAACATCTTCACAACTTCATTCCGACTCTCTAAGAACATGACTAAACACCTAGAGGAGATGCTGGACTGTCCTAACGCCTGCCTGATGGACACTCTGGTTTTCTGGAGGTGTGGGCTGGGGTTGGGTGAACACCACAGGACAAAAGCCAAAGGGAAGATGAATTCATCCCACCAGCATTTGGCAGATGTCAATCATGTGCCTGTCTATCAGTTTGTCACACTTGTGTATTGCTACAATGGCGGTCATGAGGCCACTGGTATTTCAAATACCAGTAGGGTCACCCATGGTGGGACACTTTGGGTGGAAATTCTAGACTATTATAGACTAGGAAGAAAGATCCAGTGATCTACTTCTGAAAGTCAGCAATGAAAACTCATGGATCACAACAGAATATTGTCCAACATAGGGCTGGAAGATGAGCCCATAGGTTGGACAAAAACCCAAACCAAACTCATTGCCATCAAGTCAATTATAACTCACAGTGACCCCATAGAACAGAGTAGAACAGTCCCCATAGGCTGTAAATCTTTACAGAAGCAGAGTGCCTCATATTTTTCCTGTGGAGAAGTTGGTGGGTTTGAATTGCCAACCATTTGGTTAGCAGCTGAATACTTGAAAGCACTCAAAATACACAAGGGCTGCAAAAACAGATTTGAGCATACCAACAGTCATGAAGGTGATGCAGGACCATGAGTCAAAGCCAACTTGAAGGTAACCTAACAACAACAACAGAACATGTGCCCATTGTTGTGCTCAGTAGTAGGGGTATATCAGTGAAAATGCAAGAGCCACAGAGCTCGCCTCAAGTAGTATGGAAGATAGGACTAGCCTTTGGTCAATGCCCGTTGACTGACCTATGCTACCTGGAGTCTAGACTTGAGAATATTCTGGGCTCAGAAGAAAACAATTCTGCAATTGACTATTGATGCCTGCCATAGACACACAAAGGAGGAATGGTATCACACTATATATTTGACAAAGCTTGTCAAGCGCTACTCTTCTCAAACTGTAATGTGTGTGCAGATTAAGTGAGATCTTTTTAAAATGCAGAATCTAATTCAGTAGGTCTGGAGTAAGGACTCAGTTTCTGCATTTCTAACAAGCTCCAAGCTGTGGCTCATGCTGCTGGTCCAGGGACCACACTCTGAGTAGCAAGTGTCCAGTGGACCCCACTAGTGAAGGTACCACATTCTCAGATCTGCCATTTGCATGGTCGAAAAACTTCGTCTAAATCATTTTCCTGGAGAACACAAGGGATTCTAGGGTACATTCTGAAAGGACAATTCAGTATCTGGTCTCTGAATTTCCCAGAGTTGCAGAGGGTGGTCCAGTCAACTCAGACCTTGACCAAACCACTTCTCATTGATTGGCTGAGTGGACATGAAGGCTCCCAGAGGGCTGCAGCCTTGGCTCCAAGCCCCATCCAGAAGTTCACATATTTTTCCAAATCAACTCTGAGGCTTTCAGATCTCTCTGGGGGCCTTCTAGGCACCATGTCAAAAGCTCCAGAAGGTTACATTCCTGGGTGAGCCTTCAGGCAACACCACCTCCTCATCGGCTGAGCAGATGATCACTTCAAAGGTCTCCTTTCTTGTGGGATTTTGGTACCTCTGGCTTTGGCCAGGAACCATCAGTCCAGAGGCATATGAAAGTGAAAAATAAGGGAAAAGGGGAAACATCATTCACTGACTTCTCCACTCCCACCCAAACAAACATCGCCAAAGCTTTTTGCTTGGGCTAAGTTTGAGTTTGGATGAAGATCCAAGGAGCCCTTTCAGAGTCAGTTAACCCTTGGTTTATCTCCTCACTTGAATGCTATTATTTCTGGAGGAATAGAAGACACCCATCCAGGTAGGTGGTATGGTATTGTAGATATTCCAATCACTCAAAGAAAATCTTGTAGCCACACAGTAAAAGGAGTGACATGATATTCTTGGTGACTGGATATGACTCCCCTAAACAAAGGGATGTAGAGAAGAGGGTAAAGAGCAAAGGGGTAGGAAATCAAGCTTTGTGGTTTGAGATCCTGGCTCCCCCACTTAGCTGCTACATCCCATACATCCTCCTACTCAAGTGATGCAGTCTAGCTGCCATGCCCATCTTTCTGTCCCCCTAAGCTCATTCCAAACGGGAGCTCTGGTAGCATAGTGCCTAAGGCACTTGACTGCTAACCAGAAGGCTGGCAGTTCAAACCCACCAGCCACTCCTCGGAAGGAAGGTTGGGCAATCTACTTCCATAGTGATACTGCCTCGGAAACCCAAGAAGGGATCGCTATGAGTCGGGTCTGACTCAATGGCACATAACAACAACAACAAGAAGCTCATTCCAAACCCAGTGACTTTGAACATGCTGTTCCTTTCTCTTGGAAGGATCTTCCATTGTCTTCATATGGCTGCTTCCCTCTCATCCTTTGAGCTTCACTCACAGACCACCTCTTCACAGAGGTCTTAGCTGCTCATCCTGGCCCCAAGGGGCCTCATACTCTCTGGCCACTCTTTAGCACATTGCTCTATTGTGTTTTTCACAGCACTTATTGCAGTTTATATGTGTATTTTTGTATGTTGACTGTCTTTTTCTCTAGAATCTCAGCTCCATGAGAATAGACATTCATCTTCTGTTCACTGGCATATTTCCATACACCATGAAGAGTTCCTGACACATAGGACATACTCAATAGATATTTGTTACTGCTATCAAATAAGTGGTGTCTGGCCAGTGTGATTAGTTCAGGGGTGGTCATGGGATTCAGGCAGGGCTTTTTCTCCTGACTTAATGAAAAGGGTAGTTGCTTTCTACTGGTTAAATCAGAGGGATGGGAGGGTTGGGCTGTCAGAAGTCATTTCACCTGTTGGATGGAGAAACCTGTCCAAGAAGTATATTGAGACCTGACCATAAAATGAGAGCCAGACTTGAAACCAGAAAGATTGACTTTTGGAAGTGAATCACCCACTGCCTCCCAGTCCCCACCTCACTTCCACCCCAAGCTTCCACTGAGCTGGGCCTCTGTCATTGCAACTGACACCTGAGGGATCATGACAAGGTGTGTTAAGACCCATCTCCACTACTTCCTAGCTGTGGGGCTCCCCTAAATGCTTTTTAGTCTCAGTTTCCTCTTTGGGAAAATTAGAACGATAATTCCTACCCTGCTTCATTCAAGAAGCAACCCTGGTGGTCCCACGGTAAAGCGTTCAGCTGCTAACCCAAAGGTTGTTGGTTTGAGCCCACCAGCCACTCTGTGGGAGAAAAGACCCGGTGATCTGATCCCATAAAGATGGCAAACTAGGAAATCCTATGTCACATGGGGTCACCATGAGTTGGAATCAACTCTACAGCAGTTCATTTCTTTCCATCAAAGGCTGATAGAAGTGATCAGATGCAATCAAATTCACTGAACTCAAATCCCAGCTCTGTCTGTCACACACTCGCTGTGTGACCTGGGGCAGCCATTTTTTTTTTTTTCCCTGAGCCACAGTTTCTTTAGCTGCTAAATGGGTGCATTCCTAACACTCACCTTATAGATATGTGGAGAGGATTCATGAAACGGTACATGGAAAGTTCTTTTGTCCAACACTTGGCATGTGGGAGATGTTAAGTGACCAAATGGAATATTCTAGATGAAAGGGTACACGTGTTTGCTTGCAATGCCCTTGCTCTTTTGGAGGGGTACACCACCAAAGAAAATCTTGAACAGCTATTTCAGGAAACTTCATGAAATGCCACTAATGAGCATATTGACATTTTTAGACTCATGAATTTTGAATGCCATGGTTAGTTGCTAAGGAGAGCTGGTGGTGTAGGCATTTGTCTGTTAACCAGAAGGTCAATGGTTCAAACCCATGAGCTGCTCCATGGAAGGAAGATGGGGCAATCTATTTCCATAAAGATTTATAGCCTTGGAAATCCAATGGGAGTCATTAGGAGTCAGAACCAACTCGATGGCAGTGTTTTTTCTTTTTCTTCTTTGAGTATCATGGTTAGTTGCTGAGGTGACTAAATAAAAATTATCCATAGAGAAGGTTCAACATCATGGGTCTCAGCAAACACTCCTTAAATGAAAATTAAGGCAGTTGGTCTAGCAACCTGTATTTTCAAAAGCATGTGCAAAGGTGTCCCTGAGTGGTGCGAATGGTTCAGTGCTCACTGCTAACCAATATGTTAGAAGTTCAAGTTCACCCAAAGGTGCCTTGGAAAAAAGGCCTAGCATTCTACTTCCTCCCAAAAACTCAGCCACTGAAAACCCTATGGAACACAGTTGTATGCTGACATACATGGGGTGGCCCTGGGTCGGAGTCCACTCGACTGCAATCGGTTTACATGTGCAAACTACTCTTTCAGATCATTATTCCTGTTATAATTCCTTAGAAAACAATGGCTGAAAAAGGGCCAGACCCAACCTCCCCAGTGAGACCTCTCTGAGAGGCTGTGCCCTGTCTCTAGTCTCCCTCCAAACACCTAGAGCCAAGCCTATCGAGGGCCCAGCCGGAGACAGCCTGTCCCGTGGGTGGGTCCCACTGGGACCATTTTCAGGGAGTCAGGCAGAGTTTTCTGCCCTTCCACAGCCCTGTGATGTGCTGTCCCCTGTGGGCAAGACACAGGGAACATATTCGAGGAGCAAGCAGCTCAGAGAGCAATGAAACCCATAAATCTCAGGCATGCTGTAGGCTCCTGGATTCCTGGCAGCACAACAGGAAGATGAGAATGACAGCCATGTCCCCAGCAGCCTCACCCACCTTCTCTGTCCCACTTGCCAATGAGAGACCCTCTCTTTGGGAAAACCTCCTTATCTAGCTGTATGATCATCATCTTCTTTTTCTTTTTTAAGATGGAAGAGTTCAAAAACTCAAGAACTTAAAAGAGAATATCTAACTTTCTCATCTATTGCCTGGGGAAGCACAGGTCATGGAGGGTCGGATGCTGAGTGCTTGTGAGGAGACGCCAAATATTTTCCAAAACCAAAGGCAGGAAGGGGCAGGAATGAAGGGCCAATGGGAACGGGGAACCAGGGAGGAAGGTGGAAGAGTGCTGTTACCTTGAGGGGATTGCAACCAAGGTCAGGAAACAAAATGTGTTTAAATTATTGAATGGAAAACTAATATGCTCTGTAAACTTTCACCCAAACCACAGGAAAAAATGATTAATAAAGTAAGACTTCTTTCTAGCCCTTTGGAGAGACAAAAAGGGAACTAGTTCTGAAGGGCAGCTGTGTCCTGCATTCAAATGTTGCCTGGATATTGTGGGTATTTATTTTCTGGCTTTCTCAGAGCTGAATTACAAAGAAAGAGTCAGTGTGCTGGGCTGCTAACGGAAAGGACGGGTGTTCGAGTCCACCCAGAGGTATATCGGAAGAAAGGCCTGGTGATCTACTTTCGAAAAATCAGCCATTGCAAACCCCACGGAGCCCAGTTCTGCTCTGACACACAGGGGTCACTATGAGTTGGAGTCCACTCTGTGGCAACTGGTTTTTTGAAAAGGCATTTCTGTCACCCAAAGGAAATATAAATAAAAATAATAACGACACCCTCCTGCCCCGCCACAAAAAAGAGATTTGGGAACCCATGTTTCTACCTAAAAACAAAATAAGAAACAAATGAGAGACTGAGAAAGCCCCATCTTAGTTGTCCAGTGCTGCTATAACAAAAGAGACCACAAGAAGGTGGCTTGAAAGAACAGACATGTGTGTTCTTGCAGTTCTGGAGATTAAATGTTCCAGGCAGGGTTCCAGGCCTTGGCCGTGGCCCCATCTGCGGGCCTTGCTCCTGGTGTGGGGTGACTGCAGTGAGCCTTGGTTCTCCTCCACAGCTTACAGATCTTTTGTGGTGTCTTCCCCTGTGTGTGTCTCTCCATGTCTGCACTCCCTTTTCTAAAACACCATTCAGAAGTGAGTAGGTTAGGGACCTACCCGACCCAGCAGGTCCTTATTGAGAAAACCCTGTGTCCACATGGTCATATTCACAGGCACCGAAACCAAAAAAACAAACCCACTGCTGGCTAGTCGATTCCAACTCATAGAGACCCTATAGGACAGAGTGGAACTGCCCTATAGGGTTTCCTAGACAGCAATCTACAGGGGCAGATTGCTGGGGCTTTTCTCCCACTGAACTGCTGGTGGGTTTGAACTGGCAACGTTTTGGTTAGCAGCTGAATGCATTAACCACAGCATCACAACATATCCATGGAGTGGGCAAAGCAGTGAGGGAAGGAACCCTGGCTGCTCAGTGGTTAGGTGCTTGGCTGCTAATCCAAAGGTTGGTTGGTGTTTTGAACCTACTGGCTGCTTTATAGGAGAAAGATGAGGCAGTCTGCTACTGTAAAGATCAGAAACACTATGGGGTTGTTCTGCTCTGTCCTATAGGGTCGCTGGGAGTCAGAATTGATATGATGGCAATAAGTTAGTTTTTCTTTTGGGTTATGGGAGGGGGTGGGGCACAATTCAATCCATACCAGATCCCAGGCTTCAGGAATAACAGAGAATTCCCTGCATCACTCATGTACATGCCAGCTTTCCAGAAGGTTTTGAGTTTGTAAAACCGGGTGACAGAGTTCCAGGTCCCAGGACTGGAAGGGGCATGAAGAGGGCTGGAATTAAAATCCCAGCTTCTGGACTGGATCACATTGGGCTCCGGGTTGCCTGCCTGGCTTGGAATCTGTCTCCATCACTTCCCAGGCAAGTTGACTTAACCTGAGTCTGTACCCCAGTCTGTTCTGCAAACTGGACCACGATAGTCCCTCTGACTCAGGCCCCTCGTGAGATGGGCCTGGCACACAGTAGGTTCTTGATGGAGATGAACTCTACCTTGGAAAGTTTCCCTAGTTTCTCTCAGGCTGTACCTCAGCTTCAATGCAAGGCTCATTAGTTCTGATCCCAGGACCGTGGTGTAGTGCACCTGAGACAGCACCCGTTCAGTGTATAGCACAGAGCCTGGAACATGCAGCAGGTACTCCATCAGAATCAGGGTGGGAGTGTCCCGTGAATGGGTAGAATTTCACATTTGGAGCTTCTTGCAAACAGCAGTGGTTACTATGGAGATGTGAATGAGTAGACCAACCAGTGGACAGCTGCTGTCATGCCAATTCTCAAGGCCCTTATGCACAACAGAACAAGACAGTGCCCAGTCCTGAGCCATCCTCATGATCACGGGTGTGTTGCAGGCCATCGCTGTGGCTCTTGTGCCAATCCACCTCACCGAGGGTCTCCCTCTTCCTCGTTGGTCCTCTGCTTCACGGAATATGAGGTCCTCCTCCAGTGACGGGAGATGTAGAATGTACAAGAGCCACACCCATCAGCCAGTGGCTCCCATCATAGAAAAAGAGGACACAGAAGGGATGACCAATGCCATTTAACCTTTTGTCACTCTTTTGCTCAATCCCTCTCCCCACTGGACTGTCAGCTCCAAGAGGGCAGGGACATGTCCACAGCAGGCGAGCTGGACAATGCTGTGCTGTGATCCATAAGGTTCCTGGTGATTAATTTTGGGAAGTAGTTTTCCAGGCCTCTCCTCCCACTCTGCCTCCGTCTGGAAGCTCTGCTGGACCTGTCCACCACAAGTGGCCCTGCTGGTATTTGAAATGCTGGGGACATAGATTCCAGAATCACTGCCACACGCAAGCCTTCACAGTATGACAAGCTGACAGATGGGGGTGGAAGAGAGAGGAATCTCCATCCCTGGACACCAATTGCCTGCACCCAGTGGTCAAGGATGCGGTGGTGGAGGAAGGCACACATGGGAACATGGAATCCACAGCCAAGCTGTCGACCCAGAGCCTAGGGCTGCACTTCCCAATGCTGGGGCACCGTCCTCTTGGCTGTGGAGACAGAGTACGGTTCTGTTCTCCCAGCACCAGATTGCGATGCCTGCTGTGATGGACGGTCAGTTAGCACAGGGTACTTGTAGTCTCAGAACAGGCTGTCCTCAGCCTTCTCAAGTGATGATTGAATGTTCCAGGCCTGAGACAGTGGCCACAAATGGCAGGGGAGTCAGACACAGAGCTACATACCAGCAATATGTTTCAGGAACAGGAGTATTTGTTCTCCCCGTTTTGAGAGTTTCCTTGGTTTCATGCCAATAGCTGGCTGAGAAACAGGAGCTCCAGAAAATTTTAAGAGTGGAAGGAAGGTGTTTGCAGGTATAAATACTGCAAATGGCTCGTTTCACCTCTTGAGCCAATTGCTGGCCCACAAGGCTGACCCACTGCCATTGAGTCGATTCTGACTCCCAGAGTCTCTAAAGGACAGAGCAGAGCTGCCCCATAGGGTTTCCAAGGCCGTGAATCTTTATGGAAGCAGACTGCCTCGGATTTCTCCCACAGAGTGGCTGGTGGGTTTGAACCACTGATCTTTTGGCTAAGCAGCCCAATGCTTTAACCATAGAGCACCCAGAGCTCCTAACAGGGTTAGAGCAGTGAATAAAACCAACAAAACATCCCTGTCCTCTTGGAGCTGACAGTTCAGTGGGATGGCGTTTAAGGCAGAAAAAAGAGAAAAGGGTAAATGGTGTTCGTCACTCCTTTCTTGTCCTCATTTTCTATAAGTAGAGACACTGGCTGATGGATGTGTAAGTGGCACATTCCACAGTTCCAGGGGTGCAGAGCACACTGTAGTCTTTGTCAGTGTTCCTCTCTAGAGATGGGAAGGGAAGGGAGGCAACGCTGGGCTATGTAGGTGGTATTATGGATTGAATGGATGTGAGCTGTCTTCAAGTCGGTCCCTGCACAACACAATGAACTGCTGTCCAGTCCTGAGCCATCCTCGTGACTCATTGTGGATTGCACTGTTGAGATCCATAGGGTTTACAGTGGCTGGCTTTTTTTGTTTGTTTTTTTGGAAATAGATTGTGAAGGCTTTCTCTCTAGTCTGCCTTAGTCTGGAAACTCCACTAAAATATATTCAGCATCACAGCAAGACATGCGCCTCCACTGACAGATGGGTGGTGGCTGCACTTGGGTCTTCTGCTTGGAAGTGACAATTCTGTCACTGACCCACTATGGCCCCTCAAGCAGGTCCCTACTGGGGACGATAGAGTCCATGTGAGGATCACCAAGGACCAAGGAATGCCCAGGACTACCAACAAGGAGGGAGTCAACCCAGCAGAGACCCTGATTTAGACTTCTAGCCTCCAGGACCGTGAGAAAATACATTTCTGTCCTTCAAAGCCACCCACTTGTAATATTTGTGCTACAGCAGCATTAGCTAAGGCAGATGGAAAGAAACTATGTCAAGTGAGAAAACATACTCAAAAGAAAAGGTATTACCAGGGGGATCTGTTTCTCTTCTGCTTGGTTGGTCTCAATATGTGACAATTATGTGACATCTCTCATCTACTGGGGTGTGACAATGTACCAGGCTCTGTGTTAAGTTTTTTAAGTGTTTGACCTCACTGAAGGCCAGTGCATCTGTTATGGAAGTGCTAGATGCTATAACAAGTAAATCCCAATGTTCTGGAGACTCCACACAATACAAGTTTGTTTTTTACTCACACAAGAATCTGATCAGGTATCGCTGTTTGACAGGCAGTTTTCCTCCACCCAGACTCATTCCACATTTTTCCTCTGCCATGCCTTGGGGCCTCATCACACCCTGGATCCATGCAAGGGAGAAAGGAAGAGAGAGCCTGGGAAGGCACAGATGCTTATAAGAACCTCGTTCTGGTAGTGTCACCCATCACTTCTGCTCACAAGCCATTGGCCAGAGTCAGTCACATGTTCACATCTTACCGCAGGAAAGCTGGGAAATGTAGTCTAGCTGTGCCCCTGGGATGAAGAGTGCGCTGAGAGTAGGTTCTACCTCAGCTAGCTTCATGGTTCCCATTTTGCAGATTGTAAACACAGATGTTAAGTGACTTGAGCAAGATCATGCAGAAAACAGGAACTAGGATCAAATCCACATGATGAACCAAGGTGAGTCTCTTATTAAATGAAGAATGATCAAAACTGAAATACTGAATGGGGAAAAGGGCTTCTGCACTCCTATCTTTGGGTTCACGATTAATGCTCTGGGAGCTGGTGGTGCAAATGGTTAACCTCTTGACTGCTAACCTAAGGGCTGACATTCACATCCACCCAGCAGCCCTGCAGGAGAAAGACCCAAGGAGCTACTTCTGCAAAGACTGCAGCCTAGGAAACCCTGTGGGCAGTGCTAGTCTGTCCTAAAGGACTGCTATGAGTCAGAATCCACTCGACAACACCTAACAACATTAGCTCTCCAAGGAATACTATTTCCTACCCTATTTCCTTTCTCTTAATCTCTCTCTGAAATCCATCTCAAATGCCATTTCCTCTTTGAAACTGAAAGCCTCATTAAATACATGAAACAAATCTTGCTGCATTTTCATCATTCCCAAAATCGTAAAAGGGATGGTCTGCACTTGACTCACCCTTGGATTTTTGTGACACCCAGCACAGAGCCTGATACCCAGTGGAGGTTCAAAGATTCTTCTGAGTGTGAGATTATAAGAAACAGAGAGCTTCTAGGAACAGGTCTTACTCATCTGCCTATCTTTTTAAAACTCCATGATTTTGATTTTGACTCTAGATTCTAATATTTAAAGAAAAAAAAATTCCTAGTCTTCTGTATCGTTTAGAATTCAGTTTAGCTGGGAGTGTTGTTGCTGTTGTTTGCCGTTGAGTCGGACCCGATTCATAGCGGCCCCTCCTTGGGATTCCAAGGCAGTATCACTACAGAAGTAGATTGCCCCATCTTCCTTCCGAGGAGTGGCTGGTGCGTTTGAACTGCCAGCCTTCTGGTTAGCAGTCACATGCCTTAGCCACTATGCTACCAGAGCTCCCTTAGCTGGGAGTAAAAGTCCCCAAATCACAGTGACTCAAGGAAGATAGATTGTATTTCTCTCTCACATAAAATCTGAAGTAAGAATTCCAGAGCTAATCCCAAAGTTCCCAGAGGCCTGGGCTCAGTCCCTTGTTAACATAATCCAATCCAAAATGGCCACCACCACTCCTGCCATTTTGCTGATATGCTAGTCAAAGAGAAGAGGAAGAGGTGAAGAAGGAAAACAAACAAATGGACAAACAAACAAAGATGTAGGCTGGCTGTCTTTTTAGGAACCTACTGGATGGAACTTAGACATATGCCCAAACCTAGGCTTTATTTTAGGTGGCTGTGTGCCCACTGTCTTGGTTCTCTAGCTCAGTTACAACAGAATTACCACAAGTAATTACAAACAGGAATGTATTCTCTTACGGTTTAGGAGGCTAGAAGTCTGAATTAGGGCCTGAGTTGAGGCCTCTTGACCTTTGGGCTTCAGTTCTGCCTCTTATTCCAGGCTCACTGGAGCAAGCTAAAGTTTTCTTCTGAGTCACACAGCTATTGGCTGCTGAGGCTGATGAAGCCAAGGTCGAAGGGTAAAATGGCACAATTCCAAAACTGGCGGGAAACACAGCTGGTCACCAGTTCAAGTCCAAGAACAACCCCAAGATCCGCAGACAACATGGCAAGCAAATGCGTCAAAAAAGCTGCAGACCTTCCGCAAAGCGTCTCCTTATATACTGAAAGCAGGCCACACCCTGAAGGCGACTATTTAGCTGCTCATAGTAGATTCCACCATGGAGGTGATCACAATCTCATCATGAGGAATAACTACTTCCAGCTGCCCCGCCAGTCAAACCACAGCTCAGCCAAGTCGCCACACAATCTTAACCATCACACCAACTAACATGGTGTATGTGTGTAAGATGGGCATAGAGGGAGGGAGGAGGATAGTTAGAAGAAAAGGAAATTAGAATAGGTACCAGAGAAAAGTAGGGGCATTAAACGCTTGCCAAGCTGACTTCAGCAGGAAATGGCACCCTCTCAGTCCAGGTCCCTTTCTGTGACTCTTCTTGAGGCCAAACCAAAACCAAACCAAACTCACTGCTATAGAGTCGATTCCAACTCATAGTGACCCCCATTGGGTTTCCGAGGCAGTAAATCATTATGAAAGTAGATTGCCCAACCTTCCTTCCAAAGAGTGGCTGGTGGGTTTGAACCGCCAGCCTTCTGGTTAGCAGTCACATGCCATAGGCACTGCACCATCAGAGGTCCATTTCTCTCTCCATGTTTTCTTACCTTCCTTGACTCTCCAGAACCACTCACCTCCTCAACTGTATTGATGAGTTTCTAATGTAGAAAATCTAATACTAAAGCCCAGTACCACCACCCACTGCCAGTGTGTTCTTCTGTGGGGGCTTGTATGCTGCTGTGAGGCTGGAGGCTAGGCCACCAGTATTTTAAATACCAGTGGGGTCATTAATGGTAGACAGGTTTCAGCGGAGCTTCCCAACTAAGACAGACTGGGAAGAAAGGTCTGATGACCAACTTCTGAAAATCAGCCAACAAAAACCCTATGGACCACAACAGAATATTTTTTGGATTTTTATGGACCCATCACCAGGAGAGACTGATTACTGGAGAAGGACACCATCTTGGTAAGGTGGAGGCAATGGAGGTGAGGGAAACCCTCAAAGAGATGAACTGACACAGTGGCTGCAACAGTGGACTTAAACATTAACAACAATGGACTTAAACTTAAACACTAAACAACAGACTTAAACATGCCAACAATTAGGAAATGGTGCAGAACTGGACAACGTTTCGTTCTGTTATACGTGGGTTGCTGTGAGTTGGAGCTGACTTCATAGAAACTAACAACAGTAAGAAGGCCTTGTAATTGGGCAATATGTTACTAGTGAGCAGTGTTCTTGTGCCCGTGTAAGCTCCCTTTGTTACCTCCTGTACAAGATAAACACACTGTGATAAGAAGACAGATGGTCTTCTATGGCTTGGTCTTCACTAGATTGCTTGCTTGCCTCCACTCCAACAGCCTGTTCTGATTTTTCTTTATTCAAAATGGGGAAGCAGATCTGGCTGGGAACCTTCTAAGAGGGTGGAGCTGGGGCAGGAAGTCTCATCTGGGGCTCAAGTCCCAGCCTGGCTTCCCAGTCTGGGTCTACTAGAGAGCTCAGGGTATGGTGCCCTTAAGTGTTGGTTCGATTGTCAGTAAAGCTGTGCCCTGTTTCCAGTTTGGTCATCATTCCCTGTGTGGACAGTTCCTTGTGTCAGGAACTTTCTGGGGAGGAGAGGTGAATGGCAATGCATTCTGCTTTCAGACCTTGTACCATGACCCCATTGCAGAAACATCTAAGAAGACCCTACAATGCAAAGGAGCTTTGCAGAGCTGTATCCTTTCATTCTTCACAAAACCCCCATGCAGTGCAGTGCATATTACCCCATTTCACAGATGAGTAAACAGAGATGTAGAAAGATAGGGTGTATTTCTCAAGCTCCCAGTGTACAGAAAAGGCAGACTCAGGGCCTCAAAGCCATTCTCTCAGTTCTGGCCACTCATTTAACCCCTGGATACACGACTTGACGGTGGTGAGTTTTTTTTTTTCTTTGACATCTCATCCTCTATTCTCATTTCCCCTGGTTTCAGCTATTTCATGCATTCATTTATTTTTACATGTCATTTAATCTCACTTTATTGTTGATGCTTTTACTGTTCTGTTTATAATCCATTACATTCTTACCAGAACAATAAACAAATTAATTGTCCTTCATAATTATCCATGGATTTTCAGGTCCTCCCCCACTAGACTTTATGTTCTTTGAATTCTGTCACAGGGCCTTTATTTCTGCACCCATGGTACCCCTTCTCAGCCCTGGCACCTTGTCAGCCTTCAATCCATGTTGGCGGCAAGAAAACCATAGCACCTCCTCCCACACCAAAGTTGCCAAGCTAGCCAGCTAATTGGAATTCCCTTCCTGAGTGGAATAGTCACTGGCCTGTTGAGCAATCTCTGGCCAGTCCAGGATGGGTTTTCTTTGATCTATCTGGGTGTTCTTGAGGGACTAATGAAGTCAAGCTGGGCCAGCAGATTTGGTCAGCATCTGGGTCCACAGTCCCATGTGGTATTTGCAACATGATTCCAAAGGAACTGTGTCCGCAAGACCCAAGCCTATCATTTAACTTTGGCAACCGAGCTTCCAGAATCTTCCAGAATGTTCTGCCCATGACACCTCACACTAGCCCTCTATGTAGAACAGTCTCAAGCCATCATTGTCCATGGTGTTCAGTCTGGGCAGCTCCTAATAATTGGCATTTATTGAATATTTTTCTAAGTACTTAATATATATTTATTTATTTAAATTTCACAATAACTGCCTGAGCTAGAAACTAACATCTGCATGTTATAAAAGAGAGAGAACTGACATGCCATGGGTGAGGTTAGCTTCTCAGTGGTAGGGCTTGGCATTCCAGAGCTCACCCTCTTGACCATTCCACTCTTTAGAGACAATGACAACCAAAGCATGGTGGCCACATGGCTGTGGGTCATCCACCTTCTGCTTAAGAGGCTTCATGGCAATGCAGAGTTGCCATCAACATGGAAGGAACAAATGGTCAAATTTGGGAACTGGCCTGGCCAGCACTGTGCTACTTCAGAATGATATACAAAGTTGGTCTCCATGTATAATAGTTTGAATTAGGCACCCTGTAGTGGTCTGATTTTTAGCTCTGTCTCTTGTTGGATGGGGCTTCATCTTTCAAGCTATCTGTCCACCTTCTAATGGCCACAATCCCTGATCCTCCACTCAGAGTGATAGGCCCCCAGAAGCCATTTTGTGCTATATGAGCCCACCTACACCAGCCATAGGTGTTTACATTTGATTCAGGCTAAACCAATAGAATGCCTTGCCCAGGAATCTGGATTTGGGACTGAGAGGGAGAGTCACTCTATTCCTGTGTCTTGTGTGGCGGATGTGTGTCCCTGACACATAAGAGGCAGTCAATAAATGGCTGCTATGCTGGGTTTGGGCGATGCAGCCATAATGGGAGATTGCTAGTGGCCATCTTTGATCAACATGGGAATGGGGTAAGGAGATGGATGAAGCTAAGGGGCAAAGAAGAACAGAAAAGAGAGAAAGTGTCAGCCATGTTTCCCTACCCTGCCTTCCTGCCTCTTCCTCAAACCCACTTGCTTGTTTGCTGTTGGGGGCCATGTAACACTTTATTTTCCTCTTAAGGTAGTTTCTGAATCCACTTACTTGAACCCAAAAAGCACATGGTCTGTTTCCTCAATCTGGAACATGCTTTTCCCAACTTTCTCCAATGCTGGCTCCTTCTTTAGTCCACATTCTTTAATTCTATCTTTAACTCAACATTCACAGGGCATGCTTGACACACTATAGGTACTTAATCACTTCAATAAGTGAATTAAATAAATAAAAAGAATTCAGACTAACATTCAGTGTTGCTTTGAGAAAGTTCACTGGCTTCTCTGAGCCTCACTCTCCTCAACTGTGAAATGGAAGGAAAGAAGGTGGCTGTGATACTAAAGATAAGATGTGTGCCTGGCACGTAGGAGGGGCTCAGCAAGCGGGAACCACACTGGGTGTTGGTGGTGCAGGCATCAGTAGTTCCAGCTCCTCCAATAACGGGCATGTGACTGTTGCCTCAGATAGTATCCCTCTTTCAATATATGGACTCAAACAGACCATCAGAGTGTGAGAGTGGAAAAGGAGTAATCTGTATTAGACTTGCCCCTATGATTCCCAAATCAGAATGCATTTTCATTTAACATCTATAGCTTGATGCACACACACACACACGACCAAAAACCAAACTCACTGATTGACTCAATTCCGACTCATAACCAACCTGATTGGGTTTCTGAAGCTGTGAATCTTTATGGAAGCAGACTGCCTCATCTTTCTTGCATGGAGCAGCTGGTGGGTTTGAACCACTGACCTTTTGTTTAGCAGGCAGATGCCTTAACCACTGTATCACCAGAGCTCCTATACATACATACACAGATATATACATACACATACATATATACATGGATCTCTGGTGATTCAGTGCCTAAGGCATTTGACTGCCAGAAGTTTGGCAGTTCAAACCCACCAGCTGTTCCATGAAAGGAAGATGGGACAACTTACTTCTGTAAAGATTTACCACCTTGGAAAAACAATAGGGGTCACTATGAGTCAGAATTGACTTGATGACAGTGAGTTTGGTTTTGGTTATACATATATATGTATACACACACACATACACATACATGCATGTACATACATATATACTTTTGTGTATATATATATATGTATATACACCCTGTGGAGGAGTTCTGGTGACACAGTGGTTAAAGAAATCAGCTGCTAACCAAAAGGTCATTTGGTTCAAACCTACCAGTCACTCTGTGGCAGAAAGATTTGTCAGTCTACCTCCATAAAGATTACAGCCTTGGAAACCCTATGAGACAGTGCTACTCTGTCCTACTGGGTCTCTATGAGTCGGCATCAACTCAACGGCAGTGGGTTGATTTCTTGTTTTCATTGTTTTTTGGCTGTACCCTAAGCAGTGCAGCTGTGCTGGGATTAAAGAAGGAGGACAGATCTGTCCTCTGAAGGGGAGAGAATGGCCTGCCCTGAGTTGTCAAGAAATCTGCTTTCTCACTGTTTGTCTGAGTTGGAGCTAAGAGGACTCCTCACACAGGTCTCTTTCCTCACAATGACCAACCAAACCAAACCAAACTCACTGCCATTGAGTTGAATCTGACTCATAGCGACCCCTCTTGGGTTTCCAAGGAGGTATCACTACAGAAGTAGATTGCCCAACCTTCCTTCCGAGGAGTGGCTGGTGGGTTTGAACCTCCAGCCTTCTGGTTAGTAGTCAAATGCCTTAGGCACTACACTACCAGAGCGCAGATCCTATTAAACATCAATTCATGGCACTGAGAAGAGAGACAGAGAAACATGTTAATGTCAAGCTCTCTGGGGTGTTATCAAAAGTAAATATAATTCCTCTCTTTCCACTTCTCACACCATATGCTGGGGATACCTGGGCCAGCAGGTCTGTGAGGAGATACCTCCAAAGAGAATGGATCACAGCAGCATGACGTATCACTAGGGAAAGTCTAAGGCCCATCACAGAATGAACAATGAGCCAACAACCCCTCCCCCATGGGTGTCTTCATTATCCTTGTTTTGCAATAACCTTAATTCCACTGTGACAATTCAAGAGGTTCCCATGGCTGGTGAAAGGCTAGTACAAAGTGGTCCTCTAAAATAGTTAGGACATCAAGGCCATTTGTCCCAAAAAAAAAAAAAGAAGAAGAAGAAAAAATTAGAATGACTTAAAAATAAACCACACTGTGTAAGTCATCAATACGTCAGATGTTTGTGGAAACCATAGAAAACAATACAAAACCAAGAAACTCCACACTCATTGCCACTGATTGTTTTCAGCTCATGGTAACCCCATGTGTCATGGAGTAGAACTGCTCCACAGGGTTTTCTTGGCTGTGCTCTTTACAAAGCAGATTGCCAGGCCTTTCTTCCATGGCACCACTGAATGGGTTCAAACTGCCAACCTTTAGGCTAGTACAAGAGAGCAAATTGCTTATGCTGCCTTTGGAAACCAGATAGCTGAGCTCAGATGTGAACATACACACAAGTTTTTCTTTAAGCAGCCTGTTTTCTCTGTGATGGGAACGGAATCTTACGGTGGGGTGGAGAAGGCACTGAACTGGCGTTAACTTTTTTTTTTTTTCAGTGTTTCCTCCCTTCCCCTCCCATACCTGGTAGCCAACATAGAAAGTTTCCTTCCATATATAAACCTTTCATTGACTTTTACAATAATGACCTAATACAATATTTTTCCTTCTTTGATTGACTTTTCACTCAGCATAATGTCCTCCAAGATCATCCACGTTATGCAGTGTTTTGCAGATTCTACGTTATTCTTTTGGGTTGCATAGTATTCCATTGTATGTATATGACATATTTTTGTTATGCATTCTTCTGTTGATGGGCACCAAGGTTGTTTCCATCTTTTTGCTATTGTAAATAGTGGTGTGATGAACACGGGTGTGCATATGTCTGTTCTTGTCCTAGCTCTCACTTCTTTGTGATATATAATAGGATTGCTGATCAAATGATATTTCTAATTGGACTGGAGTTAACTTTTAACATGCTATGTAACTG
>NW_006921635.1:9112359-9120578 GCF_000298275.1 Orycteropus afer afer
GTGGTTTGAACCCACCAGCTGCTCTGTGGAAGAAAGATGGGGTGGTCTGCTTCTGTAAAGATTTACAGCCTTGGAAGCCCAATGGCAGTCGCTATGAGTTGGAATCAACTCGATGGCAGTGAGTTTGATTTGGTTTTTATGTTCGTGTATAGTAACTGCCAACTTACCACCACTCTAAATAAGTTTGTAGAGGAACTTTTTTCACTTTGTCCTGTGAGCTGCCTTCGAAAGAATATCATTGGGAGTAAAAATATCCACATTGAGGTCTGCCCTCAAGTTTTTAAAAATGGTCAGATCTGTCATTCCATAAAAGCTCTGGGAGGAGATGCAAGGAATTACATGGGAGAACTGAACAGAGATGACCTTGAAATGACCCAGAGGACAGTTCAGGATTGTCAGCAAGATCTGCCTTAGGACCAGAAGACAAGGAGCCTTCAATAGAGTCATAACAGGCTTTCTCACAGACACACATGGTTCCACCCACTTGGCAATGACTCATTCTTCCTTTAGATTATGGCTGGTGGAGACACATATCTGCCTCTGAGAAGTCCTAGGAAGGAACCTATGAAATTTGATTATGTACCGACAGACAAGTGGTGGAGTTAGGTCCCAGAAGGGTTTTAAATGAAGTCACGGAGGATGATGTTGGACCTTCTCATTTGCTGAGGTTGACATATGACGGAGTAACTCTTCCCTAAAGCAATTCAACTTTGGTCTAAGAGAAACTCCATTCTAGATAAGAAACAACATGGGATTGACCCTATGTACCCATTCTTGGACATAGCTGCTGCTGATCTTCAATGCATCAAACACACCCCCTGAGTTTTCCTCCACCAACCCTAGTGTTGAAGACGCTGGGACTAACCATGGAACCACCATAGAAGGACAGTTTCTGGCACTATACTTTGGGAACACAAGGCAGTGAAACTTAAAATGGCCCAGCATCCAAATTCCCCTGGTGCTAAGCCTTTTCTGATCTTGGTAAATGCCTCCCAACTACAACGTCAGAATAAGTGGTGGCAGAAGCATGTTTTTGGTTGGAGTGGGGAAAAATATTTTGAATCCTGCTTGCTTTGACTTTTGTCTAATGGACACATACGTCTCCGAGTGATGTTACCTGAGATACTGCACGTCAAGCAATTCACACAGTGCCTGGCAGGTGGAAAGAGCTCCGTAATGGCAGGACTGAGTGGGTAATTATGATAGCATCTTAAGTCGGCTCCCTGCCTCTAACTTAATCTTCTCTACTAAGCAAGAGTGATGATGATGATGATGACGGAGATGATAAGGATGGTAATGGCTTTCCCATTTATCGAGCGTCCGCTATGTGCCAAGAAGTGTCTGCTTGCATTGCCTCGCTCACAGTCCTTTCAGGAGTTAGAAATATGATTACTCCAGTAAAGTTGGGGGAAAGCGAGGCTCAGAGAGGTTAAACTAATTGTCAAATTCTTACTGCTAGTAACTGTAGAAGCCAACATTTGAACCCAACCCCTGCTCTCAACCATTTTGCTGTACTATCTCTCATTCATCTCCTGAATTATTATTTGTCGAGGATTTACTATTATCTTCTAGGAGCCCTGGGTAGTGCAAACAGTTAATGAGCTCGGGTGCTTACTGAGAGCTTCCTGCTTCTTGGTTTTTACTTTTAAGTGATAGATACCTGGTTTGTGGTTCTGAGGACATAGCAGCAAACAAGACAAAAGAAGTTCCCGCTTGAATGACGCCTATGTTTTAATCAAGAAAGACTGACAGATGAAGCAGGGAAATTGAGCTAGAGAACATTCCTAGGCTTGTAGAGAATCCTCAGGTGGCATCTGTCTGCCCGCCTGTTTAGCCTCTGTGACTACTCTGCTCATTTTATAACCCAGAGGTGATGAGATTTACAGCCCATCCTACCTGTTAATTAGACCAACGAGTCCAATTAACTATTTGGTCTAATTAACATAACAAAAACCCAAACAGGATCACATCCACAGGTATAGGGGTCAGTATTCCAATATGTGTTGTCAGGAGACACACTGTGATGCATGCCATGGGGATCACAGCAGTAGCTTACTCACGTGAATAGTCATTGCATCCTCAGCATCTCGTCTACCCTGCCCAAGCCTGTACAGAGTGTGTGTTGGTAAGACGGCACACACTACTGTTATTCATAACTATTATTATTCCTAAGGTGATTTGGCCTCATAAGGTAACTTGGAATTACTATTTTTCATGAAAATCAGCCAGACAGTGATATCAAAAAAGAACACTGAGTTACAAAAAACAAAAAATGCTTTAAGCACTGTACCACCAGAGCTCCCTGTACCACCAAGGCTTCTTTATAGAGTTCTGGAGAGGTACTCAGAAGCCCTGGTGGTGAAGTGGTTAAATCACTCAGCTGCCAACCTACAGGCTGAGGGTTCTAACCCACCAGCAGCTTCTTGGGAGAAAGATGTGGCAGTGTGCTTCCTCGAGGATTTACAGCCGTGGAAATCTGATGGGGCCAGTTCTGCTCTGTGATGCGGGGTTGCTATGAGTCAAGCTGGCGGCAATGAGTTAGGGAGGTATGAAGGCCATGAATCTTGCCCTTTCATGCTCTTAGGACACCAGTACTAAATACAGGCTCAACCACATGGATGACTGGCTACTTTGTTATCCAGAAGGTCGCCACGATTCAGAGCTGACTCGACAGCAACTGATTTTATCTCCCCCAAAGCCGGATCCAGGCTGAGTTCCAGGCAAAAACAGTGAGCAAGCCTCTCACCTCCACAGAATGCCCCATTCCCAGCAGATCACAAATGCCTTTGTGGCTTCAATCCCTGCAGTTTTTGCTTCTGTCCCAAGGATGCAGGAATCATGTTCAAGGGAGCTCTTTGAAGTAGGCTCCCCATTCTTTCCCAGTCTTGCATTTTTTCCCTGACACCTTCCACTGTTTCCTCAAGTTCCCTTTCTCCTGTGCAAACTAAGACTGAAAAATCACCCCAGGCTTTGGGCTTTAACCCTTCATCACACACTCCCAGGCTTGTCTGAGTCCAGATTAGGAAGATGCACCATGTCTCCCTCCCTCAAGGCAAGTCTATCGCTCTTTGCCCAGATACCCACAGGGCTGGCTCCTTGCTTTCTTTGGAAAGGTTTTCTTGTCAGAGAGGTGGGGGCTTCTCCTGCCATCCTTCAGAGTAGCAAAAGCCATCTCCACCCCCAGCCCATTCCACACTCCTGCCCTGTTTTTTTTTTTTTTTTTTTTTTTTTTCTTGTTACCTGCCGCCATGTTGATTCTGACTCACGGGGACCCCCTGTAACAGACTAGAATTGCCCCATAGGGTTTCCTACGCTGCAATCTTTATGGAAGGAGCTCTGGTGGCCTAGTGCCTAAGGCATCTGACTGCTAACCAGAAGGCTGGAGGTTCAAACCTGCCAGACACTCCTTGGAAGGAAGATTGGGCAATCTACTTCTGTAGTGATACTGCCTTGGAAACCCAAGCAGGGGTCTCTATGAGTCAGGTGTGACTCGACAGCACATAACAACAACAAACAATCTTTATGGGAGCAGATTTCCAGATCTTTTCTCCCACAAAGCCACTGTGTGGTTTTGAACTGCTAACCTTTCTGTTAGAAGCCAGGTGCTTAATCATTGGGCCAGCAGGGCTCCTTTTTCTTCTTAGCACTTATATCTGACATATTATCTTTTTGTTTGTGTCCTCTCTGCATCCTCCCATAGAATGTTTTTATGCTTCTTTATCACTCTATTTTTAGCATGTAGACGAGCTCTATGACACATTAAAAATAAATAAATCAGTTGTTGTTGAGTCAACTCCAATTCATGGGAACCTCATGTTTGTCAGAGGAGACCTGTGCTCCATAAGATTTTCAGTGGCTGATTTTCTGGAATCAGGAGGAAGAAGGCCTGGAAGGAAAATCCCAGAGTTGGTTGGTCCAGTAGTTCATGGACATTCTCGAAATCCCAGGTTCTAGTCATCTTGGTCCTGTCCTGTGTCAATGTGTTATTTTGTTCTAGTCAAATGTCTTCAAGACAGCTCCCACTCTTAAATATGCCAGTGAGTGGACACAGATGAAGGCACATCCCTGTCCTTATATCTCCTTTATGAGCAAGGAACAATTTCCCAGAAGTTTCCCTCCAGACTTGTCTCCTTCTGTTAGGTTTGACAAGCATTATCTCATTCATTCCTGTTGGGGACTGAATTGTGTCACCTACAAGTTGAAGACCAAACCTCAAGTACCTGTGAAATTAATCTTGTCTGGAAATAGGATCTTTGAAGATGTTATCAGTTAAGACAACAGGAGGTCCTACCAGAGTAGGGTGGGTGCTAATCCCATCTGAGTGGATATCCTTCTAAAAGAAGAAAAGACTCAGAGGGAAGCCATTCATGTGAAGACACATCTACAAGGCAAGGAATGCCTGGGGAAACCAGAAGCTAGCATAGTGCCTAAGGCCCTTGACTGCTAACCAGAAGGCTGTAGGTTCAAACCCACCAGCCAGTCCTCAGAAGGAAGGTTGGGCAATCTACTTCCATAGTGATACTGCCTCAGCAACCCAAGGAGGGGTCGCTATGAGTCAGGTCCGACTCAACGGCACACAACAGCAAGAACAACAGAAGAGAAAAGAAAGGCTCTTCCCCCAGAGCTTCTGAAGAGAGGAGAGCACAGCCCAGCGCACGCCCTGAATCTGCACACCTAGCCCCCAGAACTCTGAGACAACACACTTTCTGTTCTGATAACCAACTTAGTTTGCAGTATCCCTACTCCTCACTTAGCGAGTATGCTGCTACATGACATTATGCATTTACAACAAGAGTAAAAAATCTACTATAGGAATATTTTGCACATTAATGATGTATATCTGGCAAAAAACGGATGCTGAGGTGCTAGGTGAGAGTCACTCTGGCGGTGATGGTTAAGGTCCTGTGTCAACTTGCCTGGCCATGATTCTTAGTAGCTTGGCAGTTATGTAATGATGTAACCTGGCAGTTCCATGATGATATAGTCACCCTCCATTTTGTGATCTGATGTGATCATCTTCCATCTTTGCACAACACCAGTTTTTTGCAGAATGACTTGGCCTTTGGAAACTAACCACCTGGTAAGTGAAGAGTGGGTGTATTTTGTTAGGCAGCCCTAGGAAATGGATACAAATTCTTATAATAAGCTTACACAGTCAGTGCTAGTATAACCCTCATTTTACGGCTCAGAAAAGTGGGACTCAAAGTGATCAAATGATTTCCACTTGTTTGAAACCTGGGAAGCTTTTCCTGGGATTTTCAACACATCTTTCCTATTTGAATCTCTTGTTGCTTACCCCTTAGTCTGCCTGGCACAGCCTCTGGACCCACAGTAAATAATGGTTCATTAAATAAATACCTGCCACAGTGAAGTCAGCATGGGCCCTGGGAGCCCAGTGGAGGGGTATTATTGAAACTATCCAAGCTGGTGGGTCTCAAAGTGTGGTACCCCACCCGGTATCCAAGATAGCACCTAAGAGCTTGTTAGGAACCTAAATTCTCAGGCCTCGGCCCAATGAAGCAGAAACTCTGAGGATGGAGACCAGCAGTCTGTTTTAATAAGCCTTCCAGGTGATTCTGATGCCTGACAAGGCTTGCAAACCATTGCCTGACGACCTTGCTTCTACAGTGTGGCCCGTGGACCAGCAACACCATCATGTGGGAGCAAATTAGAAGAAGTGCAGAACCCCTGCCCCTGCCCCAGACTTCCTGCATCAGAATCTAATTTTAACTATGTCCCAGGATGACTCTGTGGGTGTGTGTTAATGTTTGAGAAGCACTGTTGGAGGGCACTGGTTTCCAAACTTGACTGCATACTGGAATCATATGGGGTGTTTCGAGAACTGGTTCTTGGGTCCTCCCTGTAGAGGTTCTAGTGTCACTGGCCTGGAATGTGGCCTGGGCATCAGGAAGTTTAGAAGCGCCCAGACAATTCTCATATGCAGTAAGTTTGAGACCCACTGATGGCCAGCACTTGAAGAAGGCTCTCCAGAGCAGGGACACCTGAGGCTGGGTTTTTCTTGGAGTTTCGTGGACTGGACTGTCTCTGACTCTGCTGTTGCTGCTGGTGTCTCTACCTGTCTCCAGGGGCAGAGGGAGTCCTTCTTAATCAAGGGCTCTCAGTCCACCCCCTGTCAACAGCCTCAAATTCCCTAAAACACTCGAGGCCTGGGTTCAGAGGGAGGACAGGGAAAGGGAGAGGTTTTATTACATAAAGCCGGCATTCTCCATGTTGTGCATTAATTAATTTCAAAGTAGGCTGTTGGGGGACGCCTTGGGTGACAGCTTTCAAAATGTCCCCTCCTGCTTCTTGGAATGCCTTCCCACTGACTCGCCCAATGGCAGCTGCTGAGAACAAGATAAGCCCTTCTCTCTTCTGTTCAGGGGGGAAAAAAGAAATAGGGGATAATACCAGGTGGCATGGTGAGCCCCGGTGGTGCAGTGGTTGAAGCACTCAGATGCCAACCAAAAGGTTGGTGGTTTGAACCCACTCAGAGTTGTATTGGAAGAAAAGTCTGGTGATCCCCTCTGAAAGGTCACATTCCAAAACCGTAGAAGCACAGTTCTACTCGGCACACATGAGGTTGTCATGAGTTGAAATTGACTTGATAGCAAACATTTATCTTTTTTTAAAGAACATCTGGGGTCCCTGGGTGGTTCAAGAGGTTAACATACTTGGCTGCTAACCAAAAAGTTGGAAGTTCAAGTTGACCCAGAGACGCCTTGGAAGAAATGCCTGGTGAGCTACTTCTGAAAACTCAGTCGCTGAAAACCCTATGGTTCTACTCTGACACACACGGGGTTGCCATGAGTCACAGCTGACTCGGAGGCAACTGTTTTTGTTCATCTGTTTATTCTTAAGAGCAGACAAATCAAGTGGGAAGATAATCATCAGGGCCAGAGACAGAGGGCCAGGGGTTGGATGGGTGGTGGAGAGGGGAGAAGCGGAAGGAGGTGGAGGGACCAGCAAGTCTGGAAAAGAACGGTTCCAGATTCTTCCAGGATAGCCTCCTGGTCTCCAACACCGAGACAGTCTGCATTGTGTCCGCTACCCACGCCACTCCTCCCCTCACATCATCTCCCATGACTAATGATTTTGACCCATCCCCAACCCCATCAACGTCTCAGGTCTCTGTCATAGTCTGCTTCCGGCCATCCCTAGGACAGCTGACTCTCAGCATACCAGGGCCAGTCTCACGATGCCATATTGAGGGAACATGGCTGAAGGAGGGCTCCAGAAAGACCCCCAGGAGCCAAGTTTTTCTCTCTTTCCTTTCCGTTAAAATAACTTTTATTTGAATGGCAGATTCTTCTCCTATTCAGAATCTGGGTCTCTCCTTCCCAGGCTGTAACCGACGGGGAATTATGATGGAAGAATAAGGTGACAGTTTAGAGGTTTAGCTTTCTTACTAGAAGGTGTTCATTCACACAATGACTTGTCAAGAGAGACCCCCCTTCCAAGATTACTGGTTCAGAACAAATATGGTGCCATCACCCCAAATGTTCTTTGGCTTCCTCTTTGGGATGGCCTTTGGGCAACATTTAGAGGAAATTCATGAAAAGCATTATTATACCATTCAGTTAGTTTTTCTTTTTAGTTTCCTGAGAGCATCTTAATTGTTTGACTCAAAGTTAGTACAACCAAGTGAGTCACCGATTCTATGCTTAGTCATGAGCAGTATTTGACTTTTTCCTCAAAACCCATCCTCCAAGTTTGGAGAGCTGGCCATCAGTAAAGAGATTTAAAAAACAAATCAAAAAGCCTCACTGCCATCGAGTCAATTCCAACTCATTGGGACCCCCTTTGGTTTTCCGAGGTAGTAAATCTTTACAGAAGTAGATCACCCAATCTTCCTTCTATGGTGAAACTGGTGGGTTTGAACCACCAACCTTCTGGTCAGCAGTCAAATGCTTTAGCACTATGCCACCAGAGCTCCTTCAATAAAGAGATAGTTCCAAAAAATCAGGAAGAATCTGAAGATGACAGTCCCACTTTCATTCTCCTTCCATAAAAAAGAACTAAAAATCCTCTGAATAATGACAGACTCGTATAGGCTATCCTTGCTAGAGCAATACTGATTTGGGCATGATCCCTAAAACTGCAAATCGAAACAAATGTTTAGGGTTTTCTTCATCACAATTAATGTACTCATCCCACCTCCTCTTTTATCTTCATAATAGTATTTGGGACAATCCCAGCTCTTAGCAACTCAAATTTTC
>NW_006921635.1:9123301-9141428 GCF_000298275.1 Orycteropus afer afer
TCTGTCATTGTACCAATACTAGGTAGTTTTGACTACTGTGGCTGTATAGTAGTAGGCTTGAGATCTGGCAGTGTGAGACCTCCTACTTTATTCTTCTTATTCAATAGTGCTTTGCTTTTCTGAGGTCTCTTTCCTTTCCATATAAAATTAGTGATTGTTTTTTCCATATCCTTAAAGAATGTTGATGGGATCTGGATTGGGATTGCATTGAATATAGAGATTACTTTGGGTAGAATTGACATTTCACAATGTTCAATCTTCCTGTCCATGATTATGATATATTCTCCAATTTATGTAGACCCCTTATGGTTTCTTGCAGTATTCTTTTATAGTTTTCTTTGTACAGGTCTTTTGTGTCCCTGGTAAGATTTATTCCCAAATATTTTATTTTTTTGGTAGCTGTTGTAAATGGTATTTATTTATTTATTTATTTTCAGCAATCTTTTTGCTGCTGTAGAGGAATCCAACTGATTTTTGTATGTTGGTCTTGTACCCTGCCACGATGCTAAATCTCTCAATTAGTTCCAGTAGATTTTTTACTGATTCTTTTGGGTTTTCTAGGTATAAGATCATATCATCAGCAAATAGGGATAGTTTGACTTCTTCCTTACCAAGCTGAATGCCTTTAATTTCCCTTTCTTGCCTTATTGCCCTGGCTAGGACTCTTTTTTATTTTTTGTTTTGATTCCTCTATGCTCCCACTTTGAAAGGAAAGCCTACTTTGATGCCATGTTAAATCAAGTCAACACATATTTTCTGCTTGCAAGGCACTGTGTGACAGGGTATGTGGGAATCCTTGCACACCTAATATATGCTTTATCATTTGCTTTTTTCTGGAGTGCCACCAGAGAGTGATGGGCAGAACTGCTCAGGACATAGTGTTGAGAAGGGTCCTGGGGCCCTAACTCAGTGGGAAAGTACATTTAGGATTTCTTTCTCTTAACACTTAATAGACATTCAAATATGTGCTGAATGAGGAAATATATATACATAAAGGTAGGTGAGTGAGTGGATGAATCCACGAGTGATGGGAACCTACTGCCTGGGCCAGAGGAAATGAATCACATCAGGGTGCTGGGCCTCAAGTGGACTTTTAGAGTAATATTAAGCCCAGATGGTTTCTGGAACACGTCATTTCCTATTTCCACCCCCTGCTGAAGTCACAGTGTAATTATTTATTTTGAAATCTATTTTGTCCCATTTTGCTAAAAAAAATACATGGGTCACATGCAGGGGTGGATTACCCAATAAGCCAGGTAAGCACTGGCTTATGTGTGCTTACTGTACTAATCTGTAGTCAACAATTTCACATGGTTCCAGCACATCTTTGGGTGAAACTATTCAGATGTGATGAATGAAACCCATGTGAAATTGTTCACTGCAGATTAGGAAGTAAGCACACATAAGCCGGTGCTTACCTGGCTTCCTGGGTCCTCTGTCCCAGTCAGGGATTGTAAATTTGAAAAGAGGCTTTGAGTCTGTAGGAAGGTGCTGTGGGGTTGGAAGAGAGGCAGATGCCAGCTGTGCTTAGAAGCAGAATCTTTGACGTAGTGATAAAAACATGGAATTGTTCAATGTAGATAAGTAAGTCAGCACAAGTAAGCCTGCACTTACCTTGCTTATTGGCTAGGCCAATGCTGGCCACACACAAAAGTCAAGCAAAGGCTGCAAATTGTTACAGACTGACAGAGACAGAGAGAGATGGGAGTAAATGCAACACGTGCTTCTGAATGGGATCCTCTGGCTACCAAAGACACAGCCAGTCCAATAAATGAAACTTGAATGAGATCTGAGAATAAGATCTTTGCAACAGGTCAGTGGTCATTTCCTGGTTTTGGTTACATAGGCAATGCCTTTGATACTAGGGAATAAATATTAAAGCAGTTGCGGCTAAAAAACAAACAAACCTGTACCTTAGCCACAAATAGATAGGTACCTCTTCCCCCATTGGTTCCAGTATGAAAATAGGATCTGCCTATAGCCTATACTCAGAGCTTCCAAAGACACACTCTGGTCTTAAAGCTGGACAACAACAAAAACCATAAGCAGAGCTGCATAGCGGAGATGAGTTAATGAACTCTCCTGTTTAGGTTCAGTTTGATGCTCTTTGTGGAGTGCTAAGGAGAAACATTCCAATTTGCACGGATTATGCTCAGAAATGAGAGTGGATGTTTTCGATGCCATCAAACTTTGCTGCAAAGGGGGACATCAAGCTCAATTGGCATAACATGCTACTCAAAAATATTGTTCTACATCCTAATTTGATGAGTAGCTACTGGGGTCTTAAAAGCTAGCGAGTAGCCATCTAAGATGCAGCAATTAGTCTCTCCTTGTCCAGAGCAAAGAAGAATGAACAAAACCAAAGATACCAGGAAGCAATTCGTCCAAAAGACTAGTGGACCATGAGAACCTCAGCCTACATGACCCTGAGGTCAGAACTAGTTGGTGCTTGGCTACCACTGCCAACCACTCAGACAGGGATCAAATTAGGAGATCCTGGATAGAGTGGGAGAAAAATGTGGAACAAAACTCAAAATCATATAAAAGACCAGGCTTACTGGTCTGATGTTGTTGTTGTTATGTGCCATCAAGTTGCACCCAATTCATGGTGACCCGTCCTTGGGTTTCTGAGGTGGTATCACTACAGAAGTAGATTGCCCAACCTTCCTTCTGAGGAGTGGCTGGTGGGTTTGAACCGCCAGCCTTCTGGTTAGCAGTCAAGTGCCTTAGGCACTACGCTACCAGAGCTCCTTACTGGTCTGATAGAGACTGGTAAAACCCTCGAGACTATGGCTTCTAGTCACCCTCCGGACTTGGAATTGAACTCACTCCCGTGTTGAATGGAAAATGAATTAACTTCCAGGCAAACAATAGGCAGGCTGATAAGATGAACAACTATACCATGTAGATACACTCCTTAGAACAATCAGCCATGGGAGATCAGAAGGGCAGCATTTGCACAGGGCGATAACTCAGAGGACAGGAATGCATAGGCGAGAAGGACATGGGAAATGGTAACCACAGATTGCTGTGAAGAGAGCTGTTGCACTGTAGGGATTGCACTCAAGGTCACGAAACAAAATGCTATGGACTGTTGAGTGGAAAACAGTTGCTCTGTAAATGTCCACCCAATCACAATTACAATGAAAACAAACAAACAAACAAACAAACAACTTTGCCACAAAGGGAAGGACTTAGGATATGACGAGATCTCAGGTCTTAGAATGCCATGAGTTACATCCTGTGGCAGTCAGAGAGATTTCACGGCTCTTAACCTTCAGGAACAAGAATTCCAGGCACGTTTCTAAACTAGAATCTTAGCAAGAAATACACCTGTCACCGTTTCTGATTCTTTGAAAGAGTGCTTAAGGCAAAAAAAAAAAAAAACCCAATGGCAGAAATGCCCTCTGTGCATAGTTCTCAGGGTCAGGCTCCTGGAAGAAAAACTTTTAGGGAACAAATAACTGAACAGATGCCGGAAAACCTAAGACTTTCATTTGAGTAGAGGAGAGGGATTTATTAGACCACTAGATTAAAATTCCTGTATTTAAGACATATTTCACAAACACTTAATGGGGTTTTCCCACCCGTTAAGAGCCAACCAAGAGCACAATGTCCCATTTTAATAGGGGCAGTAACTCCATTTCATTTATAGACTGAACTGACAGGAAGGGAGAAAAAAAAAAAAAAATACAAGGGCAGTTCTTGCCAGAGAAAACACGACTTAACACAAGCGCTCGGGCAATGTATTAGAAATAAAGAGCTGTTTGTAGCCTTGGCAATTTCTTTTCCTTTTTTTCTATTTTGAGGAGGGGCTGGTGATTTGGGAGGGAAAAAAAATCTGTGGTTGATGCCCAATGAAGTTAACACTTCCAGGGCAAGGCCTCTGTTACATGCAAACTTTATGAATTATAATTAGGGAACGGCCTGTTTACACGGAAAGGTGCACAGGGTCAAACACAAAACTTTTGGCTGGGAAATATCAAGAATGGGCATAAAATCATGGTCCCAGAGACGGGGCAGAGCCAGGCGGAATGAGGGCATCTCATATTCAGGCCCTATGACACTTAGTAAATGCATACACAGAGATTCATCCCAGAGAACCACGGAGACTAGCATTTTGATAAAGTGGTTTAGAAAGACGTAGAGCTGTCCACAAAGTTATCTCATAGAATTTGGCGCAATCAGACTTGAAGTCCAGGTATGTCAGCTGCCAGCAAGTTGACTCTGACTCTGGCTACCTTATGTGAAACAGAATGAAATCGTGCCTAGTGTTGTGCCATCCTCACATTCACCAGCATGTTCAAGTCGATCCTTATGGCTATGGTGCCAAGCCATCTCAGCAAAGGTCCCCCCTGCCCTTGCTGGCCCTCTACTTCATCACACACGACAGCCTCCTCTAGCGATTGATCCTTCCTGAAGACGTGTCCAGGAGCTCTGGTGGCTTGGTGCCTAAGGCATTTGACTGCTAACCAGAAGGCTGGCGGTTCAAACCCACCAGCCACTCCTCGGAAGAAAGATTGTGTCCAAAGCAAGCGAGTTGGACAATGTTCTGTTGGGATCCATAAGGCTTTTGTTGGCTAGTTTTTGGAAGTCGATTCCTAGGCCTTCCTTCCCAGTGTGTCTTAGTCTGGAAGCTCCTCTGAAACCGTCCACCATGAATGATCCTGCTGGTATTTGAAATATCAGTGGCAGGGCATCACAGCAAATGTAAGTCACCACAGTAGAAGTGACTGGCAGAGAGCAGATTGATTGACATGGAAATGGTAAGTTAAAATGGCAGGATATAAACAAAATGCAAAGTCTGATTTCATTTTTCTGTTAAAAAAACACACACACACTGTGTGTGTGTGTGTGTGTGTGTGTGTGTGAATGCAAGACTGGACTGACAGAAACCAGACTACAAAAAGCTATTATCCTTGATGGGTGGAATTACTAGAAAGTACCTGTTTGCTATATATGTCGTATTTCTATATTGTTTGAAAATTTAAACAAATAGGTCATTGTTGTTAGGTACTGTCCAATTGACTTTGACTCATACTGACCTCATGTGATCCCAGAGAGCTGACCCATGGGGTTTCCTGGGCTGTCATCTTTAAGGGGACAGATCACCAGGTCTTTGTACCACGGAGCTTCTGGGTGGGTTCCAAGGGCCAACATTTTGGTTAGCGTCAGAATACTTAACCATTGCACCACCAGAGCTCCTTAGACAAATATACATCACATTAAACATCATGAGAAAAGGCTATTAAAGTGTTTCTAATAAAAGAAAAAGATCATCTGTCTCAGAGAGACTGTGTGTTCTTCCCTGAGGAAGCCCAGCTGTTGAATTCGGACATGCCTGCTTTCTAACCCCAGCTCTGCCATTTACCAGCCGTTGACACCGGGGAAGCCACCAAGCATCTCTGAGTCTGTCCTCTACTCTGTTACATAAGGACATTCCTTTCCACCTAGGCTGGTGATGAGGATTAGGTGAGGTAATGTTTGTACGGGGCCTGGCGTTGTACCTGACATGCAGAAGGCCTCCAGTTAAAGAAAAGAGAGAGTAGGTGACTAGTCTTCTTAGCAGGTACAGTAGACTCAGATCTTGGTTATGGCTAACCATAACCATAACCAAGGTGATGCAGTGGGATGCCTACTGGGTATTTAGTCTGCTGCTAGGCACTGTCTGGAAGAGAAGCAAACTTGAAGCCATGTTATCTTTACCCAAGGAATTTGCCCCCTAGTAGTGCAGTCAGTAGCCATGATTACTAACATTTGTAGAGAACCTCGTCTGTGCTGACATTGTGTAGTGTATTTCATCATTGCAACGACAATCATTCATAGGCTGTGTGATGATCACTAGCCCCATTTTACACATACAGAAACCAAGCTACAAAGAAGAGGCGTGGCCATGATCACCTGGCTGGTTAGAGGTGGAGCTAGAACTAGAACCTAGAACTCTGGTGACTGAGCCTGAACTTTTAACCACCAAGTGCACTGCCGTCAGATAGCTGAGGGTGAGTCCGAGACTACGAAGGAGAACTCAGAGGAAAGGGAGAGCATCCACAGGGAAGCGTCAGTCATGAAAGCCTGGAAAAAGCCAGTGGTTCTTAAACTTGAATGTGCATCAGAGTAACTGGGGAGGGAGCCTGTTAAAACAGATCACGGGGCCAACCCCAGGAACTCCTGACTCAGTAGGACTGGGATGGACCCTGGAATGTGCATTTCTAACAAGTTTCAAAGTAATGCTTATGCTGCTGGCCCAGTGCCTTGAGGCGCTCTCAGGTTAGGACTGAGACCAGTAGACAGCAAAGGTGAGACCCAGCCAGAGATGGAACACCATCTAAATACACAGTCTCAGGTCATGGCACAGCCAGTCTGATTCAACCAGATGCCAAATTGCAGACTATGTTTAAAGAAATGCGGTAAAAAACACTTGTTTATAAATGCAACTCTCCTCCTGTACGTTAGATATCCAACTCTGAGTGAGGTGGCATTCAAGAAATGCCGTACAACAGCCACTCAATTAAATAAAAGGCATTTTATTCTTCATTTGAGTCTTTTGAAGAACTTCATTGAAGACCCAATTCATCACTCCGCCGGTGCCACTTCCTGTAAACCTTTACCAATTGTTAGGCATTGAATTGTGTCCCCCAAAAGATATGCTGAGGTCCCAACCCCTGGTGTCTGCAAACGTGACCTCATTTGGCACCAGGGTCTTTGTAGAGGTAATCGAGTTAAGATGAGGTCATACTGGATTAGGGTGGGCCCTGAATCTTGTGACCGGTGTCCTTATTGAGATGCCGTGGGGAGACACACAAACACTCACAGGGAGAAGATCTTGTGAAGATGGAGGCAGAGACGAGAGTGATGTGTCTACAAGCCAAGGAACACCAAGGATTGCTGACAACCACCAGAAGCTTTAAAAGTCTAGAAAGACTTCTCCCCTTGGGTCTTCAGAGAGAGCATGGTCCTACCGACACCTTCATTTCAGACTTCTGGCCTCCAGAACCATGAGAGAATACATGTCTACTGTTTTAAGCCACCCCGTTTTGTGGTACCTTGCCTCAATAGCCACCTTTCTCAATGATCTCCTGCCCGCATTCTCTGGGACTTCTCTTCCCGAAACTCCCCCGGAAGATCTTTCTTTAGCCCTTGTGGAAACATATATCTTGTCCTGCTCCTGTGTCCCTTCACAAATTCTGTATCAATAAAGCTCAAAGGATCTGGGTGACAAGGAAAACACGTGCAAAGATTTAATCAATGCTATTTTTGCTGCTATTACTACTAAAAATACTACTAGGAACAAAGGAAGGGGATACATGTCCTGTTATGTTTGTCATTTATTTTGTCACATGACTCTGCTCTCCTAACGCATTGCTGCAAGAAAAAAAATAACATCCCCTAAGTTTGTTTTGTGGTTGCCACTATATTTGGGGTGTGGGACAACAGAGGCATGAACTCGTTACCAATTCCCAGAATACAAAACTAAGGGCACTCTACTAGTTCATGGGATGCTTGTTAAAGGTTTCCTTTTCTGTTTTTTTTTTTTTTTAAGTAAAGGGAATTTTTAATGCAATTTCTAGTCTTCTCGAGTCATTAAAATAAATGTACTTTGAGATTCGATATCATGATGAACCATTTGAAAGCTGTCACTGTGGTGGGACTTCTCAGATATCCTAGGAGAATGACATTGTGGAGCTGAGGAAGCCACAGACATTCATCACTGACTTTTTAGGGGTCCATAAAGTACATTATGAGTTTCCCACGCTGTTCCCAGGAAATGCCTCCATTGTTCCAGCAACTGATGAGAAAATGGTTCATCTGTTTAGACTTTGGATCTCCAGCTACTTTTCAACCACAGTGAGCTTTCTTTAATATGTTATATACACCACTTGCTGCAAAACAGCTCTGACTGGTGGCCACCTCATGTGTACTACAACAGAACTGTGCTCCATAGCATTTTCAATAGCTGAATTTTCAGAAGAGATTACTAGGTCTTTCTTCTGAGGTACCTTTGCATGGACTTAAACATCCGACCTTCTGATTAGCAGCTCAGCACGTTAACGGTTTCCAGGAATTCCCTCCATGTTATACATAGGAGCATGCATGTAAGACTTCCCTTGAGATGAGACTTCTGCTATTAAAAGCAGGTTGAAGACCACTAAGATAGATCACCTCAATTGTAAAAATATGCATTTTCCTCTTGGGGGACTCAATAAAAGTATTTTAAATTTTAATGGGGAAAAAAATAGGCCATAAACATTTTTATTTTTCCTGATTTATCCCCTAGAAGGAAAAAAGAGAATTACTGGTCCCTGAAGTAAACCATGATTTTGTATCTTTTCTGTTTCTAGGAAAATGGGAAGCTCACTCTCTCTCCCCCGACCTTGTTATTCCTGTTCCCAGGTCAAAATCACACTTCATTTTCTGTTGATGAGGGCATCAAGGATGGTGTTACAGAAAGGATCTGGCTGCCTTCTCTTTTGTCTATTTCAAAGATTACAGACATAGCTCTGTGTTCCATATGTCTCTAAATGTAACATTATATAAACACCACACATGGATCCATGGAACGCATGGTTCTTAATTTCATTGTATATCCAAAGCTCTTTGGGAACTTTTAAAAACTATAGATTCCCAGGTCCCAAGCCAGACTTAGTAAATCAGAATCCTCAGGGGTAAGTTCTGGGAGTATTTAAACAGCAACATGAAGACACCTTTCTCATCATTTAACTGGACTATAGTCACTATCACTGAGTGATGTTGATGGTAGACAGTGAGACAATCGCTCGTCATCCATTAGACACCAAGAGGAAGGTGTACTGTGGACTCTGGGAACCCCTGAACGTGACTACCTTTCACGCACAGGCCCTTTCAATAAACAACATATTCTACTGAGCACCATCTTGGCTCCTTCATTCCATACCAGCTTCTGCCAAAGACAGACTAGACAGACCAAGGTCAACCAGACTAGATGGACTAAGGTCTTGGAGGGGAAGGTCATGGTCTCCAAAAGCTGTATCTCCCCAATGTGGTCATCCTGTGCAGTGTGCAGTGACAATGAGCTGTGGCAAGGGGAGTTCTGTGGTCACATGAGGCCATGCTATTCACACTGGTCCCCACTTGAAGTGTCACCATGCATTGTAGCTGTTGTTTAGCTGCCATTGAGTTAGCCCTCTCCTCAGGGGACCCCGTGAACAATGGGCCAAAATGCTGCCCAGTCCTGTGTCGTCTGCATGGTCAGTTATACGTCAGCCTACTGAGCTGTGCTTCACAGGGCTTTCGTTGGCTTGTTTTCAGAAGTCGATGAGCAGTCTTTCCTCCCTAGTCCATCTTAGCCTGGAAGTTCCATTGGAATCTGTTCAGCCTCACAGCAACAAGCAAGCCTCTCCTGACAGGTGGCTGGTGGTTGTACTTGAGGTGCCCCCGCCAGGGAATTGGACCGAAGCCTCCAGCATGGAATACCAGAATTCTATCACAGAACCACCAATGCCCTCTCATCATACAAAAAAAAAAAAAAAAAGTCCTACAATAAAGCAATCTGTGTTCCCAGCATTCTCCACACATATATGATTCTGGAGCCTCTTCCTATCAACATGCCTATCAATATTGGAGAAATATATTTTGGCAAATGCCAAGCCAGAGTTAAACTGCTGGAAAGAAGGTCTGATATCTCTCTCATCTTTGTTCTCCTTAAAGCAACGGGTGTGGACAGAAAGAGAGGCAGGAAGTAGGGCAGGAAAGACACAGATTGGCTGAAAGGATTGAGCAGCATGATAGTAATCAGAGAACTTGAGTGTAATTGCCTGTGTTCCTGAAATCATCCCAGCCAGGCTGGTGGTCCAGCGTCTTAATTAGCTAATGGGTCGAGGAGGGTTTTACATGTTTAGAAATGAGGGATTACCGGATCAGCACTCAGAGATGCTCTTTTTTTTTTTTTTTTTTCAAAATTGTCATTGCCATTTTCCTCTAAGATTGTGATTCTCAAACTTCACCACGCACCAGAATCACCTGGAGGGCTGATTGAAACACAGATGGCCGAGCCCTCTCTGATGCAGCTGGTCTGGAGCGGGACCGAGAATTAGTGGTTTTAATAAGTGATGCTGACGCTCTGGGTCTGGAGGCCATATTTTGAGACACATTGGTCTTAGGGGTTACAACACTGGGTGGTGTGAATGGTTCACTTGCTTGCTGATAACTGGAAGGTTGGTGGTTTGAGTTCACCCAGGAGTGCCTCAGAAGAAAGACCCGGCAAAGACCTTCAGAAAAAAAGCCCCTGGAAGACACTTCCACTCTGACACACATAGGGTAGCGCTAGGCATTAGAGTCAACTCAACGCCAGCTGGTTGGGTTTTGGTCTAAGAGGAGAAGAACAACAGAAAAGAAGGAAAGGAGAGAGTGGTGAAGAGGGGAGAGACAACGAGAAAATAGGAATGAGAGGAAGAACAGATGGGAGATGGGAGGTGAAAGAGACAAAGTGGAGGGGGAGAGAGGGACAATGAGGGACAGGAAAAGGGGTGGATGAGTAAAAGATATGAGACAGAAGAGAGGGAGAGAGAGGCTGAGGCCTCGGGAGCAAATGCATAGAGGCTGCTGGGTGGGGACGTGGGAAACTGGGCAAAAGGCAGCAGGAGACGAGCCTCGAGTGTTTGTGGAGCATCCACTTACATGGCAGAGACGTTCACCATCCGCACTGTGCATGGATACGCCTGACTGCCGAGTTCCCAGCCTGTACTTGGTCCCACTAGCTGCTTTCGGAAGAAAACTTGGCTCCAGCTATAAAAGAAAACCATAGAGAAGGGGGTGGGGGTCCTCGCTGGTCTCAGTCTAGATCCTACCCTCTCCCATCTGGGTCTTGTTGGACTTTGGATCCCCTTCCTAACTCCCTCTCTGGCCCAGAAGCACTGTCAGTTCAAGCTGGCACCAACTTCCCCCACCCTAGTCTAGCACCAGCGGTCTCTACTGCCGGCCTGACATCCTCTAGCCATCCCATGTCCAAGGCTTCTCAGAGCTCTACTTTTGAAGTCATGCAAGCCCCCTAGACCAGGCAAACAAGCAGTGTTTGCAGATCAGAGGTGGCCCCACTGGGGAAGGGGATTGCTGTGCCCTAGGGCTGCCCCCCCCCCCCCCCCGGAAATGTGCATCATCAGAACCTGAGGCAGCTCCATGCAGGAAATCCAAGTAGGTGGAAAGGACCTGAGGCTTGGTGATACCACCTCGTTCCAAATAGACACACACTGCAATAATGGGCCCTGGGGATGGGCTCTGTTGTAATGACTATAAATCACGGAGATTTAATAGAGTGTAGGACTCAGGGGCATTGCTCCAACTCCTGATCCGGATCCCAGGGCTGCTGAGAGGGGCACCAAGGCCAGCATCCCAGGAAGAGGGAAGGTCAGTTTCCTGTGCTTTCCTCTCCCAGGAGCCCAGGGAGGAGGTTGGACTAGGGGCGGCAGGGGCAGAAACATCAGCTGGTTACTCTGTTTGCAATCCCGGAGCAGAGGAATATTAGATCTGGAAGGAGGCTCGAGACCTTCTCCTCCTACCCTTTCTCCTGTACAGGCAGAGAAACTGAGGCAGTGAACAGAAGGGCCTTGTACACAGGTATGCAGGGATTAAGTAGCAAGGCATTTCACCAGTGCTTTGAACTGGTTCTTCTCATTCAGTCACGGCCAATGAAGCGAAATTGGAATGGACCAAAATTTGTAAAATGCAGTATACTGGAAAGATAACCAGAGCAGGAAAAATTATGGGTTGATAATTTTTCTCTAGGAACTTAATCTCCCTCTTGGAAAACAAGGACAGCGTGCACATTGTGTAGCAACCAAATCTCTTAACCAGCAGAGTGAGGAGCAACAATGCTCAGCTCAAAGATGGAGGCTAACTTTGTGGCACTCCCCACTGTTCTAAGGAGCTCTAGTAGCACAGTGCCTAAGGCATCTGACTGCTAACCAGAAGGTTGGTGGTTCAAATCCACCAGCCACTCTGCAGAAGCAAGACAGGGCAATCTACTTCTGTAAAGATTTACAGCTTCAGAAACCCAACGGGTGTTGCTATTGAGTCAGATTCGACTCATTGGCAGTGGGTTTGGTTTGGGTTTTTTTTGGTCCACTGTCCTGGTAGTAGTCCAATCTCCTGCATCAGGCTTCTGAAAGGACTCACTGCATCTCTTCTGAGTCTTCCTCTCCAGAGCTTCAACCCATCATTTTTCCCATTCTGGTTTCAGTACACCCACATTTTATAATTTCAGGTTTGACCCAGTTTTGCTGTGTCAGCCATAACTGAACCAGTTCAAATGGATTTGTAGCCCTGGATGTCACAGGCAGATAAAATTGTTGATGGTGGCTGGAAAGTATGTCAGGGAGTTGCTAATTATCATCAGTCAGCTCTGACTCACAGTGACCTTTAAAGGAACAAAACAGTGCCCCATCCTGTGCCATTTTCACGATCACTGGCACATGTGAGTCCACTGTTGAGGTTATTGTGTCCACCCATCTTATGGAAGGTTTCCTGGGCCCGCCACTTCACCAAACACGATGCCCTCCAGCCTTTAGTCCTTCTCAGTGATGCATCCAAAGTAAGTGAATCAGCAATGATATCCAGCAAGGATATCCAACTCCTCTTTTGAATCTGGCTTGAATTTCTGGAAGTTCCTCGTCAATATATTGCTGCAACCAATTTTGAATTATCTTCAGCAAAATTTTGCTTGTGTTTGATATTAATGATATTGTTTGATAATTTCCACATTCTGTTGGATCACTTTTCTTTGGAATGAGGACAAATATGGATCTCTTCCAGTGAGTTGGCCAGGTAGCTGTCTCCCAAATCTCTTGGCATAATCAAGTGAGTGCCTCCCTTGCAGTCTCCGTTGAGACATCTCAATGGTATTCTGTCAATTCCTGGGTCTTGTTCTTTGCCAGTTCCTTCAGTAAAGCTTGGGCTTCTTCTTTCAATACCATTGGTTCTTGGTCATATGCTACCTCCTGAGATAGTTGCACATTGACCAATTCTTTTTGGTACAGTGACGCTAGTGTATTCCTTCCATCTTCTTTTTGTTTTTTCCTCCTCTGGGGATGGGATCACAGAGCCACCCAAGCTCTGCCAGCTGGGCTCTTGGCCCTGCGGAGAGAACAGTCATTGAAAAAAATATGATTGTAGATATACACTACCCCTTTCCAAATAGGATTTAAGATTGTTCACAGCAAGGGGCAATAAAATAAACCAGAAATGAAGGACCAGAACTAAGGAAGGAAAAAGCAAACACGTGAAGCATAGGGGTTAAATGCTCTGGCCAAGCTTCACATTTGGCTGTGAGCTTCCTGGCAGCCAGGCAAAAAGAAAAATAGGGTTTGTTATACAGCTCTCATGATCAAAAAGGAGGAAGCATGCTTAGGTCTAGAGAAAACTTTCCATGATAATATTAACTGCCATTTAGTAAGCTCCTACTGTGTGTCAAGAACCATGCCAGTAGGGCTTCTGACCTCTTATTACAGTAATCCTATGGGGAAAAAATGTACAGATGAGGACATCAGCCCAGAGAGGTTAAGTGATTTCCCCAAAATGAAACAGCTAGTAAGTGAAAGAGTTGGGGATTGAGATTTGGTTAACACTGTGCACCATCTGTCACTGAATGTTATAGGAAACATTTTAAATAGTGTTTTCCTTTTCTTTTTTTATTGTGATTTGGGTGAAAGTTTACAGAGCAAATTCACTTTCCATACAGCAGTTCTCATGACATATACTTTGTCTCATGACATTGACTTCAATTTACCCCAATGCAACAGCTCCCCGCCCACTTCCTCCCAATAGTGACCTCTTCCCTGTGTCCATCCCTCCATGCACCCCTGCCCCCTGAGCTGTCTCCCTATGCATACACAGCCCTTCTTTCTCCCATGATTGTTCTCTCCAAGGAGTGTATCTATCTCAGGTAAATGTTCAACTCCTATGCCTGTCTTTTGTTTGGCTGGAAGCCACAGGAGTGGTTTCAATCCCAGGCCTGAAGGGCAGCTAAGGGCCATAGTCTCAGTGGTTCCACTAGGCTCTATCAGACCAGCAAACCTGGTCCCCCCGCCCTTTTTTTTTCAAAATGATTTTGAGTTTTGTTCTACATTGTTCTCCCTCTCTATTCAAGATCTCTTCCATAGATCCCCCTCCAAGTGGTTGATAGTGGTAGCCAGGCACCATCTAGTTCTTCTGGTCTCATAGTCATATAGGCAGAGGATAGCATGGTGTACCAGTCACCAGGACTAATTGTTTCCATGAATCTTTGGTTTTCTTCATTCTTCTTTGCTCTGGATGAGGAGAGACCCATCACTGCATCTAGATGGCTGCTTGCAAGATTATTTAAGATCTCAGTCGCTACTCACCAAAGTAGAAGGTGGAACAAGGTTTTGTGTAGTATGTTATGCCCATTGAGCTTGATGTCTCCTGATGTCTCCTGTGACTATGGTCCTGAGTCCACAGGTTCAACTGCTCGGTCCCTCTGGGTAGCTGGCTGTGACCAAGAAATGACTACAAACTTGTCCCTTGTCAGCTCTACTATACATTCTCCCTTATAGTATTTGAACGCTGATATTAATAAAAGCAAAGATTTATTGGAAAGTTACAATGTGCTGATGCTTTCTGTACAAAATATGCTACATTCAGTTAAAATAATCTAATCCTCACAGCATCTCCATGGTAACCATGAGATAATTCATGTATGTTTTCAGTGGTTCCTTCCATCTTCTTTTGATGCTTCCTGTATCGTTCAATGTTTTGCCCATAGAATCCTTCAATATTGTGACTCAAGCCTTGAATTTTTTCTTCAGTTACTTCATCTTGAGAAATGGCCAACGTGTTTTTCCATTTTGGTTTTCTAACTTCAGGTCTTTGCACAGTTCATTATAATACTTCACTTTGTCTTCCTGAGCTGCCCTTTGAAATCTTCTGTTTAGTTCTTTTTATCTCATTACTTCTTCTATTTGCTTTAGCCACTCTCTGTTCAAGAGCAAGTTTCAGAGTCTCTTCTGACATCCATTTTGGGCTTTTCTTCCTTTCCTGTTGCTGTCACGACTGTTTGCTTTCTTCTTATATGATCTTGATGTCATCCCACAAGCCATCTGGTTTTCGGTCAACGGTGTTCAATGCATCAAATCTCTTCTTCAGATGATCTCTAAATTCAGGTGGGATATAGTCAAGGTCATATTTTGGCTCTCGTGGACTTGTTTTAATTTAAATTGGTCATTGAAAACCTTATGAACAGCAGTGAAACACTGCCTGTTATATTATTGACAAACTTTATGGAGAGCACATAGTAGGCAGTCAGTAAATGTCTGCTGAGTTACCCTGGGCCCTAAATCATTTTCTTTTCTCCCTTACAGTATTTGGACACGGATATTAATAAAAACAAAAATTTACAATGTGCTCATGCTTTCTGTACAAAATATGCTTCATTCAGTTAAAATAATCTAATCCTCACAGCATCCTCATGGTAATCAGGAGATAATTCATGTATGTTTTTAGTGGTTGCACATCTGGAAAATGCTGTTATACCCATTTCAAGGATGCAGAAATGGAGGTTCATGAAAGTTAAATGAGTTTTCCCAACTCGGAGAATAATCAGTAAGTGGAGGAGATGGGATTTGAATAATGACCTCAACAACCACACCACAGACCACTCCAGTTTCAAAACACTCGCTCATGGGTCATCTCCTTGGCCCCGTATGCCAATCTGGCTTGTCATGTAAGGCCAAGCCCCAACCCACTGCTGTCAAGTTGATTCCCACCCTAGTGACCCTGTAGGACAGAGTAGAACTGCCCCATAGGGTTTCCAAGGCTGTAAGTCTTTACGGAAGCAGTCTACCACATCTGTCTCCTGCAGAGTAGCTGGTGAATTCAAACCACTGACTTTTCAGTTGGCAGACAAGCATTTTAACCACTGAGATACCAGGGCTCCTTTCTGGTAAGGCAGTGGTTCTCAAAGCGTGGTTCCTGGACTGGCATCATTAACAGCACATGAACTTGTGAGAACTGCAGATTCTCAGGCTCTGCCCCAGACCCGCTACCTCAGAAATGCCGGGGAGAGGGCAGCAGTCCCTGCGTCATTCGCAGGAATGCTCTCGCTGCAGAGCTACTTTTTAAGGGAGTCTTTTTTTCTGTTTTCAGCTGAAGGAATAAGGAACAGAGAGGTCGAATGACTTGTTCAAGGATGCACAGCGAGTGGGTGTAGGCAGGGCCTTTGCCCATTTTTCAGTGTTTCTTATCATAATCACCTGGGAGATGCATTGAAATCAGTTTTCCTGGTCCACCCTAGGCTGGCTGACTCAGTTTCTCCTGGGATGGTGCCTGGGGATCTACATTTTAACAAAGTCCCCAGGTGATTCTAGAATTTAGGAATCCTGCTCACAGCTCCTGCCAGACTGCAATCGCCTGGTTCTTTCTTCTTTCCATTGCCTAGTTTCCTTCCTTCTTTTTCCTGGACACCACTTCCTTCTCTCCATTCTCTCTCCAGTGCCCAAGTTCTCTCTCCAAAGTGCATTAATTATAAATAACCAGTTTGTCACAGAGGAACCAGGAGAACTCAGGTGCCCTGTCTTATACCTCTGAGTTCTTCAGCTGTTTCAAAAATGACAAGTCATCTACAAATATGTTCATTGTGATCATTTCAAACACTGCAGAATTATATAGATGTTTTTAAAAGTGAAAGCGCTCTTTCTTTTTAACCACCCCCCCCCAAATCCAGACCACCCCAATTACTGTAAACTGTTTGGTATGTAACTTTCCAGACATTAAAATTTTTATTTAAATACGTATATGCGCTTCTACACTCAGACAATAATTCAAAACAGAAATGAGACTCTACAGTTCTCATTCTGTGGTGTTAGTCACTTGCAGGGCACGGTGTCCATCTCCTTGTGTGGTGTATTTTTCAGTCCATGGAACTATTAGAGTTTATTCTTGCTAATGGTTATAGAGTCTTCCGTTTCTGGAAGTACCTTCATCGATTCAACTAGTCCCCTATTGATGGAGATTTATGTAGTATCCCAGTTTTCACTATTACCAACAGTGCTATCCTAAATATCCTTGGAAATACAGTCTTTTGGTGGCGTAAGAAGCTTACAATCAGCTGCTAACATTGAGGTTGTTGGTCCAAACCCTCCCGGAGGCATCATGGAAGAAAGGCCTGCCAATCTGCTGACATGAAAGACACCAGCCAAAGGCAGCCCTATTCTGCAACACAATGCCATCACCACGAGTCAGATATGATTTGATGGCAATGGGTTTAATTATTTGTTGTGTGTATATATGCGCTTTAAATTTCTGATTGTCGAGAAGTGGAAATACTGGGGTCTGTCTAGTTTCCATGTGCCAATTCTATTCTATTCTTTTCCAACTGGGCTTTTCTATGCTACGAAGGTCATTAACAGGCATTGAGCAACTTCTACATGTTACCACCACTTTTTGTCCTTTAACTTTTTACTTCCGGGGGTAAGGGTCAGAAACGGAAATGGAAGGTATTTTTTCTTTTTCTGCCTAAGTGGGACGACTGTGAGTGCCACCTCGAGAATGAAGACTAAAGCGACAGAAGTTATCCACCCCATTCCTAGAAGGAGGGAAGGCACTCTTCCTTATCGAGAACCTTAACAGTTTGGAGCCACAGAGAGCTTTTCCCAGGTCAAGTGTGAATGATGGCAGTGTGGGCTAGCAGCTCCCTTTGTTTCTCTAGTACTTGTTGGAATTTTCTGAGGCCCCCGGCCCCGTGTGTCTTCAGCATCTGCCCCCCACAAGCACCCCCCACATGGCCTGAGTCCCTATGACTCAGGCACATACTCATCCCCAAGTCATCAGCGAATGGAAATCATGAGCACACGCTGGCTCACGCCCAGGGAGTGACATGGCACGCCCAGAAAATCAGGGATTCCCCTTGCTGCCAAGGAGGCGCGAGAGCAGACAGCCCATTCTCCATGGTCATGAGGGAGCTCTTTCAAAACCCTGGGCCGCTGGGGTTGGCAGAGGGCTGGTTGTTTTGGGAAACTGCATTCCAGCCATTGTGGGAGAACAGAACTGTCTTGGAAGCAAGAGAAAGAAGAGGGGGGAAGTCTACCAGGAGGAAAAAGAGAGGGGCAGAGTCCACCAGGAGGAAAAGAGGGGTGGAGTCCAC
>NW_006921635.1:9142688-9145584 GCF_000298275.1 Orycteropus afer afer
GAGAGAGAGAGAGAGAGAGATACTATGATGTCTTTCTAACTTAATCTCAGAAATGACACACTGTCACTTCTGCTGTATGCTATTGGTCACATAGATCAACCCTGGTACCATGTGGGGGGGATGGATGTGAATATAGGAGGAGCGGATCTTTGGGTGCCATCTTAGAGGCTAGCTACTACCAGAATGCATCTCTTAGAACATCGTGAAGGTCTTCATAGGCCTTCACATGACATAACACACACCCAGGACCCAGTGTCCTTTGTTTTCTGTTTCTCTACATCCATCACTCATCACTAAAGTCAAATGTGTACTCTAATAGAAGAGGGTACTTTTCACCAAAGAATGGAAGCTTCTATCTTGGTTCTAACCCAATAAGCTTTGCTCTCATCTACTTGGCCTCCTCCACAAATGAGTAGGTTGTATTATCCAAGTCCCCATCTTGGATCAATACAATTTTATTTATTTATACTCAATGGATTGAGTGGCTACTATAGATCAAGTTAACTGGACTTTGCCCCCACCTCATCATCTCAAAATCCACTCTTCACCCTGCTCTGCCATCTTCTGAGTCCCAGGAAGTGAAATCCTGAAGACCACAAGACCTGGGCTCCCTTGCCACTGGCTTCCAGTTGAGTTTGACCAATGGGATGTACAAGTAAGATATTAGAGGGTGACCCAAGAGAGAGGGGTAGGGGTGTTAATAGTGCTGCTCCCTCTCTGCCTCTGCATCATGGTTCTGAAAGTCATTGGGACCCTCCGTGTCTATACCTCCGGTTGGGTGGCCCCTCCTTCATAGCTCCAGCTCTCACTGGCCCCTGGGAACTCTATTTCCTCCCATGACCCCTTCGGCCCCAAGGTTGGTACACATTCTTGCTCTTAGCAGTCCCTGGGTGGGCACTATGCACTTCTTGCCCACATCTCTGTAACTAGCCACTACAGAAATGTCTCTCCATGGAACCATCTGAGTGGAATTCTGTTTTGTTGAGATCTAGGCTCCATAGAGAAAGAAATGGCCTCTGCCTCCTACCCCTTTGTCTCTTTACACTTTGAGACAGACATGTGTAAGTGGAGAACATGTTGAAGCATGCATATGTATAGAAAGGGTCATGAGGCCCACTTTACTGAATGCAAGATTTGCAAAATTCCTGGAGACATTTTAGAGTTATGTGCACGTTGGGTTTGCATGGCTATGACTATCATGGCAACCCCACCACTGGCTTTCGGAGTCATCAAGAGTTTTATACATTTTTAAGGTGGGCCAAATGAGTGTGAACTTAAAAAAAAGATCCCCAGAGGATGCCTATCCAGGACACTGGGATCTGGGGAGCATGGGACAGTCCTTCCTCATCCTCAGATGCCACTCCCCTACCCAAACTAATCATAGATTGCTATTTGGGTTATGTAATGCTGTGCCTGGCCTCCTCTTTGTTGAAATCTTTTTATCAGAATCTCTACTGGTTTTTCTTTCTGGGGAAAGGTGTTAGAGTGAAACTTCTAAAACTTCCTTTCTTCCAAATGAAAGTGATGCAGCCACATGTTGCGTGTAAGAGAATCGAGACAGCAAAGTTGAGAATGAGTTTGCAAATCACTCATCCACTCTGAGACCCTTATGCTGTGTCCTTGGTCCTAAAGATGCAGAAATGAATGAAACAGAGCCTCCGTTCTCAAGGATTTCACAATTTAGGGGCCCTCAATGAGATGGATTGACACAGTGGCCGCAATGATGGGCTCAGGTATAGAAAGGATTGTGAGGCTGGCACAGGACCGGGCAGTGTTTCTTTCTGTTGTGCACAGGGTTGCTATGAGTTGGAGCTGACTGGATGAAGCCTAACAACGAGAACAATAGCCAAGTGGGACAACAGCAGAAGAGCCCACATGGAATGGAGGTTTTACTGTTGCTTTTGGCTTTCAAAGTGGACATGATTTCCTCTTCTCTACCATAAAGGGTCAAACTGAAGGAGCGTCTCTCTCTGGCTTCATTGCACACGCAGCAGCTTCAATGATTAAGATGATTTTGTTTGTTCATGTTTCAGAAACGGTTTCTCAGGGGCGGTCTTTGGAGGAGGGGTAAAGAGGAAGGAGGAAAAAAAGCCAAGAGAAAAATTTTCTAATTAAATGATACCTCCAAGGTAAAAGAAATCATTTTGTTAAAAAAAAAAAAAAAAGGAAGAAAGAAAAATTATTTCACTTTCTCACTTTGATGTGTCTTTGCTCCAGAGCAGATCCTGAAGTCACAACAACACATGGACTGTTATTAGTCCAATCACCAACTATCACTTCAAGCTGGAGAAAGGCAAATGAAGCTTCTCCCCATTGTCCCACCTTTAACACCATAATTATAGACATATATCAAGGTAGAAAGGACCTGTACTTCATTATGATTCTTGTTTGCATTTTGGTGGAGGCTCTGTTACTTTTTTCTTGAAATTTAAAAGGTTTAAAGGAGGTGATGTAGGAAGATGTTCACATTTTACTGTGGAGTGGAAAAAGTAGGTTATTCAAAGGTTTATATGGTTTAATCTTTCTCTCTCTCACACACACACACATACAAGTGTGTGTGTGTGTGTGTGTGTGTGTGTGTGTGTTACCAAAACCAAACTCGCTGCCATTAAGAGTCAATTCCAACTCATAGCAACACCCATTGTGTTTCTGAGTTGGTAAAGCTTTATGGAAGTACATTGCCCCATCTTCCTTCTGCAGAGCAGTGGGTGGATTTGAACCACCAACCTCCAAACTCCTGGTTAGCAGTCAAATGCCTCAGGTACTGCTCCACCAGAGCTCACTCACTCTCTCTCTCTCTTTCTGTATATATATATATACAAATGTGTATCTTGGAAGGAAGGTTGGGCAATCCTACTTCTGTAGTGATACTGTCTCGGAAACCCAAGGAGGGGTC
>NW_006921635.1:9145994-9161798 GCF_000298275.1 Orycteropus afer afer
AACCTTCCTTCCGAGGAGTGGCTGGTGGGTTTGAACTACCAGCCTTCTGGTTAGCAGTCAAGTGCCTTAGGCACTATGCTACCAGAGCTCCCAGAGACACTATTTTACCTACAGCTGACCCATTTTGCAGCTTATAAGAGATGCAATACTGAAGGAGTCTCTGGGCAAAATATTGAATGATTCAGGAAGAATCAAAAGAACATATAAGGAATACACAGAGTCACGGTACCAAAAAGAATTGATTAACGTCCATGTATTTCAAGAGGCAGCATATGATCAAGAACTGATGGTACTGAGGGGAGAAGTTAAAGATGAGCCAAAGGCATTGGTGAAAAATAAGGCTCCAGGAATTGATGATATACCATTGAGATTTTCAACAAATGGATGCAATGCTGGAAGCATCCACTCATCTATGCCAAGAAATTTAGAAGAAAGCTACCTGGCCAACTGACTGGAAGAGATCCTCATACATGCTCATTCCAAAAAAAGGTGATCCAACAAACTAAAGGGAGCTCTGGTGGCGTAGTGCCTAAGGCACTTGACTGCTAATCAGAAGTGTGGTGGTTCACACCCACCAGCCTCTCATGGAAGGAAGATTGAACAATCTACTTCTGTAGTGATACTGCATCAGAAACCCAAGGAGGGGTTGTTATGAGTCAGATCCGACTCAATGGCAGTGAGTTTGGTTTGGTTTTTTCCAAAGAAATTATTGAACAATATCATTAATATCACATGTAAGTGATACTAATGATATATTTTGAAGAGAATTAAAAAATGATTGGAGCAGTACATGGACAGTGAACTGCTAGAAAATCAAATTAGATTCAGGAGAAGACATAGAATGAAGGATATTGCTGATCTTAGATGGATCTTGGCTGAAAGCAGAGAATATCAGAGAAATGTTTACCTGTGTTTTACTGAGTATGAAAAGGTATTTGATATATGGATCATAACAAATGATGGGTAACATTGAGAAGAATGGCAATTCCAGAACACTTAATTGTACTCATGCAGAACCTGTATACAGAGGTGACTTCCCCTGAGGCCACAGGGATCCTTACCTCTTTGCATATTGACTCCATTCATTCATTTGTTCATTCATTTATTCACTCACTATATATTCATTGAGCAGCTATTTTATGCTAGTTCTAAGCATTGGGGATACAGCAACAGATAAAATAGACAACAATGACTTTATAGTGGACATGTGCCAACACTAACTAAGCGCATGAGTACATTTTTGTAGTCGGCTTGATAGAGATGAATCAAGCAGGGTGGAGTGGTGAGAGGGTACTGGATGAATTGTGATTTCAAGTAGGGTGGTCAGAATAGGCCTCCCTGAGGAGATGTTTGAATCAGCAGTTGGAAGTGAGGGAGTGCGTCATGTTGCTCTATTAGGGAAGAGTGTTCCAAGCAGAGAGAACAGCCTGCAGACAGAACTGAGGGGGAATCCTACCTGGCATGCTTGAGGAACAGCAAGGAGGCCTGTGTGGACTGAGCAGAGTGAAGGAAGGAGATGTGTAGATCAAAGCAGAGAGGCAACAGCGGTGGAGGGATGATGGTAATGTAGAGCCTGTGGGTCCTAGTATGGAATTTTGGTTTTGACACTCTTAGTCCAAGGGGTGGTGGAAATGGACAGCATGCTCACTGCTAACCAAAAGACTGAAGATTCAAGGCCACTCAGAAGGGCCTCAGAAAGAAGCTCTGGTTATCTCTTTCTGGAAAATCAGCCATTGAAAATCCTCTGGAGGACAGCTCTACTCTGACGGACATGGCATTTCCATGAGTCAGAACTGACTTGATGGCTACTGGTGGCGATGGTGGTGGTGGTGGTGTTGAAGAGGTTTGGGTTGGGCAATCCTACTTCCGTAGTGATACTGCCTCGGAAACCCAAGGAGGGGTCGCTATGAGTCGGGGCCGACTCGACGGCAAATAACAACAACAACAACAACATGAGGAAAGGCCTGGCAATCTACTTCCAAAACTTCACCCACAAAAACCCTGAGGGTCAGTCGTTGCCACTAAACTATACATGTAGCAACTGTTGCACTGGTACATAATTTGCTGTGGATATTCTCGGCAACATACATACATACATACATATATACATACATAAAATTTAGGAGGCAAAACAACCCTTGGATCACAATGGCCTGACCCACAAGCAGTCATGGGGACAGTGCAAAACTGCACAGTATTCTATTCTGTTGGGCACAAGGTGTCCCTGGGTCGGGCCAACTCTATGGCAGCTAGCAACAACGACAGTCGAATGAAGAAAGAGTATCTCACCAAAACGTATTTGGAAACACTCTGTGGATGTGTACAGATGTGCTGCGACATGTACGGGGGCTGCAGCAACTTTGTGTGTTGGGGGTTAGAGCTAAGAACATCATGAAGATAAGGCAAATTGAGGCCCAACTTGCACATGTGCACACACATACACACAAGGCATCCTTACACACACACTCAGTGTCTCCAAACACACATACAAGGTGTCCTCACACACACATACACACAAGGCATACACACACACACAAGGCATACACACACACACACACACACACACACACGCAAGGCATGCTCTCTGAGAAGCGGGAGTGACAAAACTGAAGAGATGGCAGCCTTGGCAGCTGGGAGCCTTGGGCTGATCTCTCGTGAAGCCCAGAAGTAATGCTCATGAATTCTGATGCTCTGGAGCGGTCATTAAACAAACCCATCTCCAAATTAGCACAGTGGCTGCAGCCAGCGAGCATTTAATCAAGCTGCCTTCGTCATTTCAGACACGGCGCACTTGGCGAAAGTGACTGTGGGACTCGGGTTGGGGACCCACGTCTGATAATTTTGTCACTCGCCTGCCAGAGCGTGAAAGAATTGGTGTGATGAAGTTGCTCCATTGGTTTTCTCCCTGCCAGAAGGGAACCGGGGGGAAGGATAAGCCTTCCTTCTCTGTGGACATGATGCCCGCCTTTGCGGACAGTCTTCTCATTCCCTCATTATTAATTCTCGAGTCCCTGGGTGGTACAGCCAGTGCACTCGGCTGCCAACCCTGAGGTTGGAGGTTCAAGTGCCCTCAGAGGGGCCTCGGGAGAGCCTGGCAATGCGCTTCTGGGCCCTCAGGTCTGCCCCTACGCCCACGGTCGCCAGGGTCCACTCGATGCCAGCTGGCAACCGCTATTTCCCATTTTGAATTTCTTTTCTAAAATTTAATTATTTGATGTTCATCTTCTGCAAAAGCTTCCCTGTCGTGGGGCCCCCACTTTTTCCTGTCTCTCTCTCTTCCAAAGATCGAGCCACCTCCTTTCTCAGCACCATGCCCCTTGAGATCTGCAGCCCAGGAACCCCACTCAGGAGAACGAGCATTGGGGGGGTGGCGCTGGAGAAGTTCTTCTGCGTTTCACTGTGGAAACAGGCCCACCAACTTCCTCCATGTCACCTGACCCCTGAGTGCCACCCTTTCTGGCCAGTTTACATTATTTTTTCTGGTTCAATCAGAGATTACGGTGGCCAACTCGTCCCCACTTTCCTGGCTTTAGCATTGAAGTTCCAGCATCTTGTGAACCCTCTTAGTCCCTGTCAAACAGAGATGGTTGCCATCTGTCATTTATTCACTCTCCTTTGCCCCCTAATGGGGCTTCCCTTTCCAGGTGTCACCTGGCTATATATGGCCCTTATTGGTGAAATAGGAAAGGCTGAACACTCCTCATGAGCTTTCTCTCACACACATAACGTGCACACGCATGCACACACAGTAACAGGCTCCAACCTGTGGCTCTCTAGGAGATCCCAACTCATAGCAACCCTACAGCTCCCCTGTGTGAAAGCAGATGGTCTTAACTGGGGCTTCTGGAGAGAGTTAGGCAGTTTTTGAATGTTCTGAAAGTGAGTGTGTGTGTGTGTGTGTGTGTGTGTGTGATGGGGGTAGGAGGGTAGGGAGTGAAAGAGAGAGACATTATGTATATATTTTTCTGTCACAAGGATTCAAAAAAAGTTATCTTCAGGCTCTCAAAGGGTATTGTGCCCCACAAAGTTTAAGAACCATGGTTCTAGTACACCCTGAAACAAGGAAGAAGAACGAGGGTGTGAGAGAACAGCTTAAGAAGTGTCTCATCTGCCTTGTCTCTTCTCTGTCCTCTTGTTTCCTGTCTCCTCAGTTTTCTCCCCCTTTTCCCTTTTTCTCTCCTTTTCCCCTCTCTCTTACTCTCTCTGCCTCCCTCTCTCTCTCTTTCTGTGTCTCTCTCCCTCCCTCCCTCCCCTCCACACCCTCCCTGTTGCCCCTCTTCCATCTCAGTTTCCTCCTCTCATCCATGGGTCAGCAGGACTCTTTCCTCTCTCTGACTCTCTCTGCCTCAGTTTTTCTCTCTCCTCAGTGGGTACAGTGGAATTCAGTGAGTTAACCCACAATGCCTGGTTTCTGATCAATATGTAATCAAGTGTTTATTAGCAGTATTGGAAAGGTTTATAAGGATAATTGCATTCAGCTGCTTGTTTTGAAAAGATTTCGAGTTAATTTCCTCTAGTGCGTGGGGTGGGAGGGGGTGCTTTCCCAGCTGGGAGACGCTGGGGGCCATTGCTCTAAGGTGGAAATGGAGATTTATGCTCAATACCAAGTTCAGAGTGTCCCTGGCCTTGTCCTTGGAGGTCTCTAGCTTCACACCTGGGCCTGCCCGGCCTATATGACTATTTTAGTTACCTTCAGTTGTTATAACAAAAATGCCACAAGCAGGTGGCTCTAATAAACAGAAATTTATTTTCTCACAGTTTAAGAGGCTCTAGGAAAGGCTACTCATAGTTTTCCAGTAATATATCAGACAACATTCCCCTGCTATTTATAAGGTTTTCAGTAGCCAATATTTTCAGAAGTAGATGGCCTCATCTGTCTTCCCAGCCTGTCTTAGTCTGGAAGACCCACTGAAACCTGCGCACCGTGGGTGACCCTGCTGGCGTTTGAAATACCAGTGGCATAGCCTCCAGCATCACAGCAATATGCAAGCCACCACAGTAGGACAGACTGACAGATGAGTGGCCCAGGCTGTGTTTCATTCTGTTGCACAGCAGGTCACTATGAATCGGAGCTGACCTGATGTCACTTTAACCTGTCTCTCTCTGTCAGTTCTGGAGGAAGGTTCTTGGCCTATTTAGCTTCTGCTTCCTGGTTCCTTGGTGATATCCAGGTGTCTTGGCATCTGTTTCACCCCATCTCTCCTCTGCTTGGGAGGCTCTGGTAGCATAGTGCCTAAGACACTTGACTGCTAACCAGCAGGCTGGCAGTTCAAACCCACCAAGCACTCCTTGGAAGGAAGGTTGGGCAGTCTACTTCCGTAGTGATACTGCCTCGGAAACCCAAGGAGGGGTCGCTATGAGGTGGGGCTGACTCGACGGCACATAACAACAACAATAACTCCTCTGCTTGCTGGTTTAATCTCTTGTGTATCTCAAAGGAGACTGACTCAGGCTACACTGTCCACTAATCCTGCCTCATTCATGAAAGGAAGACAACCCATTCCCAAATGGGATTATAACCACAGGCACAGAGGTGAGGATTTAGAGCACGTATTTTCAGGAACATAATGTAATCCATAACAATTGCCCGAGGGCAAGCTTTTAAGTTAGGCTTTTCCAAATTACAAAAAGAATGATAATCCCTGTATTCTGTTCCTCCCGGGAAGATTTGGGGTGGAATGGCAAACATACAGGGAGCGTTCTCCAGAAAGCGGTGAGAGCTTTGCGGGGGCCATGTACTTTCCCCCAGGGATTTCCTTTCTTTTCTCTGTTTGGAAGTGTGTGTGTGTGTGTGTGTTTGCACACGCGCATGTTAACAATTCCTTTATAGTTCCCAAAGGCAGTGGCCGGCCCTCTTTAGACATGCTACCTCCGCAAACACTTCTGGCAGGCCTGGGGAAGTCTGGTGATTGGATAATGGGGGGATTAGGCCATGAAGCTGCCCAAAGAAGACAGAGGAGGAATTAAGTGAGTAAATATGCCATTTGAAGGTGATTAAGTGGTTGACAGGGAACCTGGTTGTGGGTGGGATAATTGATCCATATTTACTAAATTCTTATATCAGATGCCATCCTGAGTCCTTAGAAGGTGCCATTCTTGCTGGGAAGGAAATGAAAAAGAGCTTTCAGGAAGCCACCGCTCGAGTCCTGGCATGTGGCAGTTCACTCCCTTTCTGAAATGATACCAAAAAACCAAAGCCAGTTGTCGTAGGGTCCTCCCTGACTCAGGGTGGCCCTCTGACTGTCAGAGCAGAACTGCACTCTACGGTTTTCCAGGGCTGGTGTTTCAGAAGTAGACTGCCAGACCCTTTTTTCCTGAAGTGCCTCTGGATGGACTCGAACCTCCAACATTTCACTTAATGGCCAAGATCATGAACTCCTGGCACCACCCAGAGACGCCTCTGAAATGGGCACTCCAGGCCTTGTATGTTGAGCATGGGCAAGGTCCCAGGCACCGAAGGTGCGTCAAGGAGTCCTCGCAGCAGTGTCAGTGTGGAAAGTGAGACTCAGGGAGGGCCAGTGGCTGGTGTGCTGGCTCCCAGCTTTCTGTGCCTGTGGGCTCGCCCTCTGTGGTAACTACCTCCCAAGGCTCAGTCAGGAAGGACGGGCCATACTCTGCAGACCCTTCTGTGCTTACAGAGCACCTGAGGATCTTGTTAGACGGGAACCTTAGGGGGCAGCAAGTTCATGTTCATTGGGGCGGCACAACTCAGAAAAGGGAGGTGAGTATGGTTGCACCACTCCAAGAACTGGATCCAAGCCACTGGCACATCAGAAACTGTTGAACTGGTGTGCACTTTACTGTCTATATTCTCAACAACAATGGCAAAATAAATATTCTTAAAAACGGTAAAAAAAAACATACACAGATTTGATGTCAGTTCAGTCCAAGATGCTGCACTTTTAACCAGCTTCTGTGGCTGTTTTGTGGGTCAGACTTTGAGTCACCAGGACTAGGTTATGCTGCAGTAACAAACAGGCCCTAAATGTCAGTGGGTCAGAATAACCAGGCCTTGTTTGTTGCTCATGCTACATGTCCCAATTCAGCCAGGGTTCTGGTCAGTGTTGCCTTACTTTAAGAACCTTGATGGCTAACGAAGAAGCCATTATTTGGAATAACGCTGTTCACCATGTTGTTGTTAGATCCCGTTGAGTCGATTCCAACTCATAGCAACTCCATGCAACAGAGTAGAACTGTCCCATAGGGTTTTCCAGGCTGTAATCTTTCAGGAAGCAGGTAGCCAGGTCTTTCTCTCATGGAGTTGCTGATGGGTTCAAACTGCCTACCTTTGGGTTACTAGCAGAGTGCCTAACCGTTGTGCCACCATGGCTCCTTTGGCAGAGGAGGGAAAAGACCTCTGGTAGACCTCGCACCAATGATTAAATATTCCAGTTTGGTAGTGAGACGGGTCACTTCTGTTCACAACTCATTGGCCAAAATGAGTCATACGACACTGCCTAAACCACTAGTGGGAGCAGGGATTGTCTACTGCACTGGGGTATGGTAGAGAGCTGCAGGTGGTGCAAATGGTTAATACTCTCAGCTGCTAACCAAAAGGTTGGCAGTTTGAGTCCTCCCACAGATGCCTTGGGAGCTCCTTCGGGAACTGTGCCCCAGGGGAAAACCCTCTGGAGCACAGCTGTACTCTGACACACATGGAGTCACCGTGAAGGAGGATCGTCTCTATGGGCACGGGTTTAGAGAGCTGGAAATATTCTATACGTGCCTGTAAGAACCATCACAATGACACAGAGGAGAATCTCTGAATGACAGTTCATTCACACACACGAGAAGCCTCAGCAACAGTTTTGCAACTCTAAAATATGCAGTGATTACAAACGAGCTTTTCTGACTTATGCAAAATTTCAATTGCACAAGACTTTCCAAAATTAAACTGTTGCCTAACCTGGGAGTGTCAGTGTGTTCTGAACGGAGACCATGCTGTACGCACAGCCACGTTCTCTTTCTTTCTCATCCCTTTAAACTAATGCTTTTTGTGTATCTGTTGAGTTTGATAGATTGAATCGTTTGCTCCGGTTATAATGTTTACTATTAATTATTAAATTATTAAAAATTAAACTAATATTTAATATCAACTACTGAATCAATTATATGATTTTGAAATCAAATTAGTCCACTAATAAATCAAATGTAATCAACCTAATACAAGTAATTATAGAATCAAAACATATAATAAATTTAATGAATGATTACTCATAAAATTAATATTAGATATTAACTTTAAATACTAGGATGTGTTTAACCACTTACTTCTTATTGAATGTTTAGTTTGATGATAACTTTTGCTTTTTGTTGGCCATTATTTTAAAAACAGCGCAATGAATAATCAGGTCATCAAGTATCCAATAAGCAAATATTTCTGCAGTCCACATTTATTTTCTTAGGAGAAATTCCTAGAAGTAGAATCACTCAGTCAAGGAATAGAAATACTTTTAAAGCTTTGCTTGCATCGTGTCCAAATGCCACCATGAAGCTTGTAATGACAATGGAGACCCCCATCAACATTCTGTGAGTGGGCATTCCACCAAACTCACAAGAGCAGTAAATAGGTTTTAATGGTAAATTTGAGAGAAATATAGATTATTAAAATTATGGCTTGTATTTCTTTGGTAGCTACTATGTGAATATGTTTCTATGTACATATATAATATTTATTAGTGAATTTTTCATTTCTTCTCACTTATTTACCTATATCCTAGTCATATTTTTCCCCTTTTAGGTTTTAAAGTTTTGCTTATTTATAATTATTAAAAGCACCTAATCCTTTATTTAATATACTAAAAAAACTAAACTCACTGCCATTGAGTCATTTCTGACCCATAGTGACCCCTCCTTGGGTTTCCAAGGCAGTATCATGTATCACTACGGAAGCAGATTGCCCCATCTTCCTTCCAAGGAGTGCCTGGTGGGTTTGAACCACCAGTCTTCTGGTTAGCAGTCAAGTACCTTAGGCACTATGCTACCAGGGCTCCTGATATTATTTAATATATGTAAGTAAGACTCTTTCCAATATGTCCCCTGCCTTTTAGTTGCCTTTAAAAAAAATTAAATAAACATTGTTGGTAGAGAGTCTGAATTGGTATAGACTTTACGGAAACAATCTGACAATATGCATCAAAAGCTTTTCGAATTAATACTCCTTGACTAAGCAATTCCACTTCTGGGAATTTACCTAAGGAAATCCACATAAATGTACAAAAATATTTAGGTATCTAGTTATTCATTTCAGTGTTGTGAAATTTACTCTTTATTTCATTTAGTGAGACCTATCCATTCTTTCTTCCCATGTTTCTATTTCATTGCTCTTGTAAGTTGAAATTTTGTTTTCTAAGTGTTGAGTCTTACCTTGTATTTTTTATTGCTCACTAAGAGATTTACTTTGTGCTATTTTGGCTTAAATAAAAACATTAATCATTGATAGATAGATCATTGGTAGACAGATGTGAGAAACCAGCAGCTAATGCTGTTGAGTCAACTCCAACCCATAGTGATGCCATGTGTGTCAGAGGAGATGTGGGCCCCACAGGGCTTTTAATGAATGGTCTTTTGGAAGTAGGTCTCCAGGCCTTTCTTCCAAGGCCCCTCTGAGTGGACTCAAACCTCCAACCTTTCAATAACAAGCTTAGTGTATCAATACATTTGCACTGTCAGGGACTCCAGATAGATGATTGATAGACGGACAGACAGATAAATGACAGATAGATAGATGACAGATTATGATAGACAGGTGTTGTTGTTGTTGTTGTTATGTGCTGTCAAGTTGGCCCCGACTCATAGCGACCCCTCCTTGGTTTCCGAGGCAGTATCACTAAGGAAGTAGATTGCCCAACCTTCCTTCCAAGGAATGGTTGGTGGGTTTGAACTGTCAGCCTTCCGGTTAGTAGTCAAGTGCCTTAGGCACTGTGCTACCAGAGCTCCTCCTGATAGACAGGTTGTTGTTGTTGTTGTTGTTGTTTGCCGTCAAGTCGGCCCCGACTCATAGCGACCCCTCCTTGGGTTTCCGAGGCAGTATCACTACGGAAGTAGGATTGCCCAACCTTCCTTCGGAGGATAGACAGGTAGAGAGAGGCAAATAGATGATGGGTAGATAGATGGAGGATAGATGATAAATAGGTAAGTAAAAAAAGAACTCAAAGCTGTCGAGTCAGATCCAACTCATAGCAACCCCTCCTTGGGTTTCTGAGGCAGTATCACTATGGAGGTAGATTGCCCAATCTTCCGCCGAGGAGTGGCTGGTGCGTTTGAAACACCAGCCTTCTGGTTAGCAGTCAAACGCCTCAGGCGCTATGCCACCAGAGCTCCGGAGTAGGTAAGTAGGTAGATAGACAGACAGACAGACAGACACATGTAAATAGCTTTGCCCTACTGGTTCTCTGTACTGAACATGGATCAGTATCAAATGTAGCGCCTTAATAACTTATAAAAGTCTGGGCTCCTCCCCCCAAAGAGAATGATTCAGTTAGTATGGGTGGGGCTTTGGCATAAGGGAAAGAGTGTGAACAGTGGTATCGGAACCAAAGCCAACTCTCAGAAAGGAAGAAGCGAAGGGATAGCTGAGTCACTGCAAGACAGAGAGCTAGAGCACAGAATTACTAAGTTCCTGCCTAACACAGGATGAAATCCAAGTTCCTCATTATGGCCCCAAGGCTCCACCTATCTGACCCTAAGCTCTGCTCTGAGTTCATCTTGCACTAGGCTCCCTGCCCTCAACACACCAGCATACAGGCCTGTGTGCCTTCAACAGGTCAAGCCAGTTTACTGCTCAGGGCCTTTGCTCTTGCCCTTCCCTGTGCCTAGGACACTCTTACCCAAGACATGTCTGCCTGTCTCTCTACGTAACCCTCAGTTCAAAAGTCACGTCATCAGAGAAGTCCTTCTGGCCCTCTGCTGCAAAGCGCCACCCTAGTCTGTGATAAGGTGCTCCCTGTCTCACGACCACCTCTCTCCTTCCTCCTCCCCCCATGCATCCTCCGTCTTGCACCCCTTTGCTCATGTCACTGGAGTCCCCTGGCCTCCTCATCCTCTGCTATGGGTTGTCAGCAATCCAGGTCCTTCAGGTTCATCTCTGGGTGGGGCCACAGGGATGGGGTAGGGAGAGGTCTTGATGGCAAAATAGCACCTTCCAAGTATACCTTCCAGTTCCTCTTAAGCTACTTCCTGTGTGTTATTATGGTCAAAGAGTTCTCTCTTCGCCTTCAGTTGTATTACCAGACGAGCCTTCCATTACTCTAACCTTGGTACATGCCATGCTGGAGTGAGTGTGGGGAATGTACTGTGTCCCACACATAGACAGTTGCATCCACTCCTTGAACAAGCCTGAGCAAGACTTGCTCCTTTAACATTTTTAAATTGGTAGATTTCACGTAAAAATCAAAAGCTCCAACTTAATTGTTCAAACGAGAGAATGTGACCACCCTGGACTGACATTGGTGCCTGTCAGCCATCATCTGGAGCTGAGTAGCTGCTGCTGCTTCTCTCCAGTTTGCCACAGTCTCCACTTGTACTTTGTTCCACATCACCATTTGCATTCCCTGCTTGACCCCTGCACCCATGTGCAATTCGGACACCTGTTATCAGGATAGAGAAATCAGCAGAGGCCAGAGCCCCTACGCCCTTGTGGGCCAAGGTTTTGTCTTTATCTTGAAGGTTATGAAGAGCTGTTGAAGCATTTAAAACAAGGCAGTAATCAGATTTTTATGATTTCCAAAAGAACTCTGTGGTGCATACGTACGTTCACCAAAAGGTATGAGACCTGCAACGTCCATAGCCATAGTATTTATAAGGGCCCCAAATGAAAGTCTCCCCACATACCCTATAAGAGGAGAATGGAAAATTCTTGTGGCCTATTGACACAATGAATCCTATACAGTAATTAAAAAGAAAGACCTGCAACTGCTCAGTAACCCAGGTGACTTTCACAGGTAGAATACAGTGTGAAAGAAATAGAGAGAGGACGGTATAAAACCTACCATCCCACTTAGATTAAGAATGGAAAGAGGCAAAACTAACCCACGGCTTTTGAGAAGGGCAGCTGGCGGTTGCCTTTGAGGGGGAAAGAGGCTGGGCTGGAGGGCCGAGGGGGCTGCTAGGGTTCTTCTGCCTGTTGAGGTGCGTGTTGGTTCCCTGGTGTTCAGTTTGTGACAGTTCATCAAGCAGGACATTTGGAATCTGTGTCCTTTCTCTGGCTCCGTACTACACTTCACTAAAAAAGGATAGGAAAAGACAGTGGCTTCCCCAGGGCAATGGATGTTGAGCTTAAAATGAATAGAGTCAAGAGATGCTCCCCCCCAAAAAACCAGAGTAAGTGAGGTGCCATGGAGTCGACTCCGACTCATCATGACCCCTGTGTCTTACAGAGCAGGACTGTGCTCCACGGAGCTTTGCTGGCGGTGACTTTCTGGAAGCAGATCACCAGGCCTTTTGTCCGAGTGAGTAGACTCGAACTTCCAACGTTCTGGTTCGCAGCGGAGTGTCTAACTGTTTGCCACACCCAGGACTCCCAAGAGATACTACATCAAAGATACAACCTACAAGACTTGGATCTGCAGAGATGAACGGGGCTGGAGAAACAGCATGACGATTGTCACAGGGGGAGGATCCCACGTGTATTCAGAGGAAGAGGGTGAATCTTTGTCTCCATCCTGTAGGAAGTGGAGTGGAAATAGCAACTCACCACACAGATAGACCTCCACACTGAGTCAGGATGTCCAAGCAACTAAAAGGAATCAGGAGCTCTGGTGGTGCAGAGCTTAAAGCATTCAGCTGCTAACCAAAAGATCAGTGGTTGGAACCCACCAGCTGCTCTATGAGAGAGAGATGAGGCAGTCTGCTTCCTTAAAGATTTACAGCCTTAGAAAACCCTATGGGGCAGTTAGTTCTGCTCTGTCCTATAGGGTCGCTATGAGTTACAATCGACTTGAAGACAGTGGGCTTTTGTTGGGTTTCAAAGGAAAAGGAAAGACAAGCTTTGCTGATGAAACATTTATTTTCCTAAAAAAAAAAAAAAAAAACATGATTAAAAAAAACGTGTAAGAAGAATGGATCCATGCCATGGAAAATCATTCTCCATAAATTTCCTCAAAGATTGTCTTAAACATCCCTTCCTTCCCGCCCGTCCCATCTGCTTTAGAACTCTCTCTGCTTCCGCTTCAATTCTCCACCCTCCCCAATATCTTTATCAAATTCTTGTTGAAACATGGAAAGGAAAAATATTTCCAGCACTGAAAGCTTTAACTTGTCGCCTCGTGTTCTTCTCGGATTTCTAAAGCGTGGAGGCCTGCAGAATATGTTTCCAATATCCTCTCGTCTCTCTGTGTTACTGTTCTGCTCCCTTCTACACCAAGGAGGCTCTGACCCCTGGTGTCTCTAGGGAAAGAAGGGTTTGGGGCAGGGTCAGGCTTGTCAGAGAGGGAGAGGCCATGGCCGCCCCGGGCAGCCCACTTCCCGCGGTGCCTTTCATACATTTAACCTGGAAGAGGCACTGCCCTGGCGGAGATTAGATTACGGCATTGGTGAAGGTGGCCTGACAAGGGTGGCGTGTGGGGCTGAGCTAATCTCTGTTGACACACATCCAGTGCAAGGCCCGTGATGAAGGCAGAGCTTCCCGTCTGCAGCTCGGGTTTGCTGTGGTAGCCGAAGGGGGAGGTGAGGCCCAGAGAAAGCCATTGGGACGCCTGTCTCTTTCAATCTACCAGCGCCCAGAGTGTGCGCGTCATTACTTAAAGGTCTCGTGGTACCAGCTAAATGTCCCTGCTTCCTTTGGGCAATGAGGTCAATTTCATCTTTTCTCAGCGCTGGCTTTTTGTGACTGGGTTTGCCTGAAATATCCGCGTGTTCTCCTGATTGGAAGCCACGGAACAATGTCTTCATCCATCTAGGTGCGGTGATTCCTTCTCTGTGAGGACCACTTAGTACGGTGCTGGGAGCACCAATCAAAATCCACGCTTCGTGCTCACGGAGCACTGGATCGGTCATTCCAGCTCCCCAAGCCTCAGCTCCCTCCGCTGGTTCTTGTCTGGTCCCAGTGTCTACTCCAAGGTCCAACATAATGAAAAACCAACCAGATGCCATTGAGTCAACTTTGATTTGCAGCAACACCATGTGTGTCAGAGTTATACTGAGCGTCATAGGGTTTTCAATGACTTCTTTTCTGGAAGTAGATTGATAGCTCGTTCTTCCAAGGCATCTCTGGGTGAATGCAAACCTATGACCTTTTGGGGAGAAGCCGACCATGTTAATCATTTGCACCACCCAGGGACTCCTCACCATGTAATAGTTGCTCAATAAATATTGAGAACTAAAGAGAATACCAGGAAGATGTTGATCTGTGTTTTATTTGCTGTGCAAAGGCATTCAACTGTCTGGATAATAACAAATTATGGATAACACTGTAAGGAATGGGAATTCCAGAACACTTAATTGTGCTCCCAAGGACCTGTACATAGACCAAGAGGCAGTTGTTCAAATAAAGGGATAGTGTGCAGTTTAAAATCAGGAAAGATGTGCATTAGGGCTGTATCCTTTCTCCATACGTATTCTGTCTATATGCTGAGCAAATCTGAGAAGCTGGATTATATGAAGAAGAATGTGGCATCAGGATTGGAGGAAGACTCATGAACAACTTGCAATATGCAGATAACACAACCTTATTTCTCAAAGTGAAGAAGATTCGAAGCACTTACTGAGGAAGATGAAAGACTACAGTCTTTGGTATAGATTACACCTCAACATAAAGAAAATAAAAATCCCAACAACTGCACCATAAGCAATATCATGATGAATGGAGAAAAGATTGAAGTTGTCAAGAGTTTTATTTCACTTGGATACACCATCAATGTCCATGGAAATTGATGTTGTTGTTGTTGTTAGGTGCTGTCAAGTCACCTCTGACTCATAGCGACACTACACACAACAGGACAAAACACTTCCTGCTCCTGTGCCAGCCTCATCATCCCTGCTATACCCGAGCCCATCATTGCAGCCACTGCATCAATCCATCTCATTGAGGGACTTCCCCTTGTCCATTGACCCTCCACTTTACCAAGCATCCAAGCATGATATCCTTCTCCAGGGAATGATCCCTTCTGACAACATGACCAAAGTAGGTGAGATGATGTCTGGCCATTCTTGCTTCCAAGGAGCGTTCTGGCTGCACTTCTTCCTGGACAGATTTGTTAGTTCTTTTAGCAATCTGTGGTACTTTCAGTATTCTTTGCCAACACCACAACTCAAAAGCATCGACTCTTCTTTGCTCTTCCTTATTCATTATCCAACTCTCACATGCATATGAAGAGATTTAAAATACCATGGCTTGGGTTAGCCACACCTTAGTCTTCAAGGAGACATCTTTGCTCTTCATCACTTGAAAGAGGTTTTTTGCAGCAGATTTGCCCAACGCAATGTGTCCTCTGATGTCTTGACTGCTGCTTCCATTGATGTTGATTGTAAAAACAAGCAATATGAAGTCTTTGACAACTTCAATCTTTTCTCCATTTATCATGATGCTTCTTATTGGTCCAGTTGTGAGGATTTTTGTTTTCTTTATGTGGAGGTGTAATCCATACTGCAGACTGTGGTCTTTAATCTTCATCAGTAAGTGCTTCAAGTCATCCTCACTTTCAGCAAAGTTCTGTTGTCTGCATATCATAAGTTGTTAATGAGTCTTCCTCTAATCCTGTTGCCATGTTTTTCTTAATATAGTCCAGCTCCTTAAAATCAGCAGTCAATAAATCAGACATCATATTACATTGGACAAATCTGCTGCAAAAGACTTCTTTAAAAAGG
>NW_006921635.1:9169103-9180770 GCF_000298275.1 Orycteropus afer afer
TATTTTCAATCGCCTCATATGTATTGAAAGCTAGACAATGGATAAGGAAGACTGAAGAACAATTGATACTTTTGAATTATGGATTGGAGAAGAATATTGAATACACTATAACTTCCAGAAGAATGAAGAGGTCTGTCTTGGAAGAAGGACAACCAGAATGGTCCTTAGAAGCAAGGATGCAAGACATTGTCTCACATACTTTGGGCATGTTATCTGGAGGGACCGGTCCCTGTTGAAGGACATCATATTTGGTAAACGTAAAGTAGAGGACTGGCGAAAAAGATGAAGACCATCAATGAGATGGACTGACTCAGTGTGTATGCAACAATGGGCCCAAACATTGTGAGGATGGTGGAGAACTGGGCAGTGTTTTGTTCTGTTATACAGAGGGTCATTATGAGTCAGAACCAACTTGAAGGCACCTAACACTAACAACAAATGTTGGTGGGATGACAGCATGGTGGAGTGAAGGAAGACAACTGACTAGAAATACATGCATGCAACTGAACTGAGTCAACTAATCACTTATCTAAACATCATGTTATACACTATGTTTTGCAGCAAGAAGATTTACAATCCATCCCCAAACCATCAGCTAAAATGTAAGATCCATAAGGGCAGGGGCCCTTGCCGGTCTGTTTGCCTGAGGTATCAGGTGCCTGGAACAACGTATGGATCACTGTTAGGAACATAAGAAAATAGTTGATAGGTATTGATTGATCAGATACTGAGTTGAATGAAGGAGTGAATGTGCAAGTCCCTTGGACACCCATTATGGACTTGGAAGTTGGAATATTGAATTATTTTACATTTCTGCTTATCACTGCCTTTCCAAGAAGATCAAATCTTTTAGCTTTTAGATATTCATTGTTTTATCACACATCTAGTACCACATACCCAGCCATCTGGACTTAGGGTCCAGCTCTGTCATTTGCTTATTGTTTTATCGTGCACATATCATTGGAGCTGTCTGGGTCTCAGTTTCCTCACCTATAATATGAGGATATAACAGTACCCACCTCATTGGTGTATAGTTCAAATGAGTTCATGTATGTCAACTTGTAAGAATAGTGCCTAGGACATCAGTAGCTGTTACTGACATTCACAAGTATTGAAGAACTTTGATATTTTAAAAATTAAATCTAGTCAAGAGAATAGAGAATCTATAAATAACAGCGAAAAGAATATGGGAATGGGAATTATTTTTAGGAATGGAAACATATACAAAAGAAGCCATGGTGGCAAAATGATTAAAATGCTTGGCTGTTAACTGAAAGGTCAGTGGGTTGAACCTACCAGCTGCTCCACAGAAGAAAGATGAGGCAGTCTGCTTCTGTAAAGATTTACAGCCTTGGAAACCTATGGGGACAGTTCTACTCTGTCCTATAGGATTGCTATGAGTTGGAATTGACTTGAGTTGGAATTGACTCAACGGCACACAACAACAACATTAAATACAGAAGACTAGAAAATAACATTATAGAGGACAATATTTAAAACACTATAGTGATACTGCCTCAGAAACCTAAGGAGGGGGTTGCTATGAGTCAGGTCCGACTGGACGGCACATAACAACAACAATAACATTCAAAAAAAAAAAGAAAAAAAAAAGATTTAGGACCCAATTTTAACTTTTTTTTTTTTCACTATACCAAAACCAAGTCCACAGCCAGTGAGTTGATTCCAATTCATAGAGACAATATAGCACAGAACAGAGCTGCTCCTTAGTGTTTCCGAGGCTGTAAGTCTTTACAGCAGCAGACTACCTCATCTTTCTCCTGTGGAGCAGCTGGTGGGTTTGAACTGCTGACCTTCTGGTTAGCAGCCCATTGCCTTAACCACAGTGCTCCTTTTACTATGAAAGGAATAGGTAATCTCCTTGCCAGGTAAATTGTTCTAGAACATGGAAAAAGATAGTCACTTCTCACTTTATTCTTTGAAGCCAGCACAACTCTGGGAACACAACGTATGACAAAAGACAAAGAAATCAAGTTATAAGCTAACCTCACCTAGGATCATAAATGAAAAAATCCTTACTAATTAATTTAAATAATATATTAAAATAATGACTCACTGTTATGGATTGAATTATGTCCCCTCAGAGTATGTGTTGGGAGCTCTGGTAGCATAGTGGCTAAGACACTTGCCTGCTAACCAGACGGCTGGCGGTTCAAACCCACCAGCCACTCCTCAGAAGGAAGGTTGGGCAATCCTACTTCCGTAGTGATACTGCCTCGGAAACCCAAGGAGGGGTCGCTATGAGTCAGGTATGACTCGACGGCACATAACAACAACAACAACAGAGTATGTGTTGCAAATACTAACTTCTGTGCCTGTGGTTATAATCCTATTTGGGGATGGACTGTATTTGTTAAGCTAATGAGGCAGGATTAGTGTAGGGTGTGTCTTGAGCCAATCTCTTTTGAGATAAAAGAGACTGAACAAGCTAGCAGAGCAGAGATAGAGTAAGATAGATACTAAGACACATGGATCTCTCCAAGGAACCAGGAAGCAGAAGCTGAAGAGACAAGAAACTTCCTCTAGAACCAACAGAAGGAGAAAGCTGTCCCCTAGTTCAGCACTCTGAACTCAGACTTCTAGCCTCCTAAACTGTGAAAAGATACATTTCTATTTGTTAAAGCCACCTACTTATGATATTTCTGTTATGGCATCACTATATGACTAAGACAGAATTTGGTACTAAGAGCGGGGTGCTGCTTTAACAAATACCTAAACTGTAGAAATGTTTTTTTCAATTAGGTAAAAAGTTGGAATATTTTTAAGGTGCTTAATAGTAATAGCCTAGATTGCCTTGAAGGCACTGTTGGTAGAATTATGGACGTCAAAGGCAATTCTGGTGAGGGCTCAGAAGGAAATGAGGAGAACTATATAAAAGGTCTCTATCATCTTAGAGAATACATATGGTACCAGCAACAGAATGTTTCTAGAAATGTGAATGTTAAGTGTGTCTCAGGTGAGGCTTTTAATGACATTATGAATATGTGGTTGGACAATGGAGGAAAGGCAATGCTTTTTTATGCAGCAGCAAACAATTTGTCTGAATTATGTTCAAATGTTTGGTGGAAGGTGAAACTTGTAAGTGATGAACTTGGATATCTGGCTAAAGAGATTTCTAAGCAAGATCTTAAAGGGGCCACACGGTTTCTCCTTGCCACTTATAGTAAAATGCAAGAGGAAAGAAATGGACTTAAAAATGAACTGTGGAAAATGAAAACAAAACTTAAAGATTGGGAAAATTTTGTTGTACAAACTAAGGACATGTGTCCTAGAAAGTTCACCTAGAATGTGTCTTCACAATCTTTTGTTAAAGACATTGAGCCTGTGACTGGATCTAACCAACTACCACAGCATAAAAACCATCAACTTAGACTGAAGGGGACAGAGAAAGAATGAAAGGAAAGAATGCTGTCTGCCTCTTGGAATTCCATAGGCAAAAAAAACAGGCCAAAGGAGCCACACCTGTTGTTCTCCAAGAGAAGAAAAGGACCATCCCCAGGGCAGCTCAGACACCAGCAGAACTATTGGCAGGAACATGGGAAGTATGGCTTTCTTGGTTTCAAAGGGTGGGGCCATGGTCTCTTGGATCTCAAAGATGGGGACACAGCCTCCTAGGCTTCAAAGAGTCAGATGTTCACCAGCTTCATTCCAGAGTGTGGGGCTGTTGTTAAGGTGTGGTGTGCAAGGGGGATGGGACCACCATCCAAAGCTGAGCCATGTGGTTGTCATGCTTATGGGGCAGAAGAACTGGGCCTGCCCTCCTGGGGCTGAAGGGGTAGGGTCATCATTCAGACAAACTAGGAAAATGTGGCTGCCCAATGCCAAGGGATAAAACTGCCATCCCAGTGGGCCTGGAAGGCAGGTCTGAAGCCCAGAACCAAGGGACTTCCACACAGCATCTGGAGGGTGTGGCCAACACACAGAGTCTGGAGGGTGGGTACATTACCCAGCTTGTCTCAGAGAACAGACGATTATTTTCAAGACTTACTAGCTAATAAGATTTGTTCTGCTGAGTTTTGGACTTGCTTGGTTCCCATTATCCCTTCTTTCCCTCCAATTTCCTCCATTTGTAATGTAAATGTCTGTCTTGTGCCTGTTTTACCATTGTACTTTGGAAGCAGATAACTTGTATTCTAGATTTCACATGTTTACAGATGAAGAAGAATTTTGCCCCAGAATGAAAGGCACATAAAGTCTCACCCATATTTGATTTAGATGCTTCAGAAAATGAGATCTTTGGACTTTGAATTGAGTTAATACTTTTGCAATGATGTAATGGGGTGAATGTGTTTTGCATGTGGCAAGGACGTGAATTTTGTAGGGGCTGAAAGGTGGAATACATGGATTGAACTATGTCCCTCCAAACATATGTTGTAAATCCTAACCTCTATACCTGTAATTAGAATTCCATTTGGGAATGGGCTATCTTTGTTATGTTAATGAAGCAGGATCAGTGTAGGGTGTATCTTGAGGCAATCTCTTTTGAGATATAAAAGAGATCAAACATACAAATAGAAGACAGTTGGGGTAAGATAGATACTAAGACACAGAGCTCTCCAAGGAACCAAAAATCAGAAGCTGAAGAGGCAAGGACCTTCAGAGGTGACAGAGAAACGAAGCCTTCCCTTAGTAAAGGTGCCTTGAATTCAGACTTCTAGCTTACCAAACTAAATCTGTGTTTGTCAGAGGCACCCATGTGTGGTATTTCTGCTATAGCAGTTAGATAACAAAGACACCCACCATGCCCAAGGACAACTTATGCTAAGAACAGAATATGAAATAGCTCATCAATACATCAAAGTGGAATCTCAATAGATTTATAAAAGGCATTTAAAAAAATATTCAACATCCGTTCACCAAGAAACTGTTCAGAAAATCTGCAATGGAAAGGTAACTTATTTTTTCTTAATCTTCTAAAGAATCTACCTCAAAACCACATTTAAATGATATTTAATGGTCACTTCCTACAAGTATTTTTATTGGAATCAATATAGGACAACCATGGTCACTATCTCCTCCATTAGCACTTAACAATTTTTTCCTGGAAGGTCTAGCCAATGTAAAAATGTATTAAGCAGAAATAAATAAATAGACAAATACACAAGGAAAATCAATTGTGACTTGTAGATGATATGGCATTTTACCTAGAAAACACAAAGGAAACCATTGAAAGACATAAAAACCAAGAAGGAGTTAGTGGTCCTACCAGATACAAAATAAAACATACACAAATCAATAGCTTTCTTAAAAAGCAAGAAATAGCAGTTAGAAAATAAAAGGGATCCAATCACAACTGCAACTATTTCCATAAGATGCCTGGAAGTAAACTTAATACCGAATGTATAGTACTCACATGTAAAAAATTACTCAACATTCCTAAAGGCCTTATAAAAAGATTTGATTGAACCAAGAGTTTCAACATTGTAAAGATTTTATTTCCCCCCATTTGTTTGAGATTGAATGCAATTTTAAAACAAAATCCCAGTGATTATTTTTGCGAGGTGTGAGTTAGAGGGGAAAGTGTGCCAAAGCAGTTTTCAGGTTTATTTGGATGAGTAAAGGCAAGAGAATGACTGGCCAATCATTTCTTTCTAAACATGAAAATATTTGCATATCTATATCCAGTGATGAAACAATGTGCACTGGCGGAAGAATCAACAGATTGTACTTAGGAGTCCCCAGTTGGTGCAAATGATTAAGCAGTTAGGTACCAACCAGAGAGTTGGTGGTTTGAATCCATCCAGTCACCTCACAGAAAAAAGGGCTATAGTCTACTTCTAGAAGAGCACAGCCATTGAAAACCCTATAGAGGGCAGTTCTACTCTGAAACACATGCGGTTGCTATGAGTCAGAATTGTCTTGAAGACAACTGGTCTACTGTAACTTCTATTTTAAAACTTGGTAAAGTAAATAAAATTTCCAGGCAATCTCACTCATGAATATAGAAGCAAATACAGGCACACTGAATTCAGGAATAAATGAAAAACATGATGAAACCTTATGGTTAAGTTTGATTTATCCCAAGAAATCTGATTTGTGCTTGAAGGAACAGAAGTGTAAACTCAGATTCTAATTTATACAATGATTTGGGATGTGATCAAGGTGGTGTCAAGAAAGTGGGGCAAAGTCATGGCTCTCAAATGTGTGCTGGAATTAGCCGGGTACCCAGTGGATCCTCAACAACTCTAAAGGACTTTGTTGAGCCTCATCTTGTCTCCACTGACCTCATCATGTCCTTTTTCTCATCCCTCCCTCCCCAAACTTCCAGTCTGGGGCTTCTCATGGGGAAGAAGAAAAGAGACAAAAGAGAAGAATGAGAAAGGAGGGTTGGTTCTGATGAGGGTGATAGCACAACCATTTCTGTTTCCTTCGCCAGCCTTGATTGGAGGTTATTTGATATAGCAGATGCCAGGTTGCTAAAAATCCTTCCAACGAAAACAGCTATTTTTTCCAGCATCAGCCTGGTAGAATGGGAAGAAATGTAAAGAAACAACCATGCATCCAGCCAGCTCCCTGTATGTCTACCGGTGGCAGGCCAAACTAGGAGGCAAGATGGTACCGTGCTGGAAGAGCCCCAACAGACTCAAGTGTGTTGAAACTTCACCTCTGCCACATTTTAGTTGTATGATTTTGAATAAATTAGATGGCCCCAGTTTCCCCACGTAAGATGTGCAATGCCATGTAAATGTTTACTTGTTTTTCTTCAGAGTCTCACATTCTTATTGATAAGATGACTTTATAACACTTCCATGAAAAAGATGCAGCTCATGGCACAGAACAAGCCCGGTTTGGAAGAACAAGCCTTGAGTCTCAGTTGAAGGTCTTCTGTAGGCCCCTGCCACTCTGCAGGAGCAGGACGTGAGCTAGGACAAGTTGAAATGGAGTAGGCACTCTTTGGAGGTCTGCCAAGGCCTCTTTTCCAAGAGCTGCCACTCCACACTCCCTAACCTTCCAACAAGGGTGTTCTGTAGCTGTGACCCGATAGCCTTGTTACGACAAACTAAAGTGGGGGACATCCTCTCTCCTTGGGATTTGGAAATGGAATTCAAAGAGGTTGGTCAGTTTCTGCTGGTCGGTAGACTGCAGAGATGGAGACATGAGAGCCATGGGCCAGGCATGAGCGTGTGAGCAGGAAACAGCTGCAGACACACAACAGGCAGACGCATTGGGTGAACATTTACATCAGGGAGATACACTCCTCAGACCAACCAATCATGGGAGAACAGAAGGGCAATATTTGCACAGGGAGACAGCCCAGGGGGCTGAAATGCACAGGAAAGAAGGACAGAGGGGAGCGGTAACTATCGGGAGGAAGTGGGAAGAGAGCTGTTAGTTACCTTGTGAGGAATTGCAGTCAATGTCATGAAACGAAATATGTATGAACTGCTGTATGGGAGATGAATTTGCTCTGTAAATGTTCACCCAAATCACAATAAAAATCAAAAGGAGCGGTGGGAAGGAGAAGAAGGAAAAATGTACTGCCATCTCCATGACCCAGAAGAGAGACAGCCTGACGTCATGGTAAAAGCCGAGCTTTAGACTCAGCCCAAGCTGAATTTGAATCCCTTGTCCGCTACTAATGCAAGCTCCCACTTGAAAAAGAGTTTTTCCACCTGTCCTCATGTCTCAGTTTCCTCAAATTTCAAGTTAGGAGAATAACGTTATCAAGTAAAAATAGAGCCTAGGCACATAACAACAACAACAACAGACTTAGAAAGACCTTAACAAAGCTCCTTTTGCCTAAAGAAGTTTGGTTTGGTTCCCCATATCCATATGGCTCCAAGTCATACTTTCCAAAGACATCTGCTTCCAGAATCGTTTATCTGCAAGAATATCTGTGGTCTGTGGTCAAAGCATTGTTTAAGCTGTCCCACGCATTCATTTCCACTCAGGTGTGACTAATAATGCATATATACAGCAGATGACAATGAAATGTCTATGTCTATGACATATTGCTAGATGAGAAAAAAGTTGTGTATCATGATGTATGCCAAGTATAATTGTATTTCCATATGAGAGAGAGAAAGGGAGAATGTGTGCACATATATGGAGATTGTATTTTTTGCAAATAATGTGCTCACGTAAACAACACACACACACACACATATATAATTCTTGTAGCATGCATAGGAAAATAACGGGCAAGAGGGTTGTGCCATGTGCAAAAAGATATCATATAGTGTGCACGTTCTTTGGGTAAAAGTTGGATATGTGCATAGAATGCAGTTCTGGAAAGATACACACTGAACAAAGAATAGTTACTCTTCCTGGTGTGACTGAGTGTTTTACATTCTCTTCTCCATATTCTTCTGTATTGTCTGCATTTTATTGTTGTTGTTGTTGCCACAGGTTTTGCACTCAGCAAGAGTGATGAATCTATTTCCATTTGGGGAAATGTTTCTTTAAGAGGAATGTATGTGGGGACACTGAAGCTTTCCCTGTGCGAAGCCCGAGGGAGGGATGGAGTCAGTTCTTAGGCCTTTGTAGTAAATATCTCCAGACCACACTAAATCCAATCTTCTCATTTGGGGTTATTTGCTTTCCGGACGGCGAGGCTGTGATGGATCCCAGATTCAGCACTCGTGGCATCTCAATCAGCTGTGTTTAGATGCCGCTGTGACACAAGATTATGACGTTTTGATGGGATTAGGAGAAACTTTGCTTTAATCTATAAAGCCCTGTATGCTTTGGGATCCGATTACCCTGGCAATTCCCTTCCTCAACCCTAGCAATTAAGATTAGCCAGAATGCTCCTGTTAATGATCCCCATATTGAAAGCCCAGGAAATCAGAAATGGGTGGCTGTGTTTTGTGTTGTCTTTTTTCTAGTTTAGTTTCCCCTCTGCCTTTTCTGCCAAAGGTTTGGTGCTCTCTCCAGGGCTCTTGTCTTCAGAGAGTAGCCTGCTGCCTGCTTTACCTTTTCCTCTGCTTCCTGGAGAAACCATCTTTGGGGTTCCTTCTCCTTAGTCTTGTCTAATTGGGGAAGGTTTGTTTCTGCATTTAAGTTCATCAGTTGTACTTATGCCTAGAACATTAGTGAAAAACAAACCAAAGCAAACTCACTGTCATCAAGATGATTCTGACTCGCTATGACCTCCACTGGGTTTCCAAGGCTATAAATCTTTACAGAAGCAGACTGCCTCATCTTTCTCACACAGGTTTGAACCACCGACCTTTTAGTTAGCAGCCAAATGCTTTAACCAGTACACCACCAGAGCTTCTCAGTACATTATTAATGAATGGATTTTTCACTCACTCTAAGCAATGATAGAGCTTAGACTTAGAAAGACTAATGGAACTCTTCCTGCCTAAGGAAGTTTGGTTTGGTCCCCCCATCCACATGTTCCAGGTCCTATTTTCCAGATATCTGCTGCCTTTAACTGCCAGAATGCCTGTGAGCTGTGGTCATAACAGTAGCCCTCATGGCACGGTGGTTAAAGTGCTCTGTTACAAACTGAAAGGTCAGAGATTCAAACCCACTCTGCAAAAGAAAGATTTGGCAGTCTACTTTCATAAAGATTACAGTTTTGAAAACCCTATAGGGCAGTTCTACTCTGTCCTATAGGGTAGCTATGAGTCAGAATCAACTGCATGGCAATGGGTTTGGGGTTTTTGTTTTTTGGTTTGTGGTCAAAACATTTGTTAAGCATTCCCATGTATTCATCGCCATACAACCCAACAACAATGGGGATAGGAAGGTGCAAGTTGAATCTACTATCACTTAATTAGGTATACGTGAGAGACCATAGAGCGTTGTACTCCATAGGCTCTGTTGGTCTCTCCAATCCAACTCTCCACCAACTGTCCATCCTGCCTTCTTGTCTGGAAGGCTGACATGCATGGCTGGTATCAAGAGGCTCCTTGCCTCTAGCTTCTAGTTTGCTTGGCCAATGGAGATATTAGCAGGAGATAAGAAGGGAGAAGAGAGAAGTGAGGGTATTTAGTCTTCAGTTCTCACTAGGCTGGGTTTGGGTTTATCAATATTGTGTTCCTCTACCAAGCTCATACCTGGTGGCCTTTCCCAGAGTTATGTCATGGGATAGTTCAGGACCATGCAGGCCTTCATTTCGTTGTGCAAGGAGCCACCACGAGTCAGGGTTTGACTCTAAGGTAACTGACAAAAAGAACAGCAAAAGCTGTCTTCCAGTTGTGGTTGTTGCTCCCTGCCCATGCTTACCTCTTTAGGCCTAAAGCAGGTAAAACTTCATGTTACTGATGATCCTAGGGTGCATCATTAGCCTTATTAGTTTCCCTTCACCCTTTTACAAATGGTCCCTTGATTACATTTTCTTCAGTTACTTCTGCTGGGTGTGGCTTCTCTCTCCTGCAAGGGCTCTGACCAATACAAGCATTGTGGCTAACAGCTCAGGGTCTGTAGGGAGAATACCTTCAAATTCAGGAGATCCATCCTTGGTGTAGTGCCTAAGGCACTTGATTGCTAACCAGAAGCCTGGCAGTTCCAACCCACCAGCCACTCCTTGGAAGGAAGATGGGGCAATCTACTTCCATAGAGATATCGCCTCGGAAACCCAAGGAGGGGTTGCTATGAGTCGCAATCGATTCGATGGCAGTGAGTGAGTTTATCCTTTTCGTGATACATAAACTTGGTAAGCAATTTCACCTCCCTGAACCTCAGTTACCTTGTCCATAAAATAAGCACAGAAATAATAGTCAACTCATAGTATTGTTACAATGATTAAGTGGAATCAAATGTAATAACCTACAGCACAGAGTCATCACTCTGTGAATGTAGTTGCTCTCTACTGCCTTCCATACCCAAGGTCAATTTATTAGGCCCATTGCCCAATTTTTAAAAGGTTTCTCTTCTCTAAACTGGTTCTTATTTCAGGACTGATAGGATTATGGCACATGGGGACTGTTGAGTACCGTATGATTAAAACTGAGGTAGAAAAAGATGGGCTAGGTAGGGAACTTTTGGCTTCCCTCTGACCTTTGTCAACCCCATAAGATAAATTTAGGACCTGGTGAAATAAGAGTAGCTATTAGTGATCATACACTGACTTCCCAAAACTGGATTAGCCACCCCTTCTCTAAGTTCTGCACCTTGCCTTCAAATAAACAAACAATCAGACAAAGAACAATGCCATCGACAGAACACTGCACAACATGGATGAACTTGGAGGACATTATGTTGAGTGAAATAAGTCAATCACAGAAATGCAAATATTGTATTAGTCCATTATTATAAAAAGTCAAGGAAAGGTTTATATATGGAAGGAAATTTTCTTTGTTGGATACCAGGGGTGGGAGAGGAGGAGAGGGAACATTGTTAGGCAGGTAGAGAGAAGGATTGACTTAAGTGAAGAGAACGGCAATGTACCAAATGTGAATGATCAACATGGTGGCATTGAGGAAGAGGAAGACATAGAGAAGTGCATGGGAGGCACAGACAACAAAGATAACCCTAAGGTAACTGACAAAAAGAACAGCAAAAGCTGTCTTCCAGTTGTGGTTGTTGCTCTCTGCCCATGCTTATCTCTTTAGGCCTAAAGCAGGTAACACTTCAGGTTACTGATGATCCTAGGGTGCATCACTAGCCTTATTAGTTTCCCTTCACCCTTTTACAAATGGTCCCTTGATTACATTTTCTTCAGTTACTTCTGCTGGGTGTGGCTTCTCTCTCCTGCAA
>NW_006921635.1:9184792-9185386 GCF_000298275.1 Orycteropus afer afer
ACAAGAACAACATGGTGGTCCCATCTCTCTGTCCTCTGTCAGCTTTCCTGGTTTGCCTAGGACTGAGGGGTTCTCAGGCCTCTGGGACTCTTGCTACTAAAGCTGAGAAAGTTCCAGGCAATGAGACAAGTTGGTCACCCTAGCTCTCGCATCCACAAACCATAGGTTCAAATCTTAGCTCTGCTCCTTTGTAAATACGTGGCTTTGGGCATGTCATTTCATCTCTGTGAGCTTCAGTTCTGTCATGTTTAATATGGAGACAGTAAAACAGCTGCCCCTTGGGTTGCTGTGATGATTGCATGAGGTAATGCACGTGAAACACTTAGCGCTGGCTCTGGCACACAGAACGTGCTCCAGAAATGAATGTTGAATGGAGCTCTCGTCCTTGATTTAGATGAGCCTCATTAACAACAGACCCCGAGAGGGTCGAGGGTCTTCCTGGAGGATGAGAGGCAGGACTCAGGTCATCCTCCATGCAGGTCCTGGGGGAGGGACAGCAGGTGGTGCTCAGATGCACGGGGCAGAAGAGGCTGCACATGGCCTTCAGCTGCTATCAGCAGGGAGACAAGGGCGAATGGGGCTCAGAGGATGAGA
>NW_006921635.1:9186616-9209383 GCF_000298275.1 Orycteropus afer afer
CTGGCACTTTGAACTTGGACTTAAATCCTCCAAATTATAAGAATAAACTCCTGTTTGTTAAGGCCATCCCATTTGTGGTATATTCCTGTCAGAGCAGACCAGTTTCCAATGGCTGATTTTTTGGGGAATCAGATCTCCAGGTTTTTTTTCCAAGGCACCTCTGGTGGACTCGAACCTCCAACCTTTCTGTTATCAGCTGAATGCATCTAACCACTCGCACCACCCAGGAACTCCTAAGGGGGTGTAATGTTGGGATGATGTCGCATTGGTTCAAATGCCAGCTCTCTCTCTTACTAGTTATGTGAACTTGGGTGTGTTATTTAAGCTCTCAGCTTTAGGTGCCTCATCTACAAAATGGAAATAATTGTATATTTTGTATTCCTTCCTCTAAACCAGTGGTCCTCAACAGGAGTGACTTTGACCCCAGGGAACACTTGGAAACATGTAGAGATATATTTGGTTGTCTTAACTGGAGATGCTACTGGCACCTGGTGGGTGAAGACCAAGGATTTTGCTAAACCTCCCGCAATGCAAAGGCTAGCCCCCATAACAAAGAATTATCTGGCCCAAAGTTTCAGTAGTGCCCAGGTTGAGAGACTTGGATGGAACTTGTTCATTTTGAAACTCTCCATCTTGGTTTTCCCATACTGTGCCTGACATCACACTCTGTAGTAGTTGTTTGTCCATGTGTTGTACTGACTGTGGTGGCTTGCATGTTGTTATGATGCTGGAAGCTATGCCACCAGTATTTCAAATATAAGGTCACCCAGGCTGGACAGCTGTGGTAGTTAAGGTTGTTGTCAACTTGCCTAGCCCTGGTTGAGTGGCTGGGCAGCTGGAGGTAGTTATTCCCCGTGGTGAAATTGGCAATCAGCTCCATGGTGGAATCTACTGGAGCAGCTGATTAGCTGCCTGAGGGATGTGGGCTGCTTCCTGTGTCTAACAAGAAGCCTTGAGGAAAGCCTTTAGCTTTTTGGGCTTGGGATGGATTACAGGGAGGAACTGAGGCCATGAGATCCAGCATCCCAGGAAGTGACAGCATAAACTTATTGATGAGTCAGAGGTTGATTCAACGACAACTGGTTTAGAGGGCATTGATGGTTCAGCAGTAGAATTCTTGCCTTCTCTGTGGAGACCACATAGATGCTTTTGAGTCGTAGTGCTGGCAAAGAATGCTGAAAGTACTGTGGACTGCTAAAAGAACTAACAGATCTATCCTGGAGGAAGTGCAGCTGAGATGCTCCTTGGAAGCGAGGATGGCCACACTTTGTCTCACCTACTTGGGTCATGTTGTCAGAAGGGACCATTTCCTGGAGAAGGATGTCATGCTTGGTAAGGTGGAGGGTCGACAAAAGAGGGGAAGGCCTTCAACAAGATGGATTGACACGGTGGGCTGTGATGATGGGCTCAAATATAGCAGGGATCATGGAGCTGGCGTGGGATCGGGCGGTGTTTCGTTCTGCTGTGCATGGGGTCTCTAAGAGTTGGAAATGACTCGGTGGCACCTAACAACAACAATGTGGGAGACCTGGGTTTGATTCCCAGTCTATGCATCCCATGTACAGCCACCACCCATCTGTCGGTAGAAGCTCAGTGTGTTGCTAAGATGCTGAACAGGTGTTGGTGGGGCTTCCAGACTAAGGTGGACTAGGAAGAAAGGCTTGACAGATGACTTTCAGTGATCAGTCAGTGAAAACCCTGAGGATCATGACAGTCTGACCCACGGCCCATCACGAGAAGGGTGCAGGACTGGGGAGCCCTTCCTTCCATTGTGCATGAGGTCACCTTAGATAGCGGCCAACTCCAAGGCAACCAGAACACCACCACCACCACTATTTCCCCAGTGCTGCTCAGAGAGGGGATCAAAGACGGAAAGTGGGTGAGCCCAGGAGAGAGACTGCAGCACAGAGGGAGGTAGGAAACAAAGATGCTGAAAATGCAGGCCAAGTCCACCATGGGGCCTGGTGATGCTTCTGGGACAAAGTCACTTGTTACTGTCACTTCCTGAGACGCCGGTTCTCAGGCCCTCGCTTCCTCCCTGTAATCCTTCACTTCCTGTGAGAGGGCCCTGCTCAGGAGTCCACCCTGATTCTCCCTCCTCCCTCGTCTCTCATAAGAGGAGACAATATCTTCCAAATGCCTCTGTGATTTATGGGGGGAAGCCACTTTCCCTGACCAACCATCCCTCTTCACAGGGGCGCACATGTCGGGGAGCAGCTCTCCCAGAAATGACTTGCATTCATTCTGTGCCGAGAGCCAATGGCCTGGGGAATTCAAAAGATGCCGCTAACAAGGGGGGGACCTTCCCAAGCCCGAACCTAACTATAAATCACCCCCCAAGCATCACACACCACTGTAAACCGCAGATGTGTGGGGCTCGGCAGGGTGAGGTCCTGCCTGCAGGTGAGAAAGCAAAGTTGGCCAAGAACTTGGAAGGGGAGGTCAACTTTGGAACTCCTCCTGCCCTCCCCCAGTGCCCATGCCTTTAGCTCGACATGGCACAGGGGATATCTTTTGAGCAGGAAGTCAATGTCTTCGAAGTTTCTTTTTGTAATCACCGCTCCCCCCCAATCCCCTGCAAAATAGTGCTAGCATTTGTTCTTAATCTTTCAGGGGGTGAAGGTTGCCTTTGAAAATCTGATGAAAGCTTCAGACTCCTCCCTTCATTAAATAAATGATTATTTACTTGTGCGAAAGGCTTAGAAAATGGTTAAAACTGGTTTATGGTGGTTTTCGAAGAGGATAAAGGGCTGCTCCCCCACCCTGTGTTATTATGCATTGAGGACAAACTGGTGTAACCTGCACCCAGATGGGGAAACAGAGCATCCCTTCATCTGAAGCTTAAATATACTTCCTTCCAATCACAATCCCCCACCAGCCTGACTTAAAATGGTCCAGCTTCACTGGGCTTGGTTTTCTTCTTTGTAGAAATGGAATCACACAGCTTGGCTCTTTGGTGTTGGGCTTCTTTCACTCAGCATAGTTGTGAGGTTTGTCCTTGTCTTGTGTGTTGTTGCAGTTTTTTTTTTTTCTCTTTAGCATATAGTAGCAACCAGACGGACTGACACCACGGCTGCAATGATGGGCTCAAGGATAGCAAAGGTTGTGTGGTTGGTGCAGGATCGGGCAGTGTTTCCTTCTGTTGCGCATAGGTTTGCTATGAGTTGGAGTCCACTTGAAGGCACCTAACAATGACAACATCCCTTCGTGTGACTATAGCACAATTTATTTCTCTACTGTTGCTGACAGGCATTTGTAATGGAATCATTTTTCTAGAACTTGGTTGAAATGATGTTTTGCATGCTAAATTCCTGTGTTAAAAAATCCTTATAACATGAAGCATGAACCTTAATGTAAACTATGGACTTGGGTTAATAATGATGCATCAAGATGAGTTCTGCAACTGTAACAAATGTACTCACTGATGTAAGATGGTGGTTCAGTGATAGAATTCTTGCCTTCCCTGTAGGACACCTGGGTTCACTCCTCACCAATGCACTTCACAGCCCCCACCCATCTGTCAATGGAGGCCTGCATGTTTCGAGGAAGCTGAACTGGTTTCGGTGGTGCTTCCAGACTAACAGGGACTAGGAAGAAAGGTCTGGCAATCTATCCAAAACTCAGTGAAAACTCAATGGATCGCAACCATACAATCCCCTTGGTCTTTTGGGATGTGCATGGGGTCACCATGAGTCAGAGGACAACAAACAAGGTGTTAATAACAGAAGATTCTGGGGAGGGGGAAGAGGGGTGTCCCTTTTCTGCTCAATTTTTCTACAAACCTAAACTCTAAAAAAAAAAAAAAAAGCCTATTAATAATAATTTGAAAAATCAGCATTTCAGGAAATAAACAATAAATAAACAACAAATAAACAAGCAGTGAAAGTTCCCTTCGTTTTCCTCTCCCCTTTCCTTCAGCCCAACTTCCTCAGCTCCATTGTTACCCGTGTGCTCAGCATCCCTGCAGACATTCTCTAGGTTTCTATGCAGATATGCATGCAAGGCACATGGATCTGGTTTTTCATTCTGTTTTTATGCAGTTGCTCGGCAACTTGCTCTTTGCACTTATCTGTATGTGCCGGGATCCTTTGCAGTTAGTGTCATAGATCACCCTCATAATTTTAAACTGCTGCACATCCTCCCCTCTCATGCAAGGGCCATGATTTATTTAACCGGCCCTCTATTGATGGGCCTTTAGGCAGTCTCCAGTTCTCTGCTGTTGCAAACCGGGCGGCAGTGAACATCCTTTTGTGTGCTTTTTTTATGAGCATTTGCAAGTATTTCTCTAGGAGAGAAATGGAGATGTGGAATTGCTGGGTGTACGCATTTGCCTTTAAGTGGTTTTTATGAGGTCCGATGGACTACCCAGGTCACTGTGAATTCTGGGTAGAGCTTGCATTTGGCAGAGTGATAGAAATCATCTTAGGTCTTCAAAGCCTTGACAGATGCCTGGATTTGGGAGGAATGAAGAGGTGTCATGTAGCCTCCACTGAGTGACGGTGCACCAGCTCCTTGGTCCTTTGGGATGCTGACCCTTTGCAGAGATTCCATGAAATGAAGAATCTAGTGTCAGCCAATGGGAAAGCTCATTGGAAACAGGATATCTGAGATGCAAAGCACAGCCTTTTGGGGACAGCTGTACTGATAACGATAACACAGCACACATTTGTTGAGGACTTGGCTATACATCACATTTCCTGAGTGGCACAAACAGTTAAGGCACTGGGCTGCTAACTGGAAGGTTGGTGGTTTGCGTCCATGCAGAGGCAGCTTGAAAGAAAGGCCTGGCAATCTGTTTCCAAAAAACTCAGCCACCACAAGCCCCAGAACCCAGTTTTACTCCAACACACAAGGGGTTGCCATGAGTCGGAGGTGACACTCTGTCAAGCTCTGTGCACGGTCTGCTTAATTTAATTCTTGCCACATTCCTAGAGTGGGAAGTACCATTCTGGGTCTCATTTACCAGCTGAGCAAATGGAAGCTCGGTCACTTGCCTAAAGTCACACTTACCCACAATGTTAATTGCTGGGCATCTACCAAGAGGCAATCTTGACATAGCTTTTGCCCATAGAAAGCGCATTATCTACTGATGGAAACACAAACCACCAGGTTGTTATACGGCACTTGTAACAAGAGCCAATAAGTGTGCTCAACAGACTGCTTAGGAAGGCTGAGCTAGAAAGACTGGCAAAAAGGGAGCCTACGACCAAGCATATGAACATCATAATCAAGCATATGAAAATAAGTCCCCTATGTGCCTCTGGGAGCTCTGGTAGCATAGTGCCTAAGGCACTTGACTGATAACCAGAAGGCTGGCGATTCAAACTCATCAGCCACTCCTCGGAAGGAAGGTTGGGCAACCTACGTCTGTAGTGATACTGCCTCGGAAACCCAAGGAGGGGTCGCTATGAGTTGGGTCCAACTCGACAACACATAACAACAAACAAGAACACGTGCCTCTGGTTCCTCCATGTTGCTTGCTGTCTCAAATGTGGGTACTCTACCAAGAAAAGGGTAATCACTAAGTCAGTGAATAGTCACCGAACGAGCAGGGCCCAGCTGCACGCTAAACCTTCCTCCCACATGAATCCTCACAACAGGCTTTGGAGGTTTGGAGGAAGTCGAGGCTCAGAGAAGAGAAGTGAGTTGCTCAAGGTCCACAGTTCTACTTGGTGGAGTTAGGATTCCAATCCAGGTCCCGTGTCATTCCGGGGCCTGGACTCTCTGAGCATACAGCCCCCACCTTTCTGCTCTTCCAACAGTAACAGTCTAAAGATGGATGGATGGATGGGTGGGTGGGTGGAGGGATGGATGGATGGAGAAAGGGAGGGAGGAATGGATGGATGGGTGGGTGGATGGGTGAATGGATAGATAGATAGATAGATAGATAGATAGATAGACAGACAGATAGATAGATATAGAAAACTACTATCAAGTTGACTTCAACTCATGGGGACGCCATGTACAAGAGAACAAAACACTGTCTGGTCCTGTGTCCCTCTCACCCTTGCTGGCATGTTCAAGTCCTTCGCTCCAGCTGTTGTATAAAGCCACCTCTCCCTCTGCCGGCCCTTTCCCTCATCAGACATCACACCAGCCTCCAGCAATTGATTCCCCCCACCCCACCCCGAGGACACATCCAAAGCAAGTGAATCCAAAGATGTCCTGTTGTGATCCCCAGGGTTTCATGGCTCAATTTCTGAAGTTGATCTCCAGGCCTTCCTAGTCTCAGTCTGGAAGCTCCGCTGAAACGTGGCCACCGTGGGTGACCCTGCTGGTGTCTGAAATACCGGTGGCATAGCTTCCAGCCTCACCACAACCGCCAAGCCTGCACGGTAGGACAAACGGACAGCGGGGTTGTGGAGTCCTACGTCACCCAATCAAAAATATCCCAGACAGGCTTTGCGGGTGGAACGGGCTGAGAGTAGAAATCCATCTTTTGGTTCAAGCCCCCGTTTATCGTCCTCTCACTGAGCAATTAAAAACACCACACCGGGGCCGGTTGCCACCATGTCAGGTTGATGGGTTGTGACTTTCTTCTGTCAAGATTGATGCCTCCTACCTTTATGATGCAGGAACAATTGATTATTATTGTTTTTAATTTTTTTTCAAGTCAGCTAACCAGGCAATTGCTGACACTGTCCATACATTATGAGCCTAATTCTGCAGACATCTGACAAACCCTCCGGTGGCAGAAGATGAAACTATTCCAAATTGCACAGATCAAGGCGAGCCCAGATTGGGCGCGCCAAGACAGACATGGGGGTGGAGGTGGGGGTCCCCTTTCATTCCTGCCCTTTGCGGACCTCGAAGACTAAACAGTTTAGGCCACATCTTGCAGACAATTGCTTTATCCTTTCACCTTTAAGTGGATTCAGGCGCAATCAGTTGACTTGGGAGCGCGTGGAGGTCAGCACACACACGCCAGGCTGGGGGGTGGGGCCGGCTGTGGGCAGAGCCGAGGGAAGAGGGGCGGCAAATAAAATAAAGGAAGATGTAAAAGTCAGGGCAGTCAGTTGGTAACCTCTAACATCTGGCGCAAAATAGGAGTGTACGAGGGGAGGCATCAGGGCTGGGGCCAGGGGAGGGGTGTGGTGGGGAAGGAGGCTTTCTAAGATTGTGACTGTGACAAACAGGGCCGCCTGCCCCCACTCACATGTCAGGAGAGGAAGTAGGGGGTGGAGAGAGGAAGAGAGAGGGAGGAAGACATCAGTTCTCCAATCCCCAGAGCCGGAGGACACTCAAATGTTTGCAGATGGATCCCGAAGGACAGCGGAGAGCACATGCCGAGAAGCACAGCACAGAGAAAACTGGGAACACCTTTGCAGCAGGACGCCTGGCAAAGCCCTGTTGACCAATAGCATCCCAATGCCAACAGGCTGGTGGGAGGGATCCTGAGAGTGAAGGCTGTCTCTCTACCCTAGTTTCCAGCCTGACCCCCACTGCTCCTGGCTGTGGTTCATGGGCTCTTCCTCCTCCATGTGACTATGAACTTGGGTCTTGAGAGACAGGATACCCAGAGAGAGAGAGAGAGATGTTTAGGTTCAAACAACTTGGCTTCATTCCCACCCTAGAAACCAGGGAAGGTGCTCTCTCTGGCTCTTCTGAGCTGGAGAACCAGGCATTCATTCGCTCAGACGTTTCCAAACTGCTACTATTTAGGAAATTACAGATTTGGTATCGTGTGCTCAGAGATTTATGTTTCCAGCAAATGCTTCCAAATCTTCTCACTTTGTTCTCCTAATTCAAGAGAATAGAATTGCCTCTACCCCAGATTTTGTTGCCACATCTCTTTTCTTCTTACATCATTCTCAGAAGTGTTTCAAAGGGACCTCCAAGATGCTTAAGTGTCCAAAGACTAAACTTGCATTAACATCAGTTAGAATGCATTCAGTTGCAAGTAACAGAAAACCCAGCTCAGAGTGAGCTAACCCTCAAAGACATTTAATTTGGACATGTGTGGATGTCTGGAGGCAAGCCGTGGTGTTCCAAGTTTGAGCAGCCATTCTGCATGGCATCAAAGTCAGGTTCTTCCCATCTTTCCCGTCTATCAGGCTACCAGCCTTAATGCAATGGCCTTTCTTCATGTCTGTTAACCCATGCTCACAAGATGGTGATGATAGCTACAGGTGTCATGACCCTATTCAAAGGCAAAAAGTGTAGGTGAGAGATAAAGGCTTTTTTTCTGGAGTCACTTACTCCTCTGGCCAACAAAAAAACATTTCCTGAGTCATCACAACCTCCATCCCAGTCTCATTGGTCAGAATTGGGCCACATGTTCATCTCTAGATCACAGGCCAAAGTCTGAACAAAATCTATTTGTAGGGTATAAGGAGGATGGCTGCTGGGTGGGTAACCATAGTGTCTGTCTCACCATATTCCTCTACTTTTTCATTCATTGTCCTAATATGGTCTGTGCTCTGCTACCCACCCTATTGCCCATGCCAGACACATGGGTGCCATCCACGAGTTCCTCCTCTCCCTACTCATCCTTCTCTAAGTCCTGTTTCATAACCCTTCTTTAAAACAACTCTCACTGCCATCGAGCCCTTTTTGGACTCATAGCGACCCCTCCTTGGGTTTCTGAGGTAGTATTGCCCAATCTTTCTTCCAAGGAGTGGCTGGTGGGTTCAAACTGCCAGCCTTCTAGTTAGCAGTCAAATGCCTTAGGCACTATGCCACCAGAGCTCCCCATCTTTGGCCTTCCCAAATCCCTCACATGATGGTGAGAATACAAAAGGTGTCCAATAAATGCCCAGACTCACTTTACAGTCTCTAATATGGAAGGTTTAAGACTGAATTACTTACTCATTTAGGAGATTTACAGTGAGAAATTCAACTTTCCAGACTCAGCTCATTATTTTAAGGACAGATTAGTGGTTAAGGGACCAGGTATGAGAACCATAGGAGCTCTGGTAGCATAGTGCCTAAGGCACTTGACTGCTAACCAGAAGGCTGGTGGTTCAAACCCACCAGCCACTCCTCAGAAGGAAGGTTGGGCAATCCTACTTCCATAGTGATACTGCCTCGGAAACCCAAGGAGGGGTTGCTATGAGTCGGGGTCAACTCGACGGCAAATAACAACAACAACAACAATGAGAACCATAGAGCCTAGATTTGAATTACTGCTCTGCTACACCGTAGCAAGGTGGCCCTGGGCAGCCTGCTTACACTCTCTAAACCTCAGTTTTCTTATCTGTAAAATGTCAATAATGATGTACAAAACTTCACAGAGTTGTTGTGATAGTTAAGGATGATAATAGATTTATGTGCTCAGCACAGTGTTTGGTACATAGGAAATGATGAATGGACATCTGCTATAATTGCTGTAATTTCCCAAATGATCAAGTCCTTTGCCATATAGTTTTGCTTTACACCCAACACTGGATCCCCCACCTGGTCCTACTCATCTCAAGAACTTCTCTCCATTCCTGATTTCTATGGGCCTAATAGATGTTGCTTTGATGGTGTAGTGGGTAAGGCATGTGGATGCTAACTAGAAGATCGCAATTCAAACCCACCAGCTGCTCTGTAGGAAGAAGATGAGGCCATCTACTTCCTTAAAGACTTACAGCCTTGGAAACCCAATGGGGTCATTATGAGTTGGAATCAACTTGATGGCAGTGGGTTTGGTTTTTTAGAATGGATGGTATGAAAGGAGTCCTGGTGGTGCAGAGGTTAAGTGCTTGGCTGTTGACTGAGAGGTTGGCAGTTTGAACCTACCAGCCATTTCACAGGAAAAAAGACCTGGTGATCTGTAACCATGAGATTACAACCTAGAGAACCCTCTGGGGCAGTTCTCCTATGTCCTACGGTTGCTGTGATGGTTAAGGTTCTATGTCAACTTGGCTGGGCTATGATTATCAGTGGCTTGGCAGTTATGATGCAGACATCCCTCACAATGAGATATGAATAATGTAATCACCTTTATGATGAGATCTGCTATGAGCAGCCAATCAGTTAAAAGGGGATTTCCTCAGAGGTGTGGCCTGCTTCCAATATATTTGGACATTCTGGCAAAGATCTCTGGCTTTTTGCTCGGTCTGGATCCTGCATCTGGCTTGTCATGATCTGACCTCTAGTTCTTTGGTCTTCAGGCAGCGTACCACCATATTGCCTAGTGAACTTGGGATTCATCAGCTTCTGCAGCCCGGGAGCCAGCAGCCTGCCATCTGACCAGTGACCTTGTGTTCATCAGCCCCTGCAGCTACACGAGTCAGGAGAAGCCTCCAGCTTGACATTTGACCCACACACTTGGGACTTACCAGCCTCTACAATTGCACTAGCCATTTCCTTGAGATATATCTCTCCCTGTATATGTATAAGGAGCTCTTGTAGTGCAGTGTGTAAGGCATCTGACTACTAACCAGAAGACAGGTGGTTCAAACTCACCAGCCACTCCATGGTAGGAAGATGGAACAATCTACTTCTGTAAAGATTACTGCCTCAGAAACCAACAGGGGTCGCTATGAGTTGGAATTGACTTGATGGCAGTGGGTTTGGTTTTTGGTTTATATATATATATATATATATGTATGTATGTATGTATGTATATACACATGTATGGGAGCTCTGGTAGCATAGTGGCTAAGACACTTGCCTGCTAACCAGACGGCTGGCAGTTCAAACTCACCAGTCACTCCTCAGAAGGAAGGTTGGGCAATCCTACTTCCGTAGTGATACTGCCTCGGATACCCAAGGAGGGGTCGCTATGAGTTGGGTTTGACACAATGGCACATAACAACAACAACAATACACATGTATAAGCTCCACTGGTTTTTCTTCTCTAGAGAACTCAGCCTAAGACAGTTGCTATGAGTCAGAATCAACTCAACAGCAACAAGTTTGAGTTTTTTCTTTTTAGAATGGATGGTGTAAGGAGCCCTGGCAGTGCAATAGTTAAATGTGTGCCTGCTAATAAAGATTGACGGTTCGAACCCACCAGCAGCTCCAAGGCAGAAAAGACCTGGTGATCTGCTCTGTAAAGATTACAGCCTAGGAAACCCTTTGGGGTAGTTCTACTCTGTTGACTGATGGCACCCAACAACCACAGTGGACGGCATGGATGTTCTCCCCATCCCCTTCCCACCCTCAGACTCAGGGCAGGGCAAGCAAGCTTGAGCAAGGCACTGGTTTCCCATTGCTAAGTGGCCATCACAGCCAACCCTCACGAGTCCTGGGGGCAGTGTAGGGGCTCAGTGACTAAGGCAATTTCTAGGTGGATCTCGGAGCAGAGGCCTCCAGCAGCTTCGTTTATATTTATTTCTGGCCAGATCAAAGGTCCTGTCGGCAACCTATCGTGATGTCTTGATTCCTGCTTTTTTTCTTTTTTTTTTTTTTTTGCTGAATTTTTCCCCTGGATGATGATCATCCAAACAGGCTACCGAGAGGCCCTCTGGGAGTTACAGAGGCAATGAGAGTCAGGATGGGAAGAATTCAGCTATGTTTTGCTATAAATAAATGTACAGAATTATGAGTGTCTTATATCAGCCACTGCTCCCAGTGGTGGGAAAAAGACTGGTTTGTGGTTATTTCTGTATTCCCAGTGGGATTCCAACAGCTCACAGGACACACAGTAAAGATGTGATCAATCAAATACGAACAGTTATAACTTATTGAATGGGAGGGCACAAAAGCTGGGATCAGGCATCATTTCAATATTGGATCCATAATTTACTAACCAGGCAACCTTGGGAAAGTGACCTAGCCTCTCTGTTCCTTGGTTTTCTCATCTATAAAATGGGGATAATAATAATTCCTACCTCACAAACTTGGGACAATTAAATAATGAATGAACAAGAGCACTTAGAACTGTGCCTGGCATACGGCCATCAAGCGTTAGTTCATGAACGTTGATTGAACAGGCTTTGCACATACATTATTGCATTCAACTTTATAACAGTCTTTGATGTTAATATTAGCAACTCCGTTTTGAAAGAGAGGAAAGGGAGACATATAGAGAATTCAGCAACCTGGCTCCAGTCTGTAAGTAGCAGAACCAGAGTTCACAGGCAGGTTTGTCTTAATTACAAAACCCAGACCCTTTTTTCTCTGCCTCATCTGGCTAAGCAGGACCAGCTGTGCTGGTGAGACGTCCCGGCAGGATACTGTGTAGTTCCTCACGGCAGACAGAGCAGGGCTCCCCTTGCCTGCTTAGCTCTGAAGGGGCTTACCCCAACCAGGCAAAGGAGCTGCTGTAAGCACATCAGGGCAGAACGAGATGACTCACTGCTTGGCCTTCACCTCTAGCTCTCTGGCGTTGTGCGCAGGCAAGCTCTGGCCTGTGTGAACGTGAAGTAGGTCGGAACACAGGCCAAGCCTGAAGAGCAGGAGGAACGACCGACGCACAGTGAGTGTGAGAATCAGCTCAGGCAAAATTTTGCCTACAAACTGGCTATGCCCTTTGGTGAGTGCCGACCAGCTGACTGCCTTTTCTGCTCACGGAGGCTCTAGAGGTGACTTCTAGGAAACTGTCAAGGCTCTTGGGGGCCTGGGAAGAGGGAGTTCTGGTTCATTGAAAGGTTCCTTGAAAAATATTACAGCCTCCAAAAACATGTTTACCCTTGTCCTTCAAAATCCTTCCAAACATGCCCATCATTTTCCTGCTTCGGTCAAAGACACTTTGAAGATTTCTTTGATAGCTGAGAGTCTCGGAGAGCCGCAGGGTTCTCTCTGGGAACGTTGGAGACATTTGTCAAAACTGGACAGGAGAATAGTGGGACAGCTTGGCTTGCCTTTCTATACATTTAGTAAAGGGGCTTTGCTTTATTTATGTTTTTTTTTTTTTTCCTTGCCCTGATTTCTAATAAAGCATTGGGCTGCTAACCAAAAGGTCAGTGGTTTGAACCACTTGGTACTCCATTGAAGAAAGATGAGGCAGTCTGCTTCCTTAAAGATTTACAGACTTGGAAACCCAATGGGGTAGTTTTACTTTGTCCTATAGGGTCACCATGAGTCAGAATAAACTCAATGGCAGTGTTTATTTATTTATTTAATTTCTGATAGGAATGTGTTCCCTCTATTTTATATTTTCCTCTTACAGCTTCCTTTGGTTTCCTGTGTTCCCATGGAAACAATATTGTTGACATTTATTGGGCTGTTCCTATGAGCCTAGAACTATGTGCTAAGCCCTTTGCACAAATTGCCCCCTTTAAGTTCACAACAAACCTGTGAGTTGGTACTACTGGGTTCTTATGCCTGTTTGACATATCAGGAAACTGAGACCCTGGGAAACGAAAGCTTTTGCCTCTCGTACTTTGGGCATGTAATCAGGAGGGAGCAGTCCTTGGAGAAATACGTCATGCTTGGTAAAGTAGAGGGTCAGCAAAAAAGAGGAAGACCCTCAACAAGATGGATTGACACAGTGGCTACAACAATGGGCACAAGCATAGCAACAATTGTGAGGTTGGCATGGGACCAGACAGTGTTTCATCCTGTTGTGTATGATAAGGTCACCATGCATTGAAACCAACTTTGGCACCTAAGGACAACAACCCAGTGCATAAGCAGAGGCATTGGGTCGGAACCAATATCTATCTCCAAAGCCCATGTCCCCAACCTCTGTGCTAGCCTGTCTCCCATCACTTTATTAAGCTCCCGTGTGACTACCTAATGCAACATATTATACTTTTTCCTGTTTGTATGTGTATTTCATTTCTAACAGTAAAGTTAACCCCCACAACCATTTGTTGAATGAGCAGGTCTGTGTGTCAGGTGCTGGACTGCTGGTTTTATGTGCATTTTCTCTCATCCTCCTAACAGCCCTGGAAGTTGGGTGGCAGATGCCCCATTATACAGATGAGTAAACAAGTTCAGAGAGGTTAAGTGCATGGCCCAAGGCCAAGGAGCTGGTGAGTGGTGGAGCCGGTTTTGAAACCAGGTTTGATGAGACCAAAGCCCATGTGCATTGTTCTGTGCCTGAGCAACTCCCACTCGCTTGTCACTTTCTCAAGAGCTGTTGGCATTCTGTAATCTTAGTGTCCCCAGAACCCAACACAGTGTCAACTGTGAACTGGATGAACCGAAAAAACAAAACAAACAAACAAAAAACGGTGGAATCAAGGGGCAACCCAGTTATCCACGTGCTGTGCTCAGTGTAAATTTGACTGTAACAGGCTGGTACACAAACAAGAGAAAAGAGAAAAGAAGACACAGCAGTTAGTGGACCCCAAGCTTCTGTTAAAATCAAATCAAACCCACTGCCACCAAGTCACTTCCAACTCATAGCAACCTCTCTTGAGTTTCCAAGGTGGTAAATCTTTACAGAAGTAGATTGCCCAGTCTTGCTTCTGTGGAGTGGTTGGTGGGAGCCATCTGGCTTCTGTGGAGTGGTTCATGGGTTTGAACCACCAACCTTCTAGTTAGCAGTCAGATGCCTTAGACAGTATGCTACCAGAGCTCCTTAACTTCTGTTAAGGGTCATGGAAAAACTGGGAAACAGTTAGCGGTGAGGGTTGGACAACATGACAATCATCATTAATGTCACTGAACTATACATGTCAAGATTGCAGAAATGACCAGTGCTCTGTTTCCTATATTCACCTCAATAAATGTTTTGAAAAATAATAGAAACAATAGAGTGGGAGGAAGATGTGGAACAAAACTCAATACCATAGTAAAGACCAGGTTCACTGGTCTAATAGAGACTGGTGGGACCCCCCAAGACTATGGCCCTAAGTCACCCTTAGGCCTGGGACTGAATTCACTCCCATGGCTCAGCTCCCAGCTAAACAATAGACAGACCTATAAGGGGAGCAGTAACACCAGGGAGATACACAATCTTTAGAAAAATCAACCCTACAAGATCATAAGGGGAGCGTTTGCCAAGGGGTAAAGCTCGGGAGGCGGGAAGGGATAGGACAGAAGGACAGAGGGAAATGGTAACACAGGGAGGAAGTGGGAAGAGTGCTGTGACGTTGTGGAGATCACAATCAATGCCACGAATCAAAACACATGTGAATTGTTGAACCGAAAACCAATTTGTTCTGAAAACTTTCACCCAAATGGTAATTAAAAAAAAAAAACAACCAGAAATCAGAATTTTAGTTAACGGATCAACTAAAGAAGACTGGAAATCGATCCTGACTTGCATCCGTCTGTTATGTCCAAGATGACTAAGTCCCTGGCTTGTATTCCAGCCCAACACGTATCTGTTGAATGAATACATTCCTACATTTGATGGTATACTGGCCTGTTCCATGTGGATATTTAAAAGGCACTTCACGCTTGTTATGTTCACTATTAAACTCCTGGTCTCGCCCCACTGCAGAACTGCCCTTCCCGCCGGGCCTCTCGTCTCCATAAATGGAAACTCCATCCTTCCAGCTGCCCAAAGGTCCACGTCATCCTGACTCCTCTCTTTCTCTCACGCACCACATTAATCCAGCAGCAAATCCATCTGCTCTACTTTCGAGTTGTCTCCAGAACCTGACAACTTCCCACATCTCCCATAGCTTCTTCCTTGGTCCAAGCCACTATCACCTCTCCTCTGGAGTATTCTAACAGCCCCTCCTTGGTCTCACTGTGGCACTTCCCTCCTCTAAGCCCCCTCTGTCCACAACAGTCACACAATAGTCCTGCTAAAACCTAAGTCACATTGTGTTACTTCTTTGCTCAAAACTGTCTAAACATACTCCCCTCTCCTGGCCTTTGATTACAGCTTCCTCTGCATGGCATCCTCTGCCTCCAGGCTATCTACAGGCTTGTCCTTCTTCTGTTCCTTCAGGTCACTGCTTACCTGTCACCTTCTCAGTGAGCTCTCTGATTACCTTTCATAAAATGGAACCCTCTCCACTTCCCCAGAACCCAGAATCCTCTCTCTCCCTTAAACTGCTTTCTTTCTCTCCATAGCTGTATTCTATTTATAGAACAACTATTATACGTGAGAGAAGCAGCAGTCGTTCAATAGTAGAATTCTTACCTTCCATGCTGGAAACGTGGGTTCAATTCCCACCCAATGCACCTCATGGGCAGACATCACTGCTCTGTGCATTGCTATGATGCTGGACAGGTTTCAGTGAAGCTTCCAGACTAAGAGGGACTAGGGAGAAAAGCCTGGTGGTTGACTTGGGTCACAATGGTTCCGTCCACAACCAGTCACGGGGGTGGTGCAGAACTGGACTCCATTGTACACAGGGTTACCATGAGGTGGGGGCCATCTTGATGACAGCTAACAACATCAACATTCTATACTAGCATGTAAGCTTTGGGAGCTCTGGTAGCGTAGTACCTAAGGCACTTGACTGCTAACCAGAAGGCTGGTGGTTCAAACCCACCAGCCACTCCTTGGAAGGAAGATGGGGCAATCTACTTCCTTAGTGATACTGCCTCGGAAAACCAAGGAGGGGTCGCTATGAGTTGGGGCCAACTCGACAGCACATAACAACAACAACAACATGTAAGCTTTACAAGGGTGAGAGCTGTGCCTGTCGCAACTGAATCCTAATACTTAGAACAAAGCCCGGCACGTAGAAAACATTTGTTCAATGAAGGGATGGATGAGTGAATTAAAGAACAAATGAATGAAGGGGTACCAGACTATGATTTCCTCTCACTATTTGGAATGTGTCACGAATGGCCCAGAAAGGTGCACTATTACTCAGACCAGCACTGTCCAATGGGACTTTCTGTGATGAAGGAAATGTTCCACATCTGTACTGTCCAGTACAATAGCCACAAGCCACATATGGCTGTTGAATACTTGAAATGGCCAGTACAACCGAGGCACTGCATTTCCAATTTCATTTAATTCAGTTCATTTAAATAGCCATGGGTGGCTTGTTCGTTGTTAGTTGCATCAAGACAACTCCAACTCATGGTAAACTTATGCAGAATGCAACTAAACGTTGTCCAGTCCTAGCCCATCTTCATGATTGTGTATCCTTTAGTCCACTATGGTGGCTATTGTGTCAATCCACCTTGTACATAACGAGTGGCTACCATATTGAGAGGGAGCTCTGGTAGCATAGTGGCTATGGCACTTGACTGCCAACTAGAAGGCTGGTGCTTCAAATCCACCAGCCACTCCTCGGAAGGAAGATGGGGCAATCTACTTCCATAGTGTTACTGCCTCGGAAACCCAAGGAGGGGTCGCTATGAGTCGGGTCCGACTCGACGGCAAACGACAACAACAACAACAACCATGTTGGGAAAGATGGATGGACTCTGGGAGCAAAAAGCCTATGTCCTGCCCTCATGGCCTTGTGTGCGACCAGAAGGGGACCCAGTAGACAAGGCCAGGGAAGGTCCGCAAGGTTCTTCTTCCCAAGGATTCAGCAGAGGCCCAAGATCTGCTTCCGCCTTCTAAGCTGCAACATTTGCAGATAAAATTTCAGGAAAGGAGAAAGCAGAACCCAGAGCAAAGCGGAATTGTCACGGAAGACATGTCAATCCCAGAGAGTCCCTTTGCCAACTTATGTATATGGATGCCTTCCAATGACTCAGCCTCCTTGGACCTCCTGCCTGAGTCATGTTCATTCCACCCCCTCATTCCTCTTGCACTTCTCTTGCTCCTCCCGTCATCTCTCCCCATTATCCTTGGGGGCAAAATCTGCTCCTTCCACCCCAACTGAGCCAAGGGCCTGTCTTGGACTCTTCTGCCCACTCTTATGTCCCTTGACCCAATTGTGCCAAACTAGTTCAGGTCTATAATCTGGCTTTTGGTCCCCATAACAAGGAAAACAACAGCTCTGAATACAACAAAGATACACATGCAAACACATACATATAAATAGGACAGCAGTGGTTCAGCGATAGAATGCCACACATGGGGTCTCCTTGAGTTGGAGTCAACTTGAGGGCAACTGGTGTAGAGAACATGAGTGGTTCAGTGGTAGAACTCTCACCTTCCATGCTGGAGAGGTGGGTTCAATTCCCAGCCAATGCACCTCATGAGCACCCACCACCCATCTGTCAGTGGAGGCCCGTGTGTTGCTGTTATGCTGAATGGGTCCCAGGAGAGCTTCCAGACTAAGATGGACTAGGAAGGAAGGCGTGGTGATCTACTCCTGCCTGAAGTAGGATGTCAATGGTCCAATCTGCAACGGATCATGGGGGGTGGGCAGTGCTTCATTCTGTTGTGCATAGGGTTGCCATGAGTTGGGGGCTAACTTGACTACAGTTAATAACAATATATAAATGAAGGTCAAGTGCAAGAAGAAGAGAAAGAATGAAGTCTGGAAGAAAGACAAACGTAAACAAACCTTGACAACAAATCAATGGAGACTTTCTGAGGGCATTAGGGCAGGACACACACACACAAACACACACATACATCTTATAGGTGAGCGAAGTGCAAGAAGAGAAGGAAGAGCATATAAAAGAAAAGAAGTAGGTAAACTCTAACAATGACTAGACCCTCCCAGACAGAGCAAAGGACATGGAGTTGTCTATAATTAGCAACCACCACATCACAAAACAAATCAGACTTTCTGCCCTTGCAGCTCTGTTGCCATGGAAACGGGACCCGAGACCCGTCAGGCTGTCTTCCTAAAGCAATTCCTTCCGTGTCCGTGCCCACATCAAAGGGAGCCTTCCATGGCCCTTCATGGGACAGACAGTACCCAGGCCCCCGTCGCTCCTCCACTTGGAAAAATTTACAAGTGTCTCAAACCAGACACGCTGGCTTCTCAAGAGACACTGCAGAGAAAAGATGCCACCAAGCAGGGTTTCAGAGACCTATGGGTATGTGTCTGGAAGCAGCCACTGTTCACTTATTATTTGTTTCGTACATTTGTTTCCATCCTATTTTTTTCCTCTATGAGTTAAAAATAAGGTTCCAATCATACTGTTCTTGTGGCTTTACTTCCTGTTTTTTACCCATTTAATATCAGAAAGTAAATATTTCCACATGCTATTTATATTTTTTTGCAAAGCTGTCTCTATCAGTTAGGATCCATTAGGGAGACAGAAAGCACATTGGTTATTTTTACAGAGAGAATTTAGTATGAAGATTTGGGAACCAGGTAAGTGTCCTGGTTGGTTGCCACTGAGTAGGCTCTGGTTCGTAGCAACCCCATGTACAACAGAATGAGGCATTGCCCAGTCCTGTGCTGTCTTCACAACATTTACTAACCACATGATTGTAGGCGATTGAGTCTCTAAGATAGTTTCCTTATCAATATCATGACACTAATAATTATAATACTGTCTTCTTCAGGGGGCTGTAAGACTCAAGTGTGAGAATGCCAGAGACCTGGCATATAGTGTGAGTTCAATGAATGTGATGATTGATAGTATTGCTGGTAGACAGTGAGCTCTTTGAGGACAGAAATCATGTCTTAGAGTTCTTTTTTATCTCTCTTCCGATCTTAGCACACTTTCATCAGGCTTCCAGAGGCAGAAACCCAATCAAGTCAACTTAAGTAAAGAGGCATTCCAATAAACCCAGTTTCCAGAAGGAGAATCCAGCCCTATGCAATTCTGATGCCCTTCCCCTAGGCCATATGCTTGCCTGCGTCTGCACTGCTCTATGTGACCTTTGTTGATTGGTCCCTGACCACCAGCTTCGGTGTGGCATCTAGCTCCTTTTTCTGCCTATCATTAGACATTATGGGTCTTTGGGTTGGTAGCTCTGGTCCCAACCCTGTGTGACCTTAGAGACTCTTTGTCCTAAGTCTCATGTCTCTTAGGTTAATTCCTAAAAACAAAGAATTGGGTTGGCTCAAGCTATGCCTGTGGCCTACACTTAACCCCTCAGACAAGGTCAAGGGTCTCTAGTCACCTGGCATAAACAGGGCTGCCTCGGTTTACTGCTTCAGAAGGGCCTGCAAGTGAGAAGTTCTGAGGAAAAAATGCTCAACAAATATCTCTTGAATGCAAGGATGAATAAATGAATGAATGAATGAATGAGCAAATTAATGATGAGTGAGCAAATTAGTAGAATAATGAATGAACAAAAGAATGAGTAAGTGAATGAATGAATAGAAGGATGAATGAATGAGTGAATGAATGAATGGTTAAGGGACTGAATGAGTGAATGAAGTATTCCATCTTGAGAAGCAATGAATTAAAGTCCAGCCTGCTCACCTGCTCAGTTCTCAGGGTATGTTCTCATTTTCTCCAAGCTAAAGCAAACAGCATGTAAACCAAGGAACAAGTGTGACACTCACCCCCTACCTCCCTAAATACAGACATCCCTTCAATGGAAGAACTGAACTGGGGTCCCACAGTGCTGGTCTCTACTGTTGAGGTTTCACCAGTTTTCTCCAAGCAAGACAATCTTTTGACTTGATAATGATATAAAAGGTGATCATGCATGTGCTGGGAGCCCACAGCACATCAGAGAAAGGCACTGAGGGAGGCTTTTGGTTTTCTTTCTTTTTCCCAAACCCAAGGAGAAAATGGAGGTGGTGGGTAAGAAGAGAGAAGGAGGGGAACATGGTAGGGGAAGAAGGTAAGAGTGGCTGTCATTTTCCGAGGGCTTACTAAGTGTCATATGCTGGACATATGGATGACATTTCTTTCTTCAGCAAACACATGATGAGCCAGGCAGTCTCCTAAGGCACGGGGGATACAGCAGAGAATAAATATACACATTCCTGCCTCCACTGAGAGAACATTCTAGAAGGAAAAGCAGATTTGGCACCACTAAGATTTGAGCCTAGTTTGCTAGAGTTTATGTAGTACTACTGGGTGGCACAAACGGTAAAGCTTTCCACTACTAGCCAAAAGGTTGGTGGGTCAAACCCACACAGAGGTGCCTCAGAAGATAGGCCTGGAGACTTCTGAAAGGTCACAGCCCTGAAACCCCTAAGAGCACAGTTCTGCTCTGTTCCGCAGCACACATCTCTCCGTGGCTTGGAGTGGACTCAATTGCAACTGGTTTGGTTGCTAGATTTTTTAATGCAGTGTTACAATCTTCACATGAGATGCCCAAGGTATGTTAAGCAGCTTGTTCAGGTGATTGTCCAAGACTTTACAAATGAGTTCTCCTAAAAAGAAAAAAAAAAAAAATAGTGTGAATGTATAAATAAAAAAAAAAAAAGTCAATTAATGTCCTATTTCTCTACATAGAACCTTAATTACTTCAAGGTAGGGACCGGGCTCATTATATAGCTGTCACTCACAAGGGCTCAGCTGCTAATCTAAAGGTCAGCAGTTCAACCCCACCAGCCCCTCCATGGGAGAAAGATGTGGCAGTCTGCTTCTGTAAAGATTACAGCCTTGGAAACCATGTGGGGCAATTCTTCTCCATCCTATAGGGTCACTATGAGTCGGAATCGACTGGATGGCTGTGGGTTAACTAACCTACAGCATGACGTGGAGGGCTACATACTTTCAAAATAAATCTATATTAATTGGAGTTGTGGTCTGGCTCCCCAGGGAGATCAACAATTTTGCTCTGACTCAAGCTACATCACACTCTTGAGTGTTTTTAGACAAAATAATTAGCACTGGCAAAATGGCTTAGAGATTTATTCTGTAGCCAGTCCCGTCCACATGCTAAAGCAGTGTCTACACAGTGTGTTAGCTGTACTGAGCAGCTAAGCAGAGTAAGCAGTCCTGTCGAGGGAGGTCAAAGCCACCCAGCCAGAAGGCAAGATCAAAAGGCCAGTGTTCACTTGGGTCTTTATGCTCTCCAGGCTGACCCAGAATGTACTCATTCCCTCAAAAGACTCAAACCACAAACCTCTTCCTCCGTCTCAACAGCTATCCCCAGTTCTCCCTCTCCCTGCATCCACTTTGTTGCTAAATCCTCCCCATCCTACTTCTCAAATATTTCTAGAAACGTGCACTAATCAACTGCCCACCCCTGGTCTGAGCCACTGTATTAGTTACCTAAGGCTGCCGTAAAAAAATACCAAGATGGACTGCAAAATGATACAACCACTGTAGAAAGCAGTATGGTGATTCCTTAAAAAGTTGGAATTAGAAATACCATTTGACCCAGCCATTCCATTACTAGGTATATATCCTAAAGAAGTGAGAGCCAGGACAAGAACAGATATATACACACTCATGTTCATCACAGGAGTACTAACAATAGCAAAAAGATAGAAACAACTTAGATTCCCATCAACAGAAGAATGGATAAACAAACTATGGTATATACAGTGGAATACTATGTAACCCTAAAGAATAATGTAAAATCTGCAAAACACAACATAATATGGATGAACTTGAAGGACATTATGCTGAATGAAATAGATCAATCATAGGACAAATATTGTATTAGTCCATTATTGTAAAAGTCAAGGAAAGGTTTAAATATGGAAGGAAATTTTCTTTGAGGGAGGAGGGTAGGGTATGTAGAGATAAGTATTGATTTGGGTGAAGGGAAGGGCAATGTACCAAATGTGAGTGATAAACACAGCAACACTGTGGAAGAGGAAGACATAGAGAGGCGCATGGGAGGTACAGACAACAAAGATGAACCCTTTTGCACATACAGTACTCTGTTGTCAGTGATGGCACACATTGATTTACAGTTGGATAGATGGGTGGACAGGCTGAATGATTAGGTATGTCTATACAGGGGGGAGTGTGCCCAAGACCATGCATAGGCTTGGCAGACAATATTTCTACAAGTGTATTGCTATGTTCTCTAAGAATTTCCAGGTATATAGTGGAGCTGACAAAGGACAAGGTTGTAGTCACTTCTTGGCCACAGCCAGCTGCCCAGAGGGAGTGAATAGTTGGACTTGTGGGCCTGGGACCATGATCAGGGGACATCAAGCTCAATTAGCATAATATACTACACAAAAGCATTGTTCCACATCCTACTTTGGTGAGTAGCAACTGGGATCATAAAAGCTTGCAAGCAGCCAC
>NW_006921635.1:9209788-9211805 GCF_000298275.1 Orycteropus afer afer
AAAAAAAAAAAAACAGGTTTGTTGGTTTGATAGAGCCTGGTGGAACCCCTGAGACTATGGCCCCTAGCTGCCCTTCAGGTCTTGAACTGAACTCCTGTGGCTTCCAGCCAAACAAAAGACAAGTATATGAGATGAACATTTACATTAGGTAGATACATTCCTTGAGAGATCAATCATGGGAGAATAGAAGGGCTGTGATGCACAGGGAGACAGCTCAGGGGGCAGAAGTGCAAAGGAGGGAAGGACACAGGGAAAAGGTAGTAACTATGGGGAGGAAGTGGGAAGAGAGCTGTTGCATTGTGGGAAATTACAGTCAATGTCATGAGACAAAGTGTATGTGAACTGATGTATGGAAAATGAATTTGCTCTGTAAACTTTCACCCAAATTACAATAAAAATTTGAAAAAATAACAAAAATACCAAGAACCGGGTGGCTTAAAACAACAGAAATTTGCTCTCTCTCAGCTCTGGAAGCTAGACATCAGAAATCAAGGTGCAGGCAAGACCACGTTACCTCTAAGGACTCTAGGGGACAATCCTTGCCTCCTTGCTCCAGAGTACGGGGGCCCAGGCATTCCTTGGCTTGTGGGCACATCACTCTGATCTCTGCCTCCGTCTCCACATGGCCTTCTTCCCTCTGCACCTTTCTATCTGTCTGTATCTCTTGCCCTTTTTAAAAAATCATCTCCATGAGGGCTGGTTCCAGCCCCCACCCCAACTCCTGAGGGTCAGACTAGTGTGTGACTTTCCTTCTGTCATCTCTCTACTGCCACCAGATGCAAACCCCACTGAGAAACTAAGCTTCTGGAGTTGGAGGTCATGCCTCACCCAGAGCCTTGCTTGAGGGTAATGCTAAGCAAATATTTGTTGCACTTGTGAGTGTAATCTTTAAGGGCAGCCCTGGGGGAGCCAGATCACCCCCCTGGCAGGACCTAAACCAGGGCGGAGGAAGCTGCAGGAACAAACACACAGAAGGAATGGTGACCTCCCCTAGTGATGGTCTAGAGGCAAGGACCTGTGGAAAAGGCCCTCCTCCAGCTGAAGCTGTTGAGCAGGAGAGTAAGCAACCCCATGGACGCCAGCTTGGTGGGGGAGTGGCAGGCACACCTCTCACCTTCCTGTCCTCCCAGACCCTGCTGCTTCCTTCCGAGCTGTTGCCCAGCAGATGGATTTGTGGACTTAGGACCCAGGGAGTCTCCAAGAGAAGACTGGTGTCTGGGAGGTGCCTGTGACACACCTGGCTCCTTCTCACCTGCCCAAAGCCCCAGAGATAAAGAACTGCAGGAGATTAGAGCTGAACAAGACCTTGTAGAGGACCCGTCTCTCCATTGGTTAATTCAGCAAACACATATTGAGGACTGTGTGCTAGACAGAGGGGAGCTGTGATGAGTTAGGCAAAATAGTCCCTGAGCTCATGAAGTCTGCTGTTTGGTGGGAGAGAGAAATAAGCAAAGCATCACATCAGATGTTCTGATGCCCACTAGGCAAGGGGGAAAAGGGACAAGCTCAAGAAAGGCATCAGGGAAGACTTCCTGGAGGGAGCAATGTTCAAGGTGAAGCCAGCCCACTGAGACCAAAAGAGGGGAAGGAACATGCCTACTGTGCCTACTGTGTCACATCATCTAATTGTATCTGCCAGTCTTGCCTTTCTTTATTAGATAATTTAAATGATTTCTTTCTCTGAAATGTCAAAGTCCATTTTGTTATCTATGGACAGAGCTACCACCTCTCCACTGGAGGAGCATTAAAGAATTTGCAGACAAGTTATGTTTTATGAAAACCTTTTATTATAAAATAGTTTAAAGTAACAAACTACACAAAATGTAGAGGCTTAGAGCAATGACAATCTCATGTCTCATGATTTTGTGGGTCAAGAATTTCAGCAGAACTTTCGTGAGTAGTGACTGGGATCTTAAAAGCTAGCAAGCTGCCATCTAGATGTAACGATGGGTCTCTCCTCGTCAAGAGCTAAGAAGAAAGCAGAAAACCAAAATTAATGGAAACAATCAGTCCCCAC
>NW_006921635.1:9212540-9214730 GCF_000298275.1 Orycteropus afer afer
TGTCGACAGGATTGCCTCCACTCATGGTGGCTCAAGCCTCCCCAGAGGGAGTGTGGCAAGAGCCAGGAAGTGGAAATTTCCAAACTCTTAAAACTTGAGCCCCAAATCCAGCACAGCAACATGTCCCCTGCATGGTATTAGCCAAGCAGTTAGAACTCTCCCAGACTCAGGGAGAGAGGATAGAGACGCTACCTCACCACTGGAGGAGTTTTAGAGAACTTGCAGACAAGTTATATTTTATGATAACTTTTTATTTTAAAATAGTTTGACAGTCAGAAGTTGCAAACATAGTATAGAGAATGCCCTTGCACTCTTCACCCAGGTTCCCCCTACGACTGCATCTTATAAAACCATAGTACAGTGTCAACAACAGGAAAACAACTGCTCATTAACTCAGTTACAGACCTTTTTCAGATTTCACCAGTTTTGACATGCACTCCTCTGTGTGTGAGTGTGAGTGTGTGTGTGTGTGTGTGTAGATAGACAGACAGACAGGTAGGTGCCATTGAGTTGACTCAAACTCATAGAGATCTTATGGACCACCAGAACAAAACGTTGCCTGGCACTGCATCACCCTGTGGTCATCAGCACATTCTTGTCCATCATTTCAGTTATTGTGGTAATCCATCTCACTGAGGCTCTCCCACGTCCTCAGTGGCCCTCAACTTCACCAAACATGATATTCTCTACCAGTGACTGATCCTTCCTGATGATGTTTCCAAAACAAGTGAGTCAGACAATGAATGCTCTGTTGTGAAGCATAAGGTTTTCATTGGCTAATTTTAGGATGTAGCTCTCCAGGACTTTATTCCTAGGCTTGGTCTGAACACTCTGCTGAAATCTGTCCACCATGGCTGACTCTGCTACTGTTTTAAATACTGGTGGCATAGCTTCTAGCATCACAGCAATGTGCCTTCACCACAATACAACACACTGACAGACATGACAACGCATGTGTGTGGAGCTCTATAAACTTGTATCATGTGTGTAATTCAAGGGACCATCGCCACATTTGTTACTGTTGTTGTTAGGTGACGTCAAGTTGGCTTTGACTCATGGCAACCTTATGTACGACAGAATGACCCACTGCCCAGCCGTGTGCCATCCTCACAATCCTTGCTATACCCGAGCCCATCGTTGTAGTGACTGTATCAATCCCTCTCATTGAGGGTCGTCCCATTTTTCGTTGACCCTCTACTTTACCAAGCATGATATCCTTCTCCAGGGACTGGTCCCTTCTGACAACATGACCAAAGTACGTGAGACGAAATCTGGCCATTCTCGCTTCCAAGGAGCATTCCAGCTGCACTTCCTCCAGGACAGATTTGTTCCTTCTTCAGGCAGTCCATGGAATAGTCAGTATTCTTTGCTAATTTAAAGGCATCAATTCTTCTTTAGTCTTCCTCACTCATTGTTCCATTTTCACATGCATATGAGGCATATGAAAGGACCGCAGCTTGGTTTAGGGGCACCTTAGTCAAAGTCACATCTTTGCTCCTTAACATTTTAAAGAGGCCTTTTGCAGCAGATTTGCCCAGCAAAATACAACATCTAATTTCTTGACTGCTGCTTCTACAGGTGTTAATTGTGGATCCAAGTACAATGAAATCCCTGACAACTTCAATCTTTTCTCCATTTATTGTGATGTTGTTTATTAGTTCAGTTGTGAGGATTTTCATTTTCTTTATGTTGAAGTGTAATCTATAGTACAGACTGTAGTCTTTGATCTGCATCAGTAAGTGTTTCAAGTTCTCTTCACTTTCAACAACTAAGGTTGTATCATCTGCATATCACATGTTCTTAATGAGTCTTCCTGCAATCCTGATGTCATGTTCTTCTTCATACAGTCCATCTTCTCAGATTACTTGCTCAATATACTGATTGAATAAGTATGGTCAAAGGATACAATCTTGATGCCACCTTTTCTGATTTTAAACCATGCAGTATTCCCTCATTCTGTTCAAATGATAGCCTTTTGTTCTGTGCACAGTTTCCTCCTGAGCATAATGAAGTGTTCTAGAATTCTCATTCTTCACAATGTTATCCATAATTGGTTATAATCCACATGGTCAAATGCCTTGGTGTAGTCAATAGAACACAGATAAACACCTTTCTGGTATGCTTTGCTTTTAGCCAAGATCCATCTGACATCACCATATCTCTCATTCTACATCCTCTTCTGAATCCATG
>NW_006921635.1:9215945-9226422 GCF_000298275.1 Orycteropus afer afer
CTGAGGGAGAATGTGTTCCATGCCTCCGCATAGCTCCACGCATCTCCTGGCTTGCAGCTACAGAGCAGCACGTGATACTCTCCTGCTGTTTCCCTGTCTTGGTGTCTCCTCTTTTACAGGAAAACCTGTGAAATCTGGAACCTGCGTAAGGTGAAAACCTGTGAGAAGGAAAACGCCAACATCTTCCACTAAATAGAGAGCAACAGAAAAGTGTTGACTGCATTCCGTCCAAGGCAGAAAATTTGCCAGATCCAGAAAAACAAGGCAGTCCAATTGCGTTCCAGCTCTCACAAGTTTCACCATATAAGGATGCCAGTCAGATTGGATTGTTGTTGTTGTTATGTGCTGTTGAGTCGGACTCAATTCATAGCGACCCCTCCTTGGGTTTCCAAGGCAGTATCACTATGGAAGTAGATTGCCCAACCTTCCTTCCGAGGAGTGGTTGGTGGGTTTGAACTGCCAGCCTGCTGGTTAGCAGTCAAGTGCCTTAGGTACTATGCTGCATTAGGATCCCCTCATCTTCAGTACAACCTCATGTTAACTGATAACATCTTCAAAGACCCTATTTCCAAACAGGTGATAGTCACAGGTACAAGGGTTAGACTTCATTCAACCTTACCTTTTTAGGGATATAACTCAATCCTTAATAGTTCCCAACATTTTCCTTCTCCTCGCACGTCGTTTTCAATCTGACTTCAATTCTGAAGGGGAGAATCATTAAGGCTTGAGTCACATCAGACTTATGGAGACTTTAAACAAACCGTCTTGGCCTGAAAAGTCTGAGGCTGCTCCCTCTTCCTCCCCAGCATCCTCTAGTCTTACACAACTTTGTCTCTGGCTCACGCCATGTGTGTGTTCCTGGGGCTGTGCAGACTGAGAAACACGGCATTTGTATGGCTTTACTTAGGGAACATCTAAATCAAAACAGCCCCATAGCATGACTGGAAGGCAAACAAACAAACAAAACATCAGGCTGTTCTGGGAGTCTGCAATGGTGCCTGGACACTGTGGGGCATCTGCCCTTGGAGGGGGCCTTGCTCCTCAGCTGGGGGAAACCTCGGGCCCCTTTCCTAGAACACCACCAGCTTCACTTCATACATTATTTCCTGGTGAAGACACCCAGGTGTCTGTTTTCTGCTCATCTAGGAACCAGCATCAAGCGACAATGACAAACTTTGCGTGTATCATGACTCAGACTCCCAGAATCGTAAATGGGGCCCCTCATTCTGTTTTTGCACAGCTCACATTCAGGGCCACTTTTGTTTTAAAAGAGAAAACTACCATTTCCCTGCTGACTCTGGGGACTGGAGAGGTGCGGCGATGCAGGTGAGATTTCTAAAGTAGTGCGTCTTGGGCTTCAATGCGAACATGAGTCTCCTGGAGGGGGGTGTCTTGTTAAAATGCAGATTCTGATTACAGTGTGTCTGGGGCTGGCTTCTGAGATTCTGTATTTTAACCAGCTCTGAGATGTTGCTGGGGCTGCTGGTATGAGGACCAAGTTTTGAATTAAAGGGAGAAAAAAAAATTCTAAACTCATTGCATTGATGCAGTTCTGACTCACGGCAATCCCACGTCCTCCAGAGTGGGACTGCTCTGTAAAACTCCATTGACTATAATGGAAGCAGATAGCCAGGTCTTTCTTCCACAAAGCCACTGGTAGGGGGTTGGTTTTTGCTCTGTAAACCTTTAGGTTAGCAGTTGAGCGTAAACCATTTGTGGCGTCCAGGGGAGGCATTGGGAGGGAACTCAGAGGCCCTTACAAATATTTCCTCCTTAGAAATGTAAACTCTTGAACATCAAGAGTATTTGGGATGAAGTATTGGAGCCCATTGTAAATTCTAAGTTCAGATGGCCTCCGAGTAAGCAGCCAGTTTGCACTTGACCTGTAAGCCTCAGAGTTCTGCGGGCATCCAGCTGGAGAAAGCATGAGTGTCAAAGCCATCCACAAAGCTGAAGGACCCTTCCCTTATGTATCAGTTTCCTCTAGCTGCTGTAACAAGTTCACACAAACTTGCTGGCATGTAACAACACACATTTATTAATCTACAGTTCTGCAGGTCAGAGTGTGAAAAACGGATTCACTGATCTGAAATCAGAAAGGCTGCATTCATTCTGCATGCTGTGGTAACTTAGTCATGCACTTATTCAAAGTGTGTTGAGTTCCCACCATGTACTACGAGGTGCTATGTGCTAACTGCAGGGATGAATGTGACTGTCTCTACTTTCCGGGAGTTCACCTGGCAGTAGGAATCCATTCATTCATTCGCAGAGTGACTGAGAATTTCTAAGAAGTATTTTCTAGACCAGGGATGTCTTAGTTACCTACTGCTGCTATGACAAAAATACCACAAATGGGTGGCTTTAGAAATAGAAATTTATTGTCTCATGGTTTTGGAGGCTAGAAATCCAAATCTGGGCATCAACTCTAGGGGAGGGCTTCTCCTTGTTGGTAGCCCTGGGCGTTCCTTGGCTTTCCTCGGCTTGTGAACAGTTTATCACATGTTCTGTCCCCCTGTACCTATGTCTGCATAGGGGTTAGGACCTATAGGACCCCCTCTACTCCCATGTGACCACATTAACATAACAAAAAAAAACCCACCTATTCCAAACAGGGTCATGGTTACAAGCAGAAGGTTAGAACTTCACCATAAATTTTGGGGGGACACAATGCAATCCATAGCAAGGGGTCAGCAAACTACTGCCTGCAGGCCAAATCCAGCTCTCTGCCTGTTTCATCCAAACACAGCTATTCATTTGTTCTCATCTGGTCTAGGGCCGCTTTTGGACCACAACGGCAGAGTTGAGCAGCTGTGACAGAAAGCTTATGGACTGCAAGGCCTTAAATGTTTACCCTCTGGCCTTTTAAGAAAAAGTTTGCTGACCCCTATTCTAGAGTGTTCTAGATGGTTGACAAAGGGATACTGTGGACTACATGCTGAGAATCACACTAGGCTGGAGGAATCCCAGAGGGCTTCTGTTGCACATAAAGTCCTTGTGCATGGGAGGCCACTCAGTGACAACTAACAACAACAATGCTTACTCCACAGGGGGTTGAGCTCTATCTTTGTGCAAAGACCCAGAGCTGTAGTTGCCACAAGCATCCTCTCCCTGTGTGGTCTCCTGTGTTGTTGTTGTTGTCCTTACGTGCTGTGGAGTTGGCCCCGACTCATAGCAACCCCTCCCTGGGTTTCCGAAGCAGCTTCACTACGGAAGTAGGATTGCCCAACCTTCCTTCTGAGGAGTGGCTGGTGGGTTTGAACCACCAGCCTTCTGGTTAGCAGTCAAGTGCCTTATGCACTACGCTACCAGAGCTCCTGTAGTCCTGGCCCATTGAGGCCCAAGCTTTCTGTCTCCTCTTTGCTCAGCTGCTTGCTGAGAGTGATTTCTTCTTCCTTACCGTCTGACTGTCTCTGAGACTGGGTTCAGCCCTGGGAAGCTGACACTAGAGTTAACAATGGGTGACTTAGCCCCCAGAGGCAGCTCACCTAAAATAAATCTCCCCTGAGCCTGGCTCCCAGGCACCAGAGGGGGGCAAACACACAATCAGGTGGAGAACAAACAAGGTTTCAAACAAACAGCAGCAGTTCTGGTAAATGGAGCTGTTTTGGGGGAACACAAAGTGTCGAGAAAAGGGATATGATTTTGCTCATCTGATTGGTAACTAAACACCCCTCATTTGGATTGTGACATTCCCGGAGACTCATCTCTGCCGGGACAAGGATGGCTCTGCACCACGATAAATCCAGGCCCTGTGAGTAAGCATTTGAGGGTGGAGGCTTCTCTGAAGGCCATGGAGATCTGGGGCTAGGGTCCATCCCTGTAATGGTTAAGGCTGTGTGTCAGTGTGGCCGGGCCATGATTCTCATGGCTTAGCAGTTGTAATGTAGTCATCCCCCAAAATGAGATCTGATATAAGTGATCACCTCCGTGATGAAGTCTATTATGAGCAGTCAATCAGTTGAAAGGGAATTTCCTCAAGGGTATGACCTGCTTCCAATATATATATATATATGGTCATTGCTGGAAAATTCTTTGGCTCTCTGCTGGATCTTGATCTTGCATCTGGCTTATCACCATCTCTGGTTCCTGAACTTGAACCAGTGACCTGACATCTTGCTTGTCGATCTTGAGAATACTGCCTTTGCACTCTGTGAGCCAACAGTCTGCCATTTGACCTGTTGATCTTGGATTCATCAGCCTCCAAAATCAGCAACCTGCTGTATTACCTGTCAGTCTTGGGTTTGTCATCCCTTGCAGCTGTGTGAGTCAGGAGATGCCTCCAGCTTGACATTTGACCCATGGACTTGGGACTTCCCAGCCACTATATATGCATGAGCCATTTCCTTGAGATCACTCTCTCTCTCTCTCTCTCTCTCTCCTCTCAGCTTCATTGTTTTGCTTCTCTAGAGAACCTGGCCTAAGACATTGCCCCACCACGGAAGTTACTGAGTAGACATCCACATACCCAATAAGCCTTTCTTAACTCTTCATCTGTCCCTATTTCAGCAGCCTCAACATTGCTACCACGCACCATCTTCTGCACCAGTAGGCTGATCATCCACCTGCCTTGGCCTTACTTTCCAAACCTTGTGGGTAGTTTCTGATACTCTGAGGCAGCAGCCACGATTCTTAAAGGCCAGTGCTGGTACCCCTCAGCATAAGACCAGGCAGGTTCTAGGGAATCATCTGAGGCTTCCCAGAGGGTAACGGAGCATAATCAACAAGGAAGCTCTGCCCTCCATAGCCAAGTCAAAGATCTCAGCCCTCTGATGATAACCTGGAAAGCAACAGATCTCCATGTGTTCATAAGAGATGGTTCGTAAAACCAGGCGATATTCTGTTCTGTTATATAGAGGGTTGCCATGAGTAATAACCATCACAATGACAACTAACAACAACAATGCCTTAAGATATTCTTTTAGGGCACATTCATCTACATGAGGTGGTTAAAAAAAAAAAGAGAATATCTTTAGGAGTTAGATGCATCTGTGTTTGCATCTCCTTATTCTACCACTTAGGAGCTCTGATAACATAGTGTCTAAGGCACTTGACTGCTAACCAGAAGGCTGGCGGTTCAAACCCACCAGCATCTCCTCAGAAGGAAGGTAAGGCAATCTATTTCTGTAGTGATACCACCTCGGAAACCCAAGGAGGGGTTGCTATGAGTCGGGTCCAACTCAAAGGCACATAACAACAACAATTCTACCACTTAGTTACTGTGTGACTTTGGGCAGATTCCTTTTCTCTGAGCCTCAATCTTTTGATCTTTAAAATGGGCATCGTGATGCTTACTCTGACAGTTTCCAGGGGTTAATAAAAGAAAATTAAGTTAGTTAATGGATGCAAGCATGTGTTAAGAAGTCCTACTCACTTCTTGGTGGTGGTGGTTGTGTTGCTATTGTTTTTGGTGATAACTCACGAAGGCAAACTTTTTTTTTTTTTTCTGATACAGAACTCAGAGGTACTTTAGTAATGAGAAAGAAGGCTGGAAGATGGCAGAAAATGGAGGAACGAAATGGTGGACTGTGCATCTAAATGTAAAAGTCAAAACAATCTAGCTTCCATGTCTAACTCTGTTTTTACACTTAGATATTGTTTACTACTACTATTATTGCAGGATCGTGTATGTAATAGTACTTACTTTTTTTGTATCTTGTGCACATCCTAGTGTCTTCCCCTGCCTTGATTATATTATGCTGCCCTCTCCTTCATTGTATATTACCTTTCCCTTCACCCAAATTAATGCATGTCTTCTCTCTAGTTAGTGATTCATGCAAGCTGAACAGATGTGGGAAGGTGAATGAGAATACACCCACAAGTATATATAGGTTTGGTAAAGGATATCTCTACATATGTATTTACATGTGCTGCAAAAATATCCAAGGATAAGATAGAGCTTACAGGGGACAAAGTTCTGAAAACTTCTTGGTCATAACCAAGCATCTTGAGGGAATGAGTCATTGGGCTTAGAGACTCAGGATCACAGTTTTGAGCAACATCTAAGTCAACTAGGATAACAGAGACCACAATGTTCTACATCCTAGCTTGGTGAGTAGCAACTGGGGTGTTAAAAGCTGGTGAGTGACCACCTAAGGCGTGGCTATTGGTCTCTCCCTGTCTGGAGCAAAGAGGCTTGAAGATATTCAAAGACCCAAGGAACTAATTAATCCAAAGGATTAATAGACCATGAACCTGAGCCTCCATGACCCTGAGACCAGAAGAGTCAGATGATGCCTAGCTATCACCATTGACTTCTCTGATCAGGATCACAATAGAAGGTTCTGGACAGAGAGGGGAAAAAAAAAAGAACAAAATTCAAAATCATAAAAAAGAGAGAACTTACTAGTATGATAGAAACTGGTGGAACCCACAAGACTGTAACCTTTAGATACCCTTCAAGCCTAGAAATGAACCCACCTCTGAGGATCAATTTTCAGCCAAATAATAGACAAGCCTATGAAGTGAATAGGAGCTCTGGTAGCATAGACCTAAGGCATTTCACTGCTAACCAGAAGGCCGACAGTTCAAACCCACCAGCCACTCCTCAGAAGGAAGGTTGGGCAATCTACTTCCATAGTGATACTGCCTCGGCAACCCAAGGAGGGGTCGCTATGAGTCGGGACTGACTCGATGTAACATAACAACAACAACATGAAGTAAATAATGACAGCTGTGATGAATATACTGCTCAGTACAATCAACCATACAAGACCAAAAAGACAGCATTTGCCCAAAAACAAAGCTCAGAAGGCAGGAAGAGGAAGAAAAGAAGGACACGAAAGCAGGGAACCCAGTGAGGAAGTGGGAAGAGCACTGTTACATTGAGGGGAATGTCATGAAACAAAATGTAGACAAATTGTTGAATGGAAAACTAATTTGCTCTATAAACTTTCACCCAAGCAATATCAAAAGTTAAACAAACAAACAAACAAAAAGGCTTATAGAAGATATTATAGGAGAATTATTTTTAAAAATTTATTCAGGTATGGAAAGATATCTTAAGTAAGGCACATGTATGCCCCTCCCTCCCCGCCAAAATCAACAATATAGGAAAAGACTGATATACTGGGCTACATCAAAAGTAAGAACTTCTGTTCATGAAGTGACATCATTAAAAGAGTGAAAAGTCAAATCATAAAGTGGGAGAAAATATTTGCAACACTTATGACCTATTAATGCCTCATTTTCAAAATATACCCATAACTTGACAAGTCATTAAGAAAAAGAGAGATACTCAGTAGAGTTATCTACTAGCATAGGAGACTTGAATGGGAATTTCACAAAAGATCTCCAAATGGCCAAAAAACATAAAAAGGCGTTCAGCTTCAATAGTATTCAGAGACATACTAGTTAAAAACATAATGAAAAAACAACTACACACTTAACACAATGGTTAAAAAAAAAAATTTAAAGATAATACCAAGTGTTGACAAGGATATGGAGCAACTGGAACTCTCATACATTGCGGTGGGAATAATAATAGTTTGGTACAGACACTTTGGAAAAGAGTTTTATGTTATCTGTCTAGCTGAATATACACATACCTTGTAACCAGCAGTTCCATTCCTAGGTATATACCTGACCAAAAGGTGCACCAAGGGACAGGGAGAAGAACATCATGGCAACACCATTCACAAGGATCTCAAGCTGGAAACAACCCAAGTGTCTCTTAAGAGTTGAGTCAATCAAAAAAATCATGATACATTATACAGTGGAATGATCTTCAACCATAACAAACAACAGCTTTCCGCACAGCAGAGACAAAGCTCTCAAACATGGTGTTGAGTGAAAGAAGCCAGCCACAGAGAATACATTCCATTTATAATAAAGAACAGAAACAGGCCAAAACGTTGGTGTTAAAAGTAAAGTTAGGGGATACTTTTGGGGAAGGGACAAATTATAGCAATTGGGAAGGAATAGGATGAAGACTTCTGGGAACTAGCAATGTTCTATTTCTTGACCTGAGTGTGCTTGGATGGGCGTTCAGTTTGCACTTTCATTGAGCTGTTTATTTGTCTGTATTTTTTTCTGTAGATACACCATAATTCTTCAAAAAATAAAAAAAGACCCAGAAGATCCCCATTGTGACTGCCACCCTGACTTCGATGGGCAAAGCCCCCCTTACCTCAAAGCCTGGAGCACTGTTTGCATTTGGATTGGGAGGATGTGAGCTCCATGGTTCCATCATCAGACCTCCCTCTTTGGGCCCGGCCACTCTGATACCTCCGGTTGGCCTTGGGCCAGCTCCCTCCACTCCTGGGGTCTTTTGTGCTCCTCAGGTGGAAATGTTTTCACAGTATGCTCCAAGGCCCTCAGTTGGGAAGCCTGCGGGTCTGGGCTTTGTTTCCTCAGCATCACTCCTCCCTGTGGGCTGCTTCAAATGAATCCTGGGGAAGACAGAGAAATGAGAGAGTATTAAAAATGTCAGGGGCAGATCCTGAGATACGCAGCTGGGTAAATAGAGCCAGTGGAGATGTTTTTATTAGTGGCTTTATGGTTATGCTCACTTAAGTAATGGATTTAAGGTGAGGGGTGGGGCAGGGGAAGAGGCCTAAGGTACTTCAATCTGTTTCCAAGGCATCTGCCGCCCTCAGATCTGGGGAGCTCTCCCAGATATGGGCAGCACTTGCCACTGTAGGAAATTATCAACTTCTGCTTGACCCAAAGAAGTTCCTTTCTTGGTGACAGAGGTTGAAAACCCTCTTTCTCTTGGGGATTTTTAGGAAGATTCATCCTTTACTCCTGGCCTTGGGAAGAACTGCCATCAGATTATTTCTCTGGTAAAGCGTGACTAGTTTTCAAGTGGGGTTAGAAAAGGAGAATGGAATTTTTGAGGTGCAGAGGATGGAACTGTCTCTAATCAAGCATCAGGACCAATGTCTTCCCAAGTGAATGACCAGGAATGAAAGCTGTCCTTCTCATTATAATGCTCAGAATTATCACTTCATGAGCACCCTGGAAGTGGATCAGAGACCAGAGTTCAAGTTCTAGTGTAATAACTTGTCACTAGTGGCGTAAACAATTAACATGCTTGGCTGCAAACCAAAAGGTTGGTGGTTCAAGTCCACTGAGAGGTACCTGGGAAGAAAGGCCTGGATATCTGCTTATGAAAATCAGTCACTGAATACATGATGGTGTACACAGGACTACTCTGATGCACATGGGTCACCATGAGTTGGAGTCAACTTGATGACCATGGAAACTGGGAACATCTGTCTTCAGAAAACTATTTTAAAGTTTTGTTTCCATATCTCTAACATACATAAAAATGGTACCTCGCTCATAGCATTACTGTGAGGATTAAATAAACATCCATAAAGCACTTAACACGATACCAGAAACATAGTAAAACTGTTATATATGGTACCTACTATCGGGGCCGACTCGACAGCACATAACAACAACAACAACAACTATCAATTAGATTATGTAATATTATTACACTTAATGATAATGGATTGCATCTCAACATAAAGAAATTTAAAATCTTCACAAGTGACCAACAAGCAGCAGCACAATAAATGGAGAGAAGATTGAAGTTGTCAAAGATTTCATATTACTTGGTTTCATAATCAACACCAATGGAAGCAGCAGTCAGGACATCAGGCAATGTATTGCACTGGGCAAATCTGCCGCAAAAGACCTCTTTCAAGAGCTGAAGAGCAAGGATTTCTCTTTGAAGACTAAGGTGCTCCTGACACAAGCCATGGTGTTTTCAACCACCTCATATGTATGTGAAAGCTGGAAAATGAATAAGGAAGACCGAACAAGAATTGATGCTTTTGAGTTGTGGTGTTGGCAAAGAATACTGAAAGTACCATAGACTGCCCAAAGAACATTGGGAAATATGTCCTGGAAGAAGTGCAGCCAGAATGCTCCTTGGAAGCAAGAATGACCAGACTTCATCTGATCTACTTTGGTCATGTTGTCAGAAGGGACCATTCCCTGGAGAAGAATATCATGGATTGTCAAGTGGAGGGTCAGCAAAAAAGGGGAAGGCCCTCAACAAGATGGATTGACACAGTGGCTGTAATGATGGGCTTAGATGTAGCAAGGATTGTGAGGCTGGCACAGGACCAGGCAGTGTTTCATTCTGTTGTACACAAGGTCACTATGAGTCGGAGCCGACTTGAAGGCACCTAAAACCAACATTATTATTATGAATTTATTCACTACCATCAAGTCGATTCTGACTCATAGTGACTTCCATTGGGTTTCCAAGGCTGTAAATCCTTACGGAAGTAGATATCCCCATCTTTCTTCCACAGAGCAGCTGGTATGTTTGAACTGCTTTAGAACACATAATATCTGAGCATTGTCTCAAAAGATAAAAATAATACTATTAGCCAGCATGCTTCAGTTATTATTACTGTGTTCTAATCTGTCTCCAAAAGGGAAGAACACGCTCAGCATTTCTCAAACTGAAAGAACTGAAGAAAAAATTTAAGCCTCGAGTTGCAATAGTGAGAGATTCTAT
>NW_006921635.1:9251313-9252974 GCF_000298275.1 Orycteropus afer afer
GCAGAACTTCCAGAGGAAGACAGACTAGGAAGAAAGGCCTGGTGATCTACCTCCAGAAATCAGTGAAAACCTTGTGAAACACAAGGGTCCGATCTGCAAGCAATGGTGGGATAGACCAGGGCCAGCCAGCACTTCGTTCCCTCATGTCTGGGCTTACCATGGTTGGAGGCCGACTCAGTGGCAGCTAACAACAATAACTTATACCTTTATGAACATGGCACCTGCTACAAAGGAGGATAGCATGCATTGCAGGCTCTATGCATGTACACACGATGCAATCATACAAACTCATAGTGTGCACTGCAGGCTCTATGCATGCACACATGATACAATCATGCAAACTCATAATAGGCACTGCATGAACACATGATAAAATCATACAAACCCATGGTCTACACAGCAGGCTCTACACATGCACACATGATACAATCATACAAACTCACAGAGTGCACTGCAGGCTCTACTCATGAACACATGATAAAATCATACAAACCCATGGTGTACATAGCAGGCTCTATGCATGCATACATGATACAATCATGCAAACTCACAGTGTGCACTGCAGGCTCTATGTGTGTACACATGAAACAATCATATAAGTTCACAGAGCACACTGCAGAATCTACACATGCATACATGATACAATCATACAAAACCATAGTGTGCACTGCAGGCTCTATGCATTACTTTTACCAACTGTCATATACACATGACACAATCATGTAGTTTTACATGATGACTTTTACCACCTGTCAGCTGAACCCTTACGTTCCCTCTATCCAACATACCAGACCAGCTCACAGTGTGCTATTTTGCCCTCTTAAAAGGCATCTGTGATTGCCTTCGAGGGCATTCCAAGTCCACAGAGCACACTGCAGGATCTACACATGCACACGTGATACAATCACACAAACCCACAGTGTGCACTGCAGACTCTACGTGTGTACACATAACACAAAGTGCTTTCAGTCATACACCAGCTCATCACTCCTCACTGTGACCCTATGAAACAAGCATGGACACAGACATTACTTTCACTCACAGATGAGAAAATTGGGGCTGAGTGGAGAGGTTGGTTGCTAAGGTTCCCCAGGCAGAGAGAGATACATAGGCTGGGATTCAAACTCCAGTCTCCACCTCCTGGGCTCTTTCGCTGATATCTGTGAAAATTTCGGATGCTTGTCCGATCCTATTTCAGGAAAAGACAGCTGGGTGGGGGGAAAAACAGCTGCCACCAGCCTCATAAAAGATGAATTTCTGGCCCCCCACTGCTACAGAAGGATAGGAACAAATCCATTGCTCCCAACTGGACATAAAGGACATTGAGCTACAATATTGGGAGAGACAGGAGGGAGATGTTTACAGTTACCTTCAGAAATGGATTTAACCCATTCGCACACAATCATCACCAGTTATGTTTAACTCTGGTGAGTTATGTTTCTCTATGCCTCAGTTTCCTTGTCTGTAAAATAGAGATTACAATAGCACCCAACTCAAAGGATGCTGGGAGATGACCTCTAAGCACTGCAGGGAATTAAAAAAAAAAAATAGCTATTATTATTACTGTCTCTAGATTACTTTTACCACCTGTCAGCTGAACCCTTACGTTTCCTCTATCCAACATACCTCAACAGCTCACAGTGTGCTATTTTGCTATCTTA
>NW_006921635.1:9254144-9254929 GCF_000298275.1 Orycteropus afer afer
AGACTACGGAGCACAGTTCTACTCTGAAACACATGGGGTCACCATGAGTCAGAGCCAGCTCTATAGCAGCTGTTTTTGTTGCTGGTGTTATTATGTCAGGCACTTCCCTATTTTCCAACTGCTCCGGCATTTTATTCTACAACCAAGCACCAATGCCCACTCTTTCCTTCCCTCCCCGCCCCCTTCTTTCTTTCTTTCCTGTTTGAAGCAACACTGTGATGAATTTCCTTGGGACTGGACTGTTGAGGCCATCTTACTTACCTAGTGTGATATAGCAGAAACAGTGCAAGTAGGTAGTTTAACAAACAGAAATGTATTCTCTCCCAGTTTAGGAGGCTGAAGTCCTAGTTCAGGGCACCAACTCTAGGGAAAGCCTCTCTATCTCTGTTGACTCTGGGGACAGGTCCCTGTCATCAGCCTTTCCTGGGGTTTAGGAATTTCTCATCACAAGGACCCTGAGTCTAAAGGACTTGTTCCACTCCCAGTTCTTTCTTGGTGGTAGGAGGTCCTCTGAGTTCTGCTTGCTTGTTTAATCTCTTTTATATCTCAAAGACATTAAGTCAAGACACAACCTAATCCTGTAGATTGTATCTTGCCTCATTAACATAACCCCACCCCCCAAATAAACAAACCCACTGCCATTGAGTCAATTTTGACTTATAGCAACCCCCATTGGTTTTCTGAGGTGGCAAATCTTTACAGAAGTAGATTGTCCCATCTTCCTTCCACAGAGTGGCTGGTGGGTTTGAACCACCAACCTTCTGGTTAGCAGTCAAATGCCTTAG
>NW_006921635.1:9255899-9268386 GCF_000298275.1 Orycteropus afer afer
TTCTAAAGAAATCAGCCACTGAAAACCTTCCAGAGCACAGTCTTACTCTGAGACATCTGGTATTACCATGAGTTACAGTGCACTCAATGGCAGCTGGTTCAAAGGAAAAAGAGAGGGAGAAAATGTACAGTGAGAACACTAGAGACATCAATGAGAAACTTAAAAATTCTCCTTGGCAGGAGTTTGAGAGGCTCCACAGAGTGGGAGACATGAGTGGAGACTTGAAGAAAAAATGGACAGCCATGTGTTTCATTGATGGAGTGGACGGGGACATAGGATATTCCAAGGAGAGGAAAGATCCCAAGTCAAGGGATGGTGGCCTGAAATGGTAGGATGCAATCAGGACCCATTGGTGTTCTTGGCCATGATTCTTACAGACACATTACCTGACTTCCCTATCCTCCATTTCCTCCCCTCTAAAACAGTGATCAAAACAAATACAGGCTTATCATACAATTCTGTAAGGTAATTCACCTATCACAGGGCCAGTGAATCGGTAAGCACTCAAAAAATGTAAGCTGTGAAAAACGATTCCAGTATGGCCTGCATGTAGGGTAAAAGAGGAGTGACATGCAGAGAGAGGATAAATAATGCAATTCATTCATTCAATGTTCACTGAGTCTGAAAATACAGCCTCAAACATCCTGGGGCCCTCCTCTCAAGGCGCTCCAGTCTTTATAACAGAAGCAGGTAGAGTGCCTTCAGTACTGGGATAAACTGCTGGGTGCAAAGAGGAGAGGTCCCTGACCTAGAAGGACTGTCCAATACCTTAGCATAGTATGCTGTTGTTACTGCTGGTTGCTGTCAAGTCGTCTTTGACTCATGTACAGCAATGTTGCCCAGTCCTGTCCCACCTTCACGATCATTGGCATGTTTGAGCCCATTGCTGTGGTTATTGTGCAGGGCTTTCCAGACTAAGGGGAGCATCTTCTAGCTCTGTATCAGACAATATTCCACTGTGATCCACAGGCTTTTCATTTTCAGAAGTAGAGCACCAGAACTTGCTTCCCAGTTTGTCTTGGCCTGGAAGCTCCACTGAAACCTGTCCATCAAGGTGGTGCTGCTGGTGTTTGAAATACTGACGGCATAGCTTCCAGGACCACAGCAACACTCAAGCCACACAGTGGGTCAGACTGACAGACAGATGGTGGCCTAGCACTTAAGGCCTTTCTGTTTATTTAGAGATAATTCTTGATGTGTGCAGAATTTGGTAGACATGTCTCAATAGCTCAGAATGTCACACCCAGCCCAGGGTTACACATCACACTAGGGGACCATCATTCCAGGCAGTGGCTGGTGGTAAATAGTGGGGACCTGAGAGGCAGTATGTGCAGTGGTTAAGAACACAGACTCTGGAGCCAGACTGTCTGGATCCAAATCGTAAGCAAATCATATATTCATATCATAATAATACTACCTTCATATGGCTTTTAAGATTAAGTGAGCAAATACATGTAAAGGACTTAGAACACTTCTCAGAACATGGTCAATACTTTGCTTTTATTACATATCACCAAATCTTGACATTCAATAAGGTGAGATGAGTGGACTAGTGAACGAACTGTTTTCAGCCAGCAAGTGAGTGAGAGGACGCCATCAACAGCTGGAAAGGAGCTAATCACACCTCCCACAACCCTGGCAAACTCCCTGAACTCTACTCTTTGGAGAAAACTTCATCAGTGGATGAAGTCAACAGAGTTGATGGCACTTACACTCCAGGCAGCCCAGCCATTTTCCACTCTTCACCCCACACTCTAAGACCTCCACACCACACAGAAGATGTATCCCTGGAGATGAGAAGGGGGGAGGGGGGAGGACTTGACTTGTACATCTCAGCATCTGATGGGCACAGGAACCACCTAGGTGGGAACAAGAGCTATAATCTCTGAGGAGTGTCTCGTTTCATGTGGTCTTGAGAATAGCCCTTAAATGGGGGTCTCATGGGCTCCAAGGAGCTCTTGGGGCACAATACTTAAAGTACTTGGCTGCTAACCAAAAAGTCAGAGGTTCAAACTCACCAGCAGCTCTGCTGGAGAAAGATGAGGCAATCTGCTTCTGTAAAGATTTACAGTTTTGGAAACCCTATGAGGCAGTTCTATTCTGTCCCATAGAGTCACTATGAGTCGGAATTGACTTGATGGCAGTAGGTTTTGTTTTTGTATTTTTTCATTCATCATCTCCATTCTTCAGATGAGGAAAATGAGGTGCCTAGAAGTTGGTTATCATGCTGCATGAAGGACATCATGCTAGGTAAAGTAGAGGGTCGGTGAAAAAGGGGAGGATCTTCAAGGAGATGAATTGACACAGTGGTTGTGACAACGGGCTCAAGCATAGCAACAGTTGTGAGGGTGGTGCAGGACTGAGCAGTGTTTCATTCTATTGTGCATAGGGTCATTATGAGTCAGAAACAACTCGACAACACCTAACAACAACAACAGCAGAGGTTGGGTAAATCCTAAAAAGGTCACACTGCATTGGGCTCAGGTCAAGGGTATTAGGATCGGACAGAATTGAGTGGGAATCCCATCTGAGCTCTTTACTAGGTGGCCTTAGACAAGCATCAGTTTCCTTATCTGTTAAACATAGATAGCAATTGTTCCCGTGTCCTGGGATTCTTGTTATGAGCTTGTAAAAAGAGCACAGAATGCCGGTCAATGGGAGCTGTGACTTTTCTGCCAGAATCACATAACACTACTCAGCTGACCCCGGCCCACTCAGTTGTGTTGTGTGCAAGAACCCACAGAACAAAAAAACTGAGGTCAATTTTCACAAGCTAAAAATAGAATAACCCATCCCATGAGAGATGGGTCCAGCCTTTCCAACTCATAGTGTTCCCCATTGGGTTTCCAAGGCTGTAAATCTTTACGGAAGTAGATCACCCCATCTTCCCTCCCCAGAGCAGCCGGCAGGTTTGAACCACTGACCTTCTGGTTAGCAGCCAAATGCCTTATCCATTATGCCACCAGAGTGCCATTGTCTAGTCTTTAGGAAAATAAAATGGTAACTTTGGGAGAGTTATTCCATCCACTCTGAATCATTTCTCTGGATTCCCCACAAGATATCCGAAGACGCTAGAGGAAAATCACAGTTAATTCTTTAAGGGCAGGATCACAGCTGTCTAATTCATGTACACTTTCTTCCAGCTCCTAGCAGAGTACCTAAGATATACTAGACAACTCGTAGTGTGTCTGCTGATGATCTTATGTATTCCTTAAACTGAAAAAGCCAAACTCACTGCCATTGAGTCAGATCTGACTCATAGCGATCCCTCCTTGGGTTTCTAGGGTGGTATCACTACAGAAGTAGATTGCCCAACCTTCCTTCCATGGAGTGACCGGTGGGTTTGAACTACTAGCCTTCTGGTTAGCAGTCAAATGCCTTAGGCACTACACCATCAGAGTTCCTTATGTATTCCTTAGCACTGAGCATAGTGCCTTGCATATATTAGGCCATCAGGGAACGTTTGTTGAATGCATCAGAGATTCAAGAATGATCCATTATAAAATAGCTGCCATTTAGTTCCTCAGTCATTCAGCAAACATTCTTTCAGCAAATATCATCCAGATCCACAGTCGGAAATACAGTATTCCTCATCTCAGTAAGTGGGGAAACCAATGAGGTAGTTGCTCCGGTGCAAATCTTTGATGTTATTCTTGACTTGTCTCTTTCTTTACCACCATACACCACACACAACAACTGCTGTCAACTCTTCCTTCATGGTATATCAAAACAACCCTCCCACATCCTATATCATATGCATGTGAAAGCTGGACAATGAATAAGGAAGATCGGATAAGAATAGATGCCGTTGAATTGTGGTGTTGGTGAGGAATACTGAAAATATCATGGACTCCCAGAAGAATGAACAAATCTGTCCTGGAAGAAGCATAGCCAGAATGTTCCTTAGAGGCAAGAGTGGGCAGACTTCGGCTCACCTACTTTGGTTAGAAGGGACCAGTCCCTGGAGAAGGATGTCATGCTTGGTGAAGTGGAGGGTCAGTGAAAAAGGAGAAGGCCCTCAATGAGATGGATGGACAGTGGCTGTGACGATGGGCTCAAGCACAGCAAGGATTGTGGGGATGGGCAGGACTGGGCAGTGTTTTGTTCTGTTGTACTTTGGGTCGCTAAGAGTCAGAGCCAACTCAATGGCACCTAAGAGTAACAACCCCCACCCTATCATGTCTGCCACAACCACCTTGGCCTGAGGTGTTCCCATCCCTCACCTGGACAATGACATCAGCCTCGTAATGTTCTCTCTGCATGTCCCCTTGACCCTCTAGCAGAATGGTGCAGTTGGACTCAAACCAGATCACACTCCTGCCCTCCTGAAACCCTCCAATGACCCGCCTTCCTGAAGTGTCCTGTCGGAAACAGCCCCCATCACTCTCCTTGCCCCTCCCCAACTTTACTATGTGTCTTAGTATTTACAACTACTAGGCACACTGTTTATTTTACATCTCCACGACTTGCACCGAAGCATCACCAGAGAGAGGTCTCTAATTGGTTATTAACTTATTCCTTAGTACCCAGAACAGCGCTGGGCATAAACCAGGCGCTCGGTACATAGATGTACAAAGAAGGAAAGAAGCAATGGAGGGAGGGAGAGAAGGATGAAGGGAGGAAGAATGGGGAAGGGAGGGAGGGAAGGAGGAAGGACAGGAGGGAGGGAGAGAGGGAGGAAGAAAGGAAGGAAACGAATGAATGAAGGAAGGAAGAAATGAATGACTCAGTCACTGTCCTTAAGGAGCTCTGGTGATGCAGTGCCTAAGCCATTTGACTGCTAACCAGAAGGTTGGCAGTTCAAACCCACTAGCCACTCCATGGAAGGAAGAAGGGGCAACGTACTTCCGTAAAGATTTGCCACCTCGCAAACCCAGTGGGGGTCACTATGAGTCAGAATCGACTCGATGGCAGTGGGTTTGGTTTTTTTTATTTAGTCACTGTCCTTAGCAACAGGAGTTCATAGCCCGGGCCTCACGCAGTTCCTCAGCTGTCCCCTATCTGGTCCTCTCAGTCTGCTCTGCCTGCACTCTGAGGGCATTCCTGGTCAGAGTGCTGTCCTCTCTCTCCACTTCTCTCCCTTTATCTCTCTCTCCCTCCGGCCCCCACCTAGCAGCCTCAGCCCCCCTCCTGCCTCTCCTGTTACAAACTGAAAACCAGAGCCGAGCTGGCATTTACCATTTACTGACTGTCAAACACCTCTTTGAGTTTCCTCAGAGCAAACAGACGCAGCCATGTTCTTGTTTGTTTTCTTCCTTTCCCTAAGCTGCTGAGCGGTTCCTGCATTGTGCAAGAGGCCAGGCGGGGGGACTGTCAACAGCTCTCTAATGTAAGCTATGGGCCCAGAAAGGGGGCCCAGGGTTTATGGGCCTCAGTGCCTGGGCAGGAACACACACACACACAGGCCACTGTTTGTTTTCTGCACCGGCTCTGACATTTTCCCCGTGGGAGAGGGGAAGCTTGAAACACAGGCGGCCCCTTTCCTAATTGGACATGAAAAACAGTTTGGATAAACGGAGACATGTCACCTCAAGTGTAATCTCTTGCCTGAAAGCGGAGGGGCTGCAGGCTTTGAGATATTGTTTCACTTTGTGTTTAAAGTTTGAAAGTTTTATAGCAAAACATTTGTGGATTTTACTTAATAACAGCCAAAAAAAAAAAAAAAAAAACTGCCATTGAGTTGGATCCGACTCACAGCGACCCCTCCTTGGGTTTTCCAAGGCAGTATCACTACAGAAGTAGATTGCCCAAACTTCCTTCTGAGGAGTGGCTGGTGGGTTTGAACCTCCAGCCTTCTGGTTAGCAGTCCAATGCCTTAGGTGCTATGCCACCAGAGCTCCCAGTAAAGTCCCTAACAAAACTCCTTTGTTCCATACCCCAAGGAAGACAATGACAGTTTATTGTTTTATCACCAGCTGATGCATTCAGCCAATACTGAAGGAGCATTAAGGTTCCTGGATGGCATAAATGGTTTGGCACCAAAAAGTTGGTGGCTCAAACCCCCATGTGGAAGAAAGACTTGGTGAGCTGCTTCCATAAAGATTATAGCCAAGGAAACCTTGCGGAGAAGTCCTCTTCTGTAATACAGGGGTCGTCATAAGTTGGAATTGACTCAAGGGCCATGGGATTTTTGTTTTGTTCTCTTTTACTACGTGTTAGACACCCTGCTAGGTGTTGGTGATCCAGTGGTGAGTAAAAGCAGGTCCTTCCTCTTTCAGAAAGTTCTCTGTGTAGCCAAAGAGAAAGGAATGATCTGTTTGAAAGAGGGTAGGAAGTGGCCACAGCTGTATCACCTCCATCACTCTCACAGTCATCATACTAAACCGTGACTGCTCTTCAGCTCTGGTTTTTTTTTTTTTTTTTAATATTTTTTTTTTTTTTTTTTTTTTTTTTTTTTTTTTTTTTGCAGGTGTTTTTTTTTTTTTTTTTTTAATTGATCTTGGACTCTTTTCCCCATCAGCTCATGAACCTCTACCTCATGCATTTCAGAAGTCACACAGTGGCCCATTGTTTAGATGGGCCATGAGGTATTTAAACGATTCTCTCTAGGTAGACATTTGGGTTGTTTCCAAGTTAATTTCTAGGAGCGGGGTGGCTAGGAAAGGGAAATGGTATGACAATCTGACAGATGATGCATAACGGGTTAAAGGTTTTGAAAAGTCAAGGGTTAACTTGACACTTCCCTTGGTTTCACACGCTCCTTCTGTCTCACCTCACCAGTAGAGCAACTCGTCCTATGACTCACAGGGAGCAGGGGATTTCACTGAGGTTGACTTGGCATAAAGCTATGCCCACCCTTAAGAAACTCTAAAACTTTCACCTTTCTCGCTGGATGATAATTAACTAATTATATGTTGGTTTCTCCCATGAGACCATGCAATTCTGAAAATGTCTTATCTTTCCAGTGCCCAGAATAAGACTAGGGACAGAGTAAGTACTCAGTGAAAGCCTACTGGATGAATTAGAGAATACAGCAGAAAGTGAATGAATGACTGGACAGACAGTGCATAAATGGACAGACAGATGGGTAGGTGGGTAGATGAATGGAAGATACATGAACAGATGGGTAGATAGATAAATGCATGCTGGTTGGTTGGCTAGCTAAATGGATGGACAGATAGATGGAGATACACATAAAAATATGGAGGAAAGGAAGAATTACTGGGTGGATGAATGGGTGAATGAATGAATGAACGATAGATAAATGATAGTGTGCCCTCATGAATAAGTGAATGATTGGAAGGGCAGGTGGATAGATAGATTATGACCAATAGCCAAATTCAGTTGGTTAACAAATTATAAAGCTGTTTTAATTACTTAAAAGCCACTGCCATTAAGTCGATTTCAACTCATAGCGACCCTATAGGACAGAGTAGTACTTCCCCGAAGGGTTTCTAAGGCTGTAAATCTTTACGGAAGCAGACCACCTCATCTTTCTCCTGCAGAGTGGCTGGTGGGTTCAAACTCCTGACCTTTTGGTTAGCAGCTGAATGCCTTAACCACTGCACCACTAGAGCTCCTTTTTAAGGACTTACCAAAATCATTAATTGGTTATTAAATCATTCCCCACAGGACCCCTTTTAATAATAAACTCTTCTAATGCATTAGACACATAATTCAATTTACACAGGAAGGGACACACCAAGTGTGAGAAGTTAACCCAACTGTGAATTATTTTGAATATGGAGCTTAATGCCTATGGGAATCCAATCAGAAAAAAAAAAAAAAAATACAGTTCCTGTTGAGTCAACTCCAATTCATTGTGACCCATGTGTGTCAGAGTAGAACTGTGCTCCGCAGGGTTTTCATGGCTAATTTTCCAGAAGTAGATTGGCAGGGCTTTCTTCTGCCTCTGAGTGGGCTTGAACTCCAACCTTTCAATAACAGTTGAGCGCGTTAACTGTTTGCACCATGCAGGGGATCTGACAGACAGACATCAGTGAAGGTGATGAATAGGAAGGAAGATGCCAGCGAGGGTATGTGTGCCACGTGATTCCCCAACATTAACATCTGACGTTCAACATGCAGAACAGAAGGGACACCATGCCAGGAACCCTCTGGGACTGAAAAAATCACTGCTGAAAACTGCCACCTCTGTGATTACATTTCCTCCTATACAGTGTTTAAATGCCTGAGCCATCACCAAGGAATTCCAGGGCTTCACCTGTCTCCATAGGTGGCACATGAAGCCACCTTCCCAAAAGCAACAGAGATCAACCAGTCACTCTGCCTGGATCAGTGCCTCATCAGGTCTCTGTCCCAGCTTGTCTTTGACTTGACCAGGTGCCTCTGGGTCTCCCAATCCCTCACCCCAGCCCTCAAAAGCCATCAGTTAAACAAACTGCCTTGGGAGTCATCAGCTCATTTTCCAAGGCAAACAAGCCTTGGCCTCGGAGAGGTCACCAGCGAGGACGGCCAGGTGATCAAACCAGCCTGTCTGTCTGCAGCCTGCCTCTCACTGCTGCCCTCGACAGACAGTGCTTGTGACAGAATCTACACTGCATCTGGAGGAAAGGAGCAAAAGCAGCATTCGTAGAGCACTTCCTTTGTGACAAGTAGTACACTAGGTGCAGTAGAAACAATGGCTCCTTTTATTCTAAGAGTTAGGGGCTATTTCCAGATAGGAAAACTGAGGCTCCGAGAGGTAAAGTGGCTTACCCAAGGTCACACAGCTAGCAAGCGGCAGAGTGAAGATCCGAGGTCAGGTATGCTTTCTTCCAAAGTCATTATTAAAACTATATTTCAGCTTGTGGATGAAAGGGAAAACTATGTGACTTGTCCTCAAGCATGGTGTCCTCATGATGGAAAATTCTAAAGTACAAAACAGGACACGGGAGCTTTTTTTCCCCAAAAAAAACAAGTAATGTCACAGGAGGTCTTCCTCAGTCTAGGTTACAGTGTAGGAAGGGAGATGGGGAAGCTGATCATTCCTGAGTGCCCCTATGGGGCGGGCAGACACATTGGTGAGCCCAGCCCACCTCACCCTCACCTTCATGGAGCTTTCAGTCCAGGGAAGGGCCAATTTATCTACTAGATTCACACACGAAACCTGAAATTGCAAGCAGTAAAGGGAAAGTCTGAGGATGAGAGCTGTGCTGGTACCTAACAGGGTCCTGAATGTGTATGAGCTTCAATAAGGGCTTCCAGGAGGAAGTGCCATTTGAGTTGAGGTCATAAACACAAGTAGATAGAGCATTGAACATGCAAAGACCCTGTGACACTAGAGGCAACAAGAGGAGGCCAGTGTCGTTGGAGTACAAAAACTAAAAGGACAGTTAAGTGAGAAGAGACTGGGGCAGATTTGTAAGCCAGTGTAGGGGACACAGCGATCCCCATTTAAGGAAGGGCTTGTTGCTCTAGCTGCTGGCAATGCTGTCAGCAGTTGGCCTACAGGCATCAGCCCTTTCAAGGATTCCTGCAGCAGCAGTGACCTAGTCCAAGGTCATGCCCCTTCTCGGAGTGACCCACATCCAATAACTGGTCAGTGCAGGATATAAAGGTCTGGCTATCCTAGTCCAAAGTGGGACAGCTCAGAGGGCCATTCTAGCTCAGGTTCTTCATAGGGCTGGTCAAGGCTGCTAGTCCAGCTCAAGTTCACCGTATGGTGTCCCTGTTTCTTTCTTTTCCTTTCCACAGGTATTGATCCCAAGGGCACCTCCTTTCTCTCTCTCTCTCTCTCTCTCTCATACACACACACACACACACACACATACACAAATTCCTGTACACTAGACCCTATCTTAGCATCTGCTTCTAGGAGAACCCAACGTGAACATGGTAAGGAGCTTGGCCTGTATTATAAAAGCAATGAGACACCAACAAGGGATTTAAGGAGAGATTGATGCAACCCTGCTTGCATTTCTGACGTGGACATGGAGGGGAGAAGTGGTAAAAGTAGATACTTCCTTTCTGCTCTTCCCAAAGTCTCCCATGAAGCAGGTGCCACACATTCTAGGGTCCTCCCCAAATAGAACATGTACATGAAGGAGAAAGATGGTGTACATATACCTCTTGTCCCAACTAAGACTTCAGGCCATCTTTGTCTATAAGCCTCATCTAGTCAGTCCTTGGACTTGTCCAGCACAGAGAAATCCTTTGTCCTCTGTGAGGGACATGGAGCTAGGAGGGCACAAACGGTCCAAGGACCCACCCTCAACTCTCCATCTTTGCAGCCTCAGATTCTCTTCTGAGCTAAGGAGACTGTGATGTGTGTGAGAAGTTTTGGAGTTAGTGGGCAGCCCAACTTGCTCGTCCAGGATGAGTCTGATAGAGCTGTTGTCTCTAGAAACCTGTCTTCTTTGTTCTTTTCTATAAGCCCTTGTGTGCCTGGCTCCATGCTGGGTACTTGGGAAATGTCCCTTGCCCTCAAGTGTCTCTGCTAAAGATGGGCAGTTATTTCTGAAAATATAATTTACATGCACTGTAATATGTGCAATTAATTTTTCAGACATTATCTCACAAAATATCTCTAAACTCTGGAACAGAGTAGAGTCACCACTCCAGCTGGAAATGCAGTAAGTGAAATTAATTTTTCAGATGCTCTCTCATAAATTATCTCCAAACACATATGAAAAGAATATAGCCATCACTCTATTTAGATGAAATTGAAATGCAGAACTGTTTGGCACAGGGTACGTGCTCAATAAATACTGAAAGAATCAATGAAAAATGACCACTCTGCCTGGAGCACAGACTAGCTCACCTACTCCACTTCTTTTTCCTCTTGGGTAGGTAAAACCAAACCAAATTCATTGTCATCAAGCTAGTTTCGACTCATAGCAACCCCCATTGAGTTTCCAAGGGTGTGAATCTTTATGGAAGCAGACTGCCTCATCTTTCCTCCATAGAGTAGCTGGTGGGCTTGAATCATCAGCCTTTTGGTTAGCAGCTAAATGCCGTAAATACTACACCACCAGAGCTCCTTCCTTGGGTAGACAGATAGACTCTATTTCCCAGCTTCCCTTGCAGTGAAGTGTAACCATGTGACAGATTTCCATGGGATGTGGCACGAGTTACACATTGAGGCCAGGTGCATGAAAACCTTCCATGAGTGACCCTTTGACAGGTAAATGGAGAGAAGAAGGAAGGAACTTGGGTCCCTGAACGACCACATGGAATGCTTCCTGGCAATAAGGAGTGCCCGATTGGCCTTTAGAAGTCCCTGGGTGGTGTAAATGGTTAGTACACTCAGCTGTTAACTGAAAGGCTAACACTTGAGGTGCCTTAAAAGAAAGACTTGACAATGTACTTCCAAAACAGCAGCCATTGAAAACTCTGTGGTGCCCACTTCTATACTCACTCATGTGGGGTCATCATGAGTTGGAGCTGACTTGATGACAACTGGTTTCTGGGACTGACTGTGTGTGAGATCGATAAAACTCCTTTAGGTGAAGCCACTGAAGTTCTGGGGTTTTTTGTTACAGCAGCAAACTTATCCTGACTATACTCCCCAAGTACCCCTTACCCACTGCTGATGTTCATAAGCCCAGCTAGCACATACAATACCCTCCTGTGAATCTGAAAAAGGCATACTGTCCTCCATGCTGATGGCGTCCTCTGTCTCACCATGCTCATCTCCACTAGTATTTCCCTAAATGTCAATCACTCTTACATCACTCTCATGATTGCTACAACATCCACGTACTACCTGTACTATTATTACTATTTTTTCTTTATACAACTCATTTATTAAATACTTTTTTTTTTTTCAAAAGGGGACTTTATTTTGCTAAAGTAATTGGAAATCAAGGATCCTTTTACTCTGAATAGAAAGTCACCTTAAAAAGAAATACAAAGAATGCAAAATACTATTGTTAAATTCTAGTCTGGTGTCTGACAAGGGTTCTCTTCTTGTTTAAGAATGGTGAGCTCGTGTTTTACAGGAGTCGAAGCAGTGGCAGCACCCAGATGAGACTTGCTACCTGAAGAGATCAAACAGAAGGAGAAGAAAAGAACAGGGGGTGGGACTTGCACTCTGTGGTTCAATGTTCCAGTGTTTGCTCATGTGCCTTTCAGAGCCTCTCCTACGTTGAGATATTTTGTCCTGGAAGACCATGAAGATGAAATGGTTGGTTTCTGGGCCCTAAATAGGTGGTTAACATCTGGACATCTGAAGGGTCTTTGACTTTCATTTTCTACCTTAGCCTTATCCTGCCCCACCTCTGCCAGCCCTGGCATGCAATCTTGCAGGCTCTTTGGAATGGCTCCAACTTGGCTGAAAAAGTGGGAAACAATTTAGCCCAGCTTTCCAGGCAGGATTTCCCCACCCATTTCTCTGCACTGCCCCCAGAAATCTGCCCCAAAGTCTCTTTCTCCATACCTCCCCCGTCCTGTGTCTAAGCCACCCATTTCCCGAGGACACTGGAACTCAGGAGGCAGCAACACACAAATCCACCAGGACCACCTCCCCTCTGAGTACCATCAGGAGGAGAAAGGAAACACATGCACCCCAAAACCTCAGAGGTCTACACAAGGGAGGGAAGTGGGG
>NW_006921635.1:9269046-9271416 GCF_000298275.1 Orycteropus afer afer
TGGTTGGGCCATAGAAAGGATTAAATGAGTTAATCTTTGTAAAGCATCTGGTATGGTGCAGAGTATAATGCAGGAATTAAACACAGTCATACTAAAACTCAAGCTGGGTGACTTTGTTTTTCTTATCTCTAAAATGGGCTGATGGTGCACCCCTCACAGAGCTGTTATGAGGACTAAATAAGTTAATAGTAGGGCCAGGATTTATGGTGGTTGTTATTTCCAAAGAGTACCCTGAGACCAGATGAGCTGTGACAGGTGGTGAAAGGCAGGTAACAGGGCTGGTCCAGCAGGGGTCTAGATTCCTTGGAGCCTGGGACATTGAGAAATCCGGAGACCCAACAGCCTGATTTATAGAACCGATGCAACAGGGCTCCGGCCAACACCCAGTCACCTGGCAGCCCTGGGACACTTCGCAGGCAATGTGAGACAAGTGGGAAGGAGGGGGCTGAAACTGAGGAGCAGGAAGGGCCTCAAGTTCATCACTGCCACTCTGAAGATTACAGGAAGACTAATAGGGCCCCGCAGGCCTTGGGGATGAACAAACACTATCTTTGTGGTATGCTTTTGTTGAGTAACCAAGGCAAACGCTCTGTCTGTCTTTCTCCCTTTTACTCCACTAATGAAAGAGAAAGAAAAGAAAGATTTCCCTTTAGAAAATCAGGAGATGGGGGGAGAGGCATTGCTGAAACCCCAGAGGGTGTCTTTGGAATCTACCCACACAGTGCAAATTCCATGTCTCTCCAAATCCTTTCTAGAGCTCGGTGACCCAGGTGTTGGCGGCTACTTGAACATTTATCACACGGTAGGTGGACAGGTTCAGGTTGGTTCTTGGGAGTTGTGGGTGTCAGAACCAAAGAGAAAGGGCAGGCCTTTGCTCCATGTTGATCTAAGGGGTTGGTGGTGCCAGGGATCTGGGGACAGTGGTCAAAGAGGAAAACTGAAGCCAAGTATCACTTGGCAGCAGAAGTAACAGCTGGGGAGTCTGAGTTCTTGTCTCAGGTTTGTGATGTTCCAGCTGTGTGATCTTGGGTAAGTTCCTTCCCTTTTCTGGGCTATGGCTTCCACATCTGAAAAATGGAAGGATAAAAACAAATGGGCCCAGTTCTGGTAAGATGGTGGAATAGGCAGACAGATTTCACAGACTCTCTTCAACAAAGAAAAAGGGAACTAATTAACACAGATACAGAAGATAATTCTGGAGCCCTGAGCTTTGAAGGGAAGGATATAGAAGTGGACTTTAAAGTCCAACTAGTAGAAGAATTTCATGAAAACACCAAAAAAGGAGACATACAGAGCTGCGGTCTGGCAGCGATCCTGATGGCACAGACAGCTTGGATATTGCCAAGGGGTGTTAGGACCTAAGAATTAACCTAAAAATTGGACCAGCTAGCCAGGGACTACACAGAGGACTGCACTGGTGGCTGGTGAATTAAAGGGGAAGCAGCAAAGAGGAAGGCAGACAGCTGTGTACTTTTGCCTGTGAGGAAGGTACAGCCATTTTGAAGGTTTACAAGCTGTTCGACCATTCTGGATATTTAGAGTGACAGCGTTCTCCCAGATGCCAGGGACCTGTGAATAGGCTCCACTTGCCAGAAACCACAAGAACATTCCAGATGCCAATCACTGGAAAGGTGTGATATTCCCCTTGTTACGCTTATACCCCACACCCTCTTGGTGAACAGAGGTGCGGCCATCCTCGCTCCCACCCACCTTCTGGGCCAGCAGGAATTCCATCCCAGTCTGCATGCTCGGATGGAGCCTGGATGCCCAGACAGACCCTGGGTGCTCTGCCCTGTCCTGACCAGTTTTTTTTTTCTTTTTTTCTTTTTTTTTAAATTTGTTTGTTTTAGTCTGTTTTAAAATTATTAGTATTATTATTTTCCTTATTATTATTATTATTCCCTTCCCAGGTTCTAGTTTTCAGCTTTTTCTCTCTTTCTTGTTCCTAGTTCCCATTTTTTTTCTTTCTCATGGTTAACCCCATTGCTTGTTTTTCTTTTTGCATTTTTCATATTTTTTCTTCATTATTTTCCTACCCTAATTTTTTTCTCTTATTGCCTTCTCCCCAGATATTGTGGGGTTTTTTTTCTCTATCTCTCTCTCTTTTTGTTTAGTGTTTCTGTGTGTTTACATGGTATATTTTTTGTCCACTTACTTTTATTTTTTGGTAGTTACTTTATAGTTGTCTTTGTCTGACTGAGTGGGGGAAAGCAACAGTGCCCATATGACACAACTACACCCACACCTCCTGCAGCTTCACTCACAGAGTGAGAGCCACCACCTCCTTCTCCACAACTGGCCAATGATAAACGACCACCAAGAAGAGACTGAATCACCCTTAACTGCTCTTTACAAACAGTTAACAGAGAT
>NW_006921635.1:9280361-9292964 GCF_000298275.1 Orycteropus afer afer
GAAACATTGAAACAGCCCCTAGAATATCATATTGAAAAGGCATTCAGAGGCCTTTATGGTGAACCCTTCTGCAGTGACATCCATTTAATATGGTGGCATGCTTTACTGGGCCTCCTTTTATGAGATATAGAGTAGGTTGTTCTAGTATAGCTGTTTCCGATGCTCCGAAGAAGGACTGGAAGCTTCAGTAGTAAAGACACAGAATGGGAACGTGGTTCTGAGTCATTGTTATTAGTTGCCATCAAGTTGTCTCCAATTCATTGTGGCCTTATGTATAACAGAGAGAAACACTGCCTGGTCCTGTGACATCTTCATGATCATTGGTATGTTTGAGTCCAATATAGTTCTGAGAACAGGAATGCAATTGCTCAGATGGTTATCCACCCATCTGTCCATAAACTCATCCAATCATCCATGCACGCATGCATCGCTCATCCACTTACTCAAACATTCATTCAAACATCCATCCTTGTATGTGTGTGTTTACATGTATTCAAACATTCATCCATCCATCATTCCACCCATTCACATCTACATCCATCACCCTGTAGACTGACTCATCCATACACACAACCATCTAGTCATCCATGCACTTAGGTAACCATTCATCCCCCCATTTACTCTTCCATGCACCCATCTAACCTTACATCTGTTCATAACCTATATACATGCATACATGTATGCATGCATGCATCTGTCCATCCATTCACTAATTAACTCATTGATCCATCTGTCCAAACATGCACCTACCCATGCATTCACCCATCAATTCATATATACATATATGTATACATTCACACATGGACTCATATATACAGACACGCACACACTTGTCATCATCCATCCATTCAGTAATGTATCTATCTATTCATCATCCATTCACACATCCAACTGCTCTTTGCAAGACCCTTGGAATATCAGAAGAAAAGAGCCTCATCCATGCCTTGAAGAAGCTCACTATGTAGCAATAGACAAAACAACAGATGCTTTCAACAGAGTGTCCAAACTCCTATGATAAAAAATAAAGAGGCAGTGAGGACAATGCGAAGGATATAAATTAGTGACAATAGCCAACAACTAGTAAGCTATCCTATGGGTCCAGTTCATTGCTTATAACCTACACCGGTTTTATGAGCTAGATTTTATTATCCTTATTTTGGTGATGAGGAAACTAAAGCTCAGACAGGTGAGTTAATTCCCATCACTCACACAGCTGATAAGTAATCAAGCCAAGAATCAAGCACTCTTATTTCAGTGCTCAAGGCCCTCACTCCGTGTTTGTTGTTGTTAGTTGCTATTGAGTCAAACCTGACTCCTGGACGCCCCATGCGTGCAGAGCAGAACTGCTCCATAGTTTTCAAGGCTGTGGCCTTTCAGAAGCAGATTTCCAGGCCTGTCTTCCAAAATGTCTCCTAGTGGCTTCAAGCTGCCAACCTTTTGGCTAGTAGTTGAGGGCTTAACACTTTGCCCCATCCAGGGGCCTTCTCACTCCACAGTCACCACTATCACGGAAGAAGCAGGAACAAAAGCAGAGAAAGCCAGAAACCTAACTAACTTCTCAGAAGCCCAGGCCAGACAGGACTTCCAGAGACACCCTTGTCTTGGGTAGGTATGTTTTATCACAGATGATGGACTATTCTTTTAAGGAATGGGGACTCTACACAGCCTCTACACCATGTAGGAGACAGGCTAATGACCTACAAAGGTATCCACACTCTAATCCTCAAAACTGTGAATGCGTTACTTTACCAGACAAAAGCAGATATGACTTAGTTAAGGATCCTGAGATGGGGAGATTAGAGAAGGAGACATGAAGCAAAGGTCAGAATGATGAGAGGCCAAGGGTCAAGGAAAGTGGGTGGGCTCCAGAAGCTGGAAAAAGGCCAGGAAACAGATACTCCCCTCGAGCCTCTAGGAACACAGCTCTGCTGACACCTTGACTTTAGCCCAGTGAAATGATTTCAAAGTCTATGTGTGCTGTTTTCAACCACTAGATGTGTGTTAATTTGTTACAGCAGCAATAGGAAGTTCATACACACTCTGGTGTGCTCACCACAGCATCTCCTGCCCCAAGAATCAAGGGATCCTTTCTTATATTTGACAGAAGTGTCCCTTCTGCTTTTGTTTCTTAGACAATAAAGATCAAAGGATTATTTAAACACAAAACTAATACAGGTGAAAGATTTAGCACAGTAAGTGCTGATCAATATTGAGCTGCTATTGTTACCAACTGAGGGAGGTTCTGTCTGACCCAGTGTCTATTGTGGGCATTTTCACATGTGTTCTCCCAATGATTCTTCTAGTCAGTGCTGTCAAGTCAATTCTGACTCATAATGACTCTACAGGACAGAGTAGAGTGGCCCTAGAGGGTTTCCAAGGCTGTGAACTTTATGGACTGCTATATCTTTCTTCCATGGAGTGGCTGGTGGGGTTGAACCAGCAACTTTTCAGTTAGGAGCCTAGTACTTGACCATTGCACCGTGAGGACTCCTTATTGATTGTTCCTACCATCTCCCAAAAGGTAGGGATTCTTGTCCCACCTTTATGGCCAAGAAATCCAAGCCTCGAGTTGAATGGTGGCAAGTGGTGCAGCTAGAACTTGCACCCAATTCCCTGTCTGATTCTAAGCCCAGAGAGCTTCCCAGTACCCAACAGCTGCCTTACCACTAGACCCTCTGAGCCAGCCAAAGACAAAGTCTAGAGATAAGTGCCTACTTTAGGACTGTGACACTCAAGAAATAGGGCGTAATCATAGCAGTGAAGGATAGTATCTGATGCAGAGAGGATGAGGATATTCTAGAATCAAGGAATACTCATAGCAGCACAGGGTTCTGTGCTGAGGTGCCTGGTACAGGCTAGAGTGACTTAGAGATGGGGGAGAAGTCCATGAGAACTGGAGAAACCAGAGAAAGCTTCATGGAGGTGGTGGCTTTTGAAAGGTAGAAGGACTTGGGTATTTGAGGCAGAAAGTCTCTGAGTAAAGATGAATGGGTAGAAATAACAAAGACACAGTATTGTAGTGACTAGATGTAAAGTTTATGTTGGACAGAAGGAGAAACAACTTCTAGTAAGAGATGACAGTGATAACCACCACCACCGTATCATACTTATTCAGTCTGTGTGCTGAGCAAATAATCTGAGAAGCTGGACTACATGAAGAAGAATGTGCCATCAAGATTGGAGGAAGACTCATTAACCACCTGCAATATGCAGACAGCACAACCTTGCTTGCTGAAAGTGAAGATGACTTGAAGCCCTTACTGATGAAGAGTAAGACTACAGTCTGCAGTATGGACTACACCTCAATATAAAGAAAGCAAAAGTCCTCACAATTGGACCAATAAGTAACATCACAGTAAATGGAGAAAAGACTGAAGTTGTCAAAGATTTCATATTACTTGGATAGACAATTGATACCAATGGAAGCAGCAGTTAAGAAATCAGATGTCATATTTCACTGGGCAAATCTGCTGCAAAATGCCTCTTTAAAGTGCTGAAAAGAAAAGAAGTGACTTTGAAGACTAAAGTGTGCCTAACCTAAGCTACAGTGTTTTCAATTGCCTCATGTGAGGAGCTCTGGTGGTGTAGTGCCTAAGGCATTTGACTGCTAACCAGAAGATTGGCAGCTCAAACCCACCAGCCACTCCACAGAAGGAAAACTGGAGAATCTATTTCTGTAAGGATCTACTGCCTCGGAAACCCAAGGAGGGGTCACTATGAGTCGGAATTGACTCAATGGCAATGAATTTGAATGGTTTTTGCTTTTCTCTTTTCATATACATGTGAGAGCTGGATGATGAATAAGAAAGACCAAAAAAGAGTTGATGCTTGTGAGTTGTGGTGCTGGCGAAGAATGCTGAGAGTGCCACAGACTGCCAGAAGAATGAACAAATCTGTCCTGGAAGAAGTACAGCCAGAATGCTCCTTGGAAGCCAGAAGGGCCAGATTTCATCTCACCTACTTTGGTCATATTGTCAGAAGGGACCATTCCTGGAGAAGGGTATCATGCTTGGTAAAGCAAAGGGTCAATGAAAAAGGGGAGGGCCCTCAACGAGATGGACTGACACAGTGGCTGCAACGATGGGCTCAGGTACAGCAAGGACTGTGAGGCTGGCACAGGACCAGGCAGCATTTTGTTCTATTGTACAGAGGGTCACTATGTACAACGAGCTGACTCAATGGCACCTAACAACAACAACCACAGCAATAATGACTGCTCACACATATATTGTTCTAAGGCTTGTGTGAACTTTATTAGCCCTTATAATGATCCTCTGAGGCAGGTAACATTATCACCTCCATTTTAAAGTTAGAAAACTAAGAAACTAAATAATTTGCCCTGGATCATGAAGTTAGACCTGGGAGAAAACCAGATGTCTAGCTGTGACACCCAAAATCAGCCAGCAGGGTTATGAATTATGAGCAGTGGAAGACATTAGAACAACGGTATTGCCTGATGGCTTAAGAATGAGGGCTATAAATCAACATACTCTTGGCTTGATTCTAGACATTACTGGATTTGGATCTTTATTGGGTTCAATCTCTAAGTTGCTCCAACCTGTACCTCATTTCCTGCCAATGGAATCCAAGCCCCTTAACTTCCCTAAGTCCAGTTTCTATACCTGAAAAACATGGCATGGAAATAGTCGGTTCAATCCTTAGAGGGTTGACGTGAGGACTTGCAGACATCAGAGTTGTTCAAGTAGGGAGTCAATAAATATTTAGGTTAGGGAGGTGCTGACATCATTGTCTTTGAGCATGAGGACCTTAAGGACACAAGGTGAAAGTCAGGCAAGACCCAAGGATGCGAGCAGCCCCTCAAGGTTTAGAATGCCACCTCTGGACCAGACTTTCTGAATCCAAAGCCCAGCTCAGCCACTCCTTAGCTGTGGGCCTAAAGGTAGCTCCTTCTGATCCTCACTTTTCTCCATGTAGAATGGGATGGGAACTGGACCTGTCACCAAGGGATGCACAGAGGGTCATGTGAGTTCAGATGCAACATAAAATGCTTCCAACAGGGCCCCGGCACTGGGGAGCTCTCTGTGAAGATTCACTGCCATTGTTGTAAAGGGTCAGGACAAGTGTACCCCCTGAGACCTCAAAGTTAACCATTGGAGTGTTTTCCGAGTATGGCAGGGTGCGGTGCACCCAGGCACCCACCGCGGGAGGCTGAGCCTGCCAGCTTTTATGCCTCCATCAATAGCTGCGGGTGTCTGGCCTTGGAGCCTCTGTTTCACTGTGTGTGCATGCAGGCATTCGAGCAATCCGGCACTTCCTTCTGCCCTGGAAAGGCTCTAGCAACCTCCACCCTGACCTACGCACACACTCCCCCCCGACACACACGCACTCCCAACAGGAACCAGCAATTGTGCGATGCAATCTGAACTTTCTACTGTTCACATTTGAGGCAGCACCAGCAACTGCTTCCCTAGTCCTATTTATGGCAGTTTTGTTTTGGAGGAATTAGGGAGGGTGTGGATGGCAAGCGGATATTGTTGTTTTTCAGAAAGTCTATTTAAAAAACAGAATGCCGTGACTGGTTGGATTTGAAACAATGAGGATAAACATACGTTATTGGTGCTGTTTTTCCTTCGTTCGTTTGGGCTTTTGTTGAAATTCAAATCTGAAATGACAATTGACATAGATATCCTATTGTGGAGACAGGTTTTTTTCTTTTTTTTTTTTCCTTCATTTGTTAAAAATATAAAGAGATCCTAAATATTTGGATTGGGCTCTGTGATAACATCTCTTTGAGCACCTGCACTTGTCCTTAAGCAGAACTCATATAATCATAACTAGCTCAGTCCATGTATGATTAGAGGGGGCGGTGGTGGGACAGGGGTAGAATGCTCAGCTTCCAGGAGGGACACCCTAGTTCATTTCCCAGCCAATGCACCTTGAGCAGAGCCATCGCTGCACAATGAGTGGAGCCTGTTTGCTGCCAAGATGCTGAACAGGGTTCTACAGAGCTTCCTGACTAAGAGACCAGGAGGGAAGGCCTGGCAATCTACTTCTGACAATCAGCCAGTGAGAACCCTATGGATCACATGGTCCAATCCCAACCCATCCTGTGGGTGGCACGAGACTGGGAAAAATTCTGTTCCACTGTGCAATGGGCTGCCATGAGTTGGTGGCCAACTCACTGGCCACGAACAGCAAAGACAACAGCAAATGTAAACTTAACGTGTTTAAGACCTCACTGGTCAGGCAGAGGGTATCAGCTACCTTGACAGGACCTTTTAGCTCATGCACTGACAGGTCAGGAATAAAATGCTGGCTCTTCTGTTTTCTAGTTGTGACTTCTCAAGCCAATGATTTGATCTTTGTGAGCCTCAGTTTCCTGTTCTGTAAAATGGGGAGAGTTAGGCTTATTTTCATCCATTCTTCTATTCATTTATCCAGATGTGTTTTGAGTGCTAAGTTGGGAGCAGTGCAGTGTTCTAGGCACTAGAGGCAAAGCAGACACAGATGCCATGTCATTCTTGGGCAGAGGAGAGACCGCAAACAATATCGAAAACAAAAGTACAGATCATGTTAGCTGGTGAAAGACTACAGCAGTGATGGAACAGAAGAGAGAGAGAGTGTGTGTGTGTGTGTGTGTGTGTGCTGGAGCTAGGGGGGTAGATAGAGTGTCCCAGAAAAACCTCACTGAAGAGGTGACATTTGAGATAAGATCAAAGGAGGTGGAAGAGCAAACCATGCAGACAACTGCTTCAGGTCGAGGGAACAACCAGTGCAAAGGCCCTGAGGTGGAAGAGTGCCTAATATGTTGGAGGAACAGCAAGGGTGTATGCGTGTGTGTTGTGCATTATATGTTTATGTTGTGTGTTGTGTGTGTACGTTGTGTGTGTTGGTGGGGGAGGAGTAGGAAATGAGGTCAGAGAGACAACATTGTGGAGTTGTCCCCAGGATTAAATCTTTATGTTTCACATACAAAATAGGTACCCACGACCACATATTAAAGGGGCAACCATGCTAGTGAGTGCATGGTGAAGATTGAATAGGTTTCTCATTTATCCATCAAAATGCTAGGACTCAGAGAAGTTCGGTAGCTTGCTCAAGACCACTCAGTGAGCTTACAGTGAACTTGGGTCCAGACTTAGGACCCATTTTACTATCCCAATGGGCCATCTTTCTTAAATTACTGACATGGATGAAATTTTTGACCAATCCCCTCTCCAATCCCAACTCAAACTGTCAACAACCACTGCCATTGTGAAATAAAGCCAATGAGACCACTGGCTCAGGGTAATTGTTTCCATCTGGGGGTGATTTTGCCTCCCAGAGGACATGTGGCAAGGTTTGGAAACATTGTTGGTCACAACTTGGGGGTGCTATTATCATGTAGTGGGTAGAGCCAAGGCCAAGGATCTACTAAACTTCCTACAATGCATAGGCAGCCCCCACAACAAAGACTCAGCACCCCCCCCCATCAGTAGTGCTACGGTTGAGGATCTTTGCCTCAAGGGAAGACCCCAAATCTATTGTTTGCTTCTTTTTCTCCAGACTCCTATTGTTTTAAGTCCACTTGGTGATTCTCAAAGGTATGTGAGGAGCTGATAGAACAAGATTGAATGGGAGTGGGACCCACTCATCCCTCCACCCACAGGGAGATTCCTGGCTAGGATGAACTCAATTCTAGTTCCCTTTCCACGGTTCTTTGTGGAAGGTGTTAGAATAGACTGGGGGAAAAGGGTGGAGCTAGGAGCAAGCACAGTTTTCCAAAATAAAGTCATAGATTCGAGATAAAGGTCCATGAGACTGTTACTCTTCTACTCACAGCACAAAGCCTTTCTCCAGGGCCTCCTCTGGAGCCTGGGAGTGGGGGCAGTTGTTATCAGGGTAACAATTAAGTAACAATATCTTGGTTCAAAAGAAGGAGTCTTCTCTCCTCCCAGAGGTTAGCACACTTCCGTCCAAACCAGTTCACACCCTTTCCAAGGTCCAGGCTAGGGTGGCAGTTTATTAAACCAGTTTGGAAGAACAGACTGGACCTGGGAGCATGTTTAATAACATGCCAAGTCGGAGCACAAGGAGGGAGCAGCAGAAACTATAAACCAGTTCTCTCAAGTCAGTCTACGGCCTCATTCATTCATCCAACAAATATCTACTGAGTGCCTATTCTGGGTTAGGTGCTATGCCAAGTTTTGGGGATTTAATTGTGGACAAGCTATGGTCCGATTTCAGGGGGTTCACAGACTAGAATGGTAGAAAGACAAAGAATTTTTGCAATGACATATGGGCTCTTAGTTGAAGAAAGTAATGGAGTCTACGGTGGGAAAGATCAGGAGTGTGTAGGACCAAGGGACAGACCTACTCAATCCGGGGCCTTCTGGAGGAGGGTTTCTCAACCTTGGCACTAGTGACATCTGGGTCCAGATAGTCCTTGTTGTGGGATCTGTCCTGGCCATTGTAAGATATTTAGCAACGTCCCTGGTCTCCACCCACTAGGTGCCCACTAGCACACATACCTCTTGTAGACAACCGTTAATATCTCCAGACATTGCCAAATGTCCCCTGGGTAGCAAAACTCCTTCAGTGCCCATTCAACTCCCTCCTCCACCTCCCACTAGGAAAATCACTCGTGTCACAGAGGCACAAAGGATACATGGAAGGCAGAGTAGTGGTCAGGCTCTGGGCCACCATGCTGCTCCATGAGTTTAGGTTGGAATTGTATTCCCAGATCTATTGAAACCACCGAAAGGTTTAAACTGGGTGGGTGACTTGATCTGGTCTGGGGTTTCAGAGCTCCCTTGGCAAATGATTAGGAGGACCAAGGGTGGCATGGGGAGATTGGAGGAAGATCTTCCTCAGTGAACTTTTCTGGGGCTGCAATGACTCCAGTGGGCCTTGCTTGAGGCCTGGAATGTAGAACCAAGCCCCTCTTTGGCCAGGGCCAGGACCTGACATGTCCTCCTGGGCAGCGGTCCAGGCTGAGCCAGGGAGGGGTTCCTCTCCCAGGTCCTCTGGCTCCAGGGGACAATGCCGTCGTCCTGGCCGCCCCGTGACTCAGAGCAAAGGGCCTTTCCCTTTCTGGAAGGATTGATCTTTACCTAGTTTTCAAGGACAATTAGGTGTCAAAAGGAAAACATCAAGCCTTCCCATCCAAGCCAAGGCACTTTGGGAGTACTCGGGACAGAGACCACAGAGCAGACAGAAGTGACCTCATGTCACAAGCCTCCCATGTGCCAGGTGTGGCTCCCACCAGATACCTGGCCTTCAGCACCCCATTTTAAATGTAGAGCATGCTTTCTTGTTACTACATCTACCACACATGGGGAGTCCCAGGGTAGTGCAAGTAGTTAATGGACTGGGCTGCTAACTGAAAGCTTGTGGGTTTGAGTCTATCCAGAGGTACCTTGGAGAAAAGAGCTGGCAATCTACTTTTGCAAAAGCCATTGAAGTCCCTGTGCAGCACACCCTGACATGCATGGGTCGCTGTGAGTCAGAATGGACTTGAAGGCAGTGCTTGTTATTTTTTTTTAACACATGGATGACCAATTTTCAAAGAGTTAGAACAAAATGCACTTGACACTCATGCAATTTTGAACATAATTTCAATTACTTAATGAGTATCAATTACCACTACTCTGAGGGAGGTATTGGCATCTTAAAGATGAGGAAACAGGCTCAAAAGAACCAAATGACTTGCCCAAAGTCACACAGCGAAGTACCCACATGCAATCAAAGTGCAAAGTCTGGGCTTCTCCACTGCCCAGCTTTTCAAAGCTCCTAAAGTTTTACACATGAACATTCCAGACTATGAGGTACTCAACTCAGCTGTCATAGAGCCAGTTCTGACTCATGGTGACCCATGTGTGTCAGGGTAAAACCATACTCCATAAGGTTTTCAATGACTGATGTTTTTGGAGCAGCTGGTGGGTTCAAACTGCTGACCTTTAGGTTAGCAGCCGAGTGTTTTAACCATTGTTCCACCAGCATTCCTTTCTGGGAAATAATAGGGCTTTTATGCACCACTAGGGAAAGAATACTGAAAGTACCATGGACTGCCAGAAGAACAAATATATCTGTCCTGGACGAAGTGCAGCCAGAATGCTCCTTGGAAGCGAGAATGGCCAGACTTCATTCACCTATTTTGGTCATGTTGTCAGAAGGGACCATTCCCTGGAGAAGGTTGTCATGCTTGGTAAAATGTAGGGTTAGCAAAAAAAGGGAAGGAAGCTCAATGAGATGGATTGATGCAGTAGCTACCACGATGGGCCCAGTTATAGCAAGGATTGTGAGAACGGCCCATGATCGGGCTGTGTTTTGTTCTGGTGTACAAGGTTGCTCTGAATTAGAGCCAACTCAATAGCACCTAACAACAGCAGGAAAAGATCTGAGGCTCTTGACTGGGTCTTGGGAACTCTTAATAGGAACAGACTTTTCCCTCACTCCCCAGTCCTTTCAGACCCACAACTCTTCTGAAAATTCAGGCGCCGGAGGAGGTCACGCAGACAGAGGCATCCACCGAAGGACGAACTTGAATCCTCCTTGCAATAGCTAGAGCCATCATCCTACACTGTTGTTAAGAGCCACTCACTTCCCTCCTTGAAGCCTTCCCATTTCTTATGGCAAGCAGATTCAAACTTCTGATGCAGCCCTTGCTTCAGCCCCTGGAACGGCCAAAATTTTTATCTATCTCCCCTTGCTTACCACATGGGCCCTTGCGGCTGCTTCTCAAACAGTCCCACACCACTTACAACCATCTGTGGCCTTTGCATTATTGATCATCTGCCCAAGGATGCTGAAATTCTGCACCCTTCACCACACCCCAACCTATCTCTTCATCAGGTTTGATCAGGCTGTTAGAAGGGAGCCATGGAAGGAGTCAAAGGAGAAGAGGACCCAAGAGAGAGAAACTCAGTTTTTTGTTGGAGCTGCTAGCGTATGGCATTTAATTCAACCCAGTCAGCCATCCACGTAGGTAACCAGAACCAGTTGCCATGGGGTTGATTCTGACTCATGGTGACCCCATGTGTGCTGGAATAGCATTGTGCTCCATAGGGTTTTCAGTGGCTGATTTTTTGCAAATAGGTCACCAGGCCATTCTTCTGAGGTGTCTCTTGGTGACTCTAACCTTTAACCATTCAGTTAGCAGCTAAGCCCATTAACTGTTTAATGGACTTCAGGGACTTCAGAGTAAGTAGGTAACACAATTCTCATTTTCACAGATGAGAAAATTGAGGCTTCAAGAGGCACTGTCCTTGTCCAATGCCACCCAGTGACCAGGAGCAGAGGCAGGATTTGAACCCAGGCCTGTGGTCTGCCTTTTCTCCTCTCCATGCTCTTGGTCAGAGCCTTTTGAGTCAGGAGCCTTGGAAACTGGTGGAAACTCGGCTCTGGAATGATCCCATCGTCCCCATCCCGTGGGAGCTGGCAGCCTTCACAAGGCATCATTAACCTCCCAGGAGGCAGCGCACACCAAGGATTTCAACTTCTTGCACAGCCGCCAATTCACTGGAGAATAAAAGGGCAAAAGCACCAAGGAGCATAAATCTATCCAGTAAATGTGAGGATTAAGGCCTCTTAGCTGCCCTGCTACCTGTAATTACAGCCCCAACACAGAGGAGCCCCGGGGATGAAGAAATGAGAGACCAGTTCCTGGCATGGAGTCTTGTCAGAATGGTTTATGACCCTACCTCGGGCCTCCCCAAACAGACTTCCACCTGATTCCCATCAACCTGTTCCAAGGGCAGCTGTCCTTCTAGTTATCTGCAGATCAGAACCAAACAAGCTTAAGTTCCCATCCAGGGCTCCTTGGTGGATTAAGGCAAGACTCCAGACCTCACCTGGGGACTGGTAGGGAAGGCCACAACAGAGAAGGTATGTGTCCTTTGACAGAGTTGTCATCTGTCCTTGACAAGCCTGTAGAACACCTATGGGGCAAGCAAGAGGCATGCAAAACACGCAGACAGAGAGAGGTCCCCCCTCACCTGGACTTCAATGATGCCAGGATGACCTGATGTTTCACTCTCTGGCTCAAACGTAAGAACACATTTTGGATTCTGTTGGTTGCCATCAAGTCGGCCCCTGACATCCACAACAGAATGAACACTGCCCAGTCTTGAGCCATCCCCTTGAGTGGTTGTGGATGGAACCATTGTGATCCAAAGGGTCTCCATGGGCTGATTTTCAAAAGACGATCACCAGGCCTTTCTTCTTAGTGTGTCTTAGTCTAGCAGCTCCACTGAAACCTATTTGACACCATAGCAACACACAAACCTCCAGTGACCACCGAATGGTAGCTGTGCACCAGGGGCATTTGCTGAAAACCGAACCTGGGCCTCTCTCACAGAAGGCGTGGAACCCAGGTCTCCCTCACTGCCCTACGTGGACTCCTTAGGAAATCTAAATGCTGGGCCTCTGGGAAGCTATCTACAGCAGGGCTGGCAAACTGTTTCTGGAAAGGACTGATAGTAAATATTTCCATCTTTAAAGGCCAATTGTGTCTGTCACAACTACCCAACTCTTCTGCTGTTTAACAAAAGTAGTCATAGATAATATGCAAATGAACTAATGCAATTGTCTCCCAATAAAACTATATCTCCCAAAGCAGGAAATGATCTGAATTTGGTCTGCGGTCATAGTTTGTCAATTCCT
>NW_006921635.1:9294499-9295123 GCF_000298275.1 Orycteropus afer afer
CAAGGCTGAGGGGCTTTCACCCAGCCCCTAGAGGCTGGCACTTTGAACTTGGACTTAAAGCCTCCAAATTGTAAGAAGAAACTCCTGTTTGTTAAGGCCATCCCATTTGTGGTATATTCACGTCAGAGCGGCACTAGGTAACCAGAACAAACTTACTGTAAAAAGTCAAAGAAAGATTTATATATGGAAGGAAACTTTCTTTGCTGGTTACCAGGAGTGAGAGGGGAGGGGAGGGGAGTGAACCCTGCTAGATAGGTAGAGGCAAGTATTGATTTGGGTGAAGGGAAGAGCAATGTACCAAATGTGAGTGATCAACATGGTAGCATTGAGGAAGAGGAAGACTTAGAGAGGTGCATGGGAGGTACAGACAACAAAGATGAACCCTTTTGCATGTATAGTACTGCATTGTCAGCGAAGGCAAATATGGATATACAGCCAGATAGATGGGTGGACAGCCTGAACTATTAGGTATGTCTATGGAGGGGGGAGTGTGCCCAACACCATGTATACAGTTGGCAGACAGTGTTTCTACAAGTGTATTTGTATGTTCTGTAAGAACTCCCGGGTATATAGTAGAGCTGACAGGGGGCAACGTTGTAGTCACTTCTTGTCCACAGCCAGCTA
>NW_006921635.1:9318589-9341392 GCF_000298275.1 Orycteropus afer afer
GGGTTTCCGAGGCAGTATCACTACGGAAGTAGGATTGCCCAACCTTCCTTCCGAGGAGTGGCTGGTGGGTTTGAACTGCCAGCCGTCTGGTTAGCAGGCAAGTGTCTTAGCCACTATGCTACCAGAGCTCCCATGCAATTTATAGAGGATGATAATTTATTATCCTTTGACCAAGGAAAAGGATTGCTGATAAATTCCTTTTGACCTAGGATTTTATTTTATTTTTAAGAATTAACATGTGGGCAGATTTGCAAATACTTTCCCTGACTTTTATGTATGTATATACACACAGCCACACATAGATGTGCACAGATAGATTAGCTTTTCAGTGAATTGATCAATATTTCCCTAGAAAATCTGCCTTATTATTAAGACTTCTCAAAAGGATTAATATAGAACAGAGGTTCTCACAGGGGGTGATTTTGTCCCCTCCAGGAACACTTGCTGGGAAGGAAGACTGGGCAATCTACTTCCATAGAGATATCACCTTGGAAACCAAGGACGGCAGTGAATTTGGATTTCGTTTAGAGACACTTGGTAATGTCTGCAGACATTTTCAGTTGTCACAACTTGGGGACAGAGGTGCTGTTGTCATCTAGTGGGGGGACACCAGGAATGCCACTAAGTATCTTGTTAGTTACCCATGTTGAGATTCCAACTGTGTGCAGAGTAGAGCTGTTCCACGGGGTTTTCAGGGCGGTGGCCTTTTGGAAGCAGGTTGCCAGACCTATCTTCTGAGGTACCTCTGATGGATTTGAATGGCCAAACTTTTGGTTGTGGTAGCACGCTTCACTGTTCATGCCACCCAGGGACTCGACCAACCATGTGACAATAAAGAAATTGTCCTGCTCAAATACATCAACAGTGCCAAGCTTGAGAAACCCTGATAGAGAATTTTATTTATTTATTTACGTATATACATACACTCATGGAGCTCTAGCAGCATAGTGGGTAAGACAATTGGCCACTAATGAGAAGGTCAGCGGTTCAAACCCACCAGCTGCTCTGTGGGAGGAAGATGAAGCAATCTACTTCCATAAAGCCTTGAAAACCCAATGGGGGTCTCTGTGAGTAAGAATTGACTTGATGGCAGTGAGTTGAGATCTGATGTCTCGACTGCTGCTCCCATGGGTGTTGATTGTGGAACCAAGTAATACAAAATCTTCAACAACTTCAAACAACTTCAATCTTCTCTCCATTTATTGTGATGCTGCTTGTTGGTCCAGTTGTGAGAATATATATATATATACACACACACACACACACAAATACATATCAATGATTATATCTTATAACTTTAAATATCCCCTTTGTAACATCATATCCCATTTCTCATTGCTAATTTATGTATATTTAGGCTTCCTTGTGTTTTTCTTTTTCTTTTTCCTTTTTTAAACTTTTTAACTTTTTAGAAACTTGTCCTTTTAGACTTTGTATCTTTCTCAAAGAACAACCTCTTTATTTATAAAATTTTGGTCATTTTTCAGTCTTACTTTCTGATTTTATATTAACTCTGTCTTCTGCTTTTGCTTGTTTTGATGTTTTTTTTTCTAACTTCTTGAGTGGGAAGCTATTATGTATAAATCAATAAGACCCATGTATAGCAGACAATTGGTGACACACACAGTTGTTGCTGTTGTTGTTGTTGTTAGGTGCCATCAAGTCTGTTCTGACTCATAGTGACCGTATGTACAACATACATACAGACAGACAGACATATATACATACAACATGGCCTGGTCTTGCACCAGCCTCACAATCCTGGCCACACATGAGCCCATCGTTGCAGCCACTGTCATTTCATCTAGTTGAGGGCCTTCCTCTTTTTCATTGACCCTCCACTTTACCAAACATGACATCCTTCTCTAAAGGAAGAGCCCTTCTGACAACATGACTGAAGGAGGTCAGATGGAGCCTGGCCATTCTCGCTTCCAAGGAGCATTCCAGTTACACTTCTTCCAGGACAGATTTGTTGGTTCTTTTGGCAGTCCGTGGTACTTTCAGTATTATTCACCAACACTAAACTCAAAAGCATCAGCTCTTCCTTGGTCTTCTTTCTTCACTGCCCAGCTTTCACATGCATATGAGGTGATTGAAAATACCATGGCTTGGGTTAGGTGCACCTTAGTCTTCAACGAGACATCTTTGCTCTTCAGCACCTTAAAGAGATCTTTTGCAGCAGATTTGCCCAGTGCAATGTGTCCTCTGATGTCTTGACTGCTGCTTCCATCGGTGTTGATTGTGGAACCAAGTAAAATGAAATCTTCAACAACTTCAATCTTTTCTCAGCATTTATCATGATGCTGCTTATTGATCCAGTTGTGAGGATTTTCATTTTCTTTATGTTGAGATGTAATCCATACTGCACACTGTACTCTTTAATCTTCATCAGTAAGTGCTTCAAGTCATCCTCACTTCCGGCAAGCAGAGCTGTGTCATCTGCCTATCACAAGTTGTTAACATTATTTCATACACCAAAGTTATGCCAAATTGGGGGTGAAACATACGTTATGACCCATTTTCTGGCCTCACTGGCTTTACTCCAACTGGATAGATACAACTACTATACTGGTGGTATAAATGGTTAAGCTTTCAGAGCTGCTAACTAAAAGATTGGCAGTTTGAAACCACCCAGTGGCTCTAGGGGAGAAAATCCTGGCCATCTGCTCCCATAGAGATGACCACCTAGAAACCTATGGGGCAGTTCTACTCTGTCATTTGGGGTCACTGTCAATCAAAATTGACTCAACGGTGCCCAACAAGACCTGGCAATCTGTTTCTGAAAAATCAGTCATTGGGAACCTTGTGGAGCACGATTCTAGTCTGACACACGTGGGGTCACCAGGAGCCAGAATTGGTAGCCACTGTGAGTCCACAGTTACAAGGTAAGACTTTCTTTCCAAGTTGACAGACCTTGAGGTAAAATAATAGGTTCGTTGGAATATGCAAGTTTTGTAGGATAAAAGACAAACAAATGAAGGACACAAGGTAAGGTTGTTGTTATGTTGAGTCGGACCCGACTCATAGCAACCCCTCCTTGGGTTTCTGAGGCGGTATCTCTGCGGAAGTAGGTTGCCCAACCTTCTTTCCGAGGAATGGCTGGTGGGTTTGAACTGCCAGCCTTCTGGTGAGCAGTCAAGTGCCTTAGGCACTATGCTACCAGAGCTTGGAATAGCTGGAAGGAGGGATGGGACTGAAACAAGTGAAAAAAGCAGATAGAAATATGGCAGCCTTGAGAAGGTAGTGAGAAGGGGAGGACTGTGACCAGAACAAGCAGCAGGATTCAAAGAAAGGCAACGACTAATAACGACCATCCCCTAAGCCATCCTATAAGAGAGATATCATCTTTTTCACTTTATAGATAAGGAAAAGTTGATAAGTGGCCCATAGTGAGGGACTAAAGGAGACGATTTTGTGTTTTTTTTTCTGATTCCAGAAGCCACCTTTTCCACTATGCCACATTTCCTCCCAAATTACCTCTCACAGGTAAGAACTAGTCAGAGAATCATACTACAAAGTACTTTCTCCAACGTTCTTTGCTTCATGCGCTTCTGCCGGAAGGAAAACACCTACACCTGAGAATTCACCTAAGCTGGGAAAAGTCCACATACAGGGTATAAATCTCCAGTTTACAAGGGTAAGGAAAACCCCCGTGGGAGCCTTCCAGAGGCAGCTCAGAAAGACAAAATCTGGGAGTTTTGGAAGGAAAACGAAAATGGGCTGGACAGTGATGTTCACGAGTTGTTCCATCCTGGGGGTACACACATCTGCAGAGATTGACAGCCAGTGGGCTTATCATCTGATCATGATGAGGGCTGCCAAATGCCCAATGGGGCCATGAATGTGGAGATGGGGATAGACTTCTTCTACCTGAGATCTGTATACAGAATTTTGTAGTTTTGTTGCTTGGGTTTGCTCATGCAACTATTTCTTTTATTCAACAAATACTGACTACAAACCAGATGTTGGAAATCCAGTGATCCTAAAGCCTCTGACCAGAACTCACAATCAGGTAGAAGAGACTGATCTATGAGCAAATATCTACAACCAGGTGCTCCACAAACGCAATGTTCCTGCTAAACAGAAGATGGGGTTGGATGGGAGGAGAGGTGTTCCTCTCGCTGCTTCACTGCAGGACTTCTTAGAACCTTTACTGTATGTCTTAATGAAATCTTTACTTAGGTCTAGTGCTGCTGTAACAAAAATTACCACAAGTGGGTGGCTTCAAAGCTTAAGAATTTATTGTCTCACAGTTTTGGATATTAGAATCAGCTTTTGGGGAAGGTCTCTCTTTTTCTATCAGCTTCTAGTAGCTGTTGGCAATCCTTGGTGTTCCTGGGCTTGTAAATGCATCTGTCTCTGTTGTCATATGGGATCTGCCTCCCCCGGTGGGTGTCTCTGTCTATGCCACTCTTTTTATAAGACACCATGCAGAAGTGATTGGCTTGAGGACCCAACCTGCTGTGGTATGGCTTCATTAACACAAGAGAAACTCTATTTCCAAACAGAGTCATAGTTACTGCTACTGGGGTTCTATGAGAGCTCTGGTGGTGTGGTGCCTAAGGTATTTGACTGCTAACCAAGGCTGGTAGTTCAAACCCACCAGCCACTCCTTGGAAGGAAGATTGGGCAATTACTTCCGTAAAGATTTACGACCTTGGAAACTCAAGGAGGGGTTGCTATGAGTTGGAATTGACTCAACAGCAGTGAGTTTTGTTTTATTTTGTTTTGTTTTGTTTATGTATATAGATATTGATAGTATTTTTCACATATAATAAAACCAAAACCCAACCCAACCCACTGTCACTGAGTTAATTCTGAATCATAGCAACTCCCATTGGGTTCCCGAGGCTGTAAATCTTTATGGAAGTAGATTGCCTCATCTTCCTCCCACAGAACAGCTGGTGGGTTTGAACTGCCAACCTTCTGGAAATGCCTTACCCACTATGCCAGCACATAGTTATATGCCACATATAACATGCATAGTGTGCACAGGAAACTGCCATGCAAGGGGGGTTATGCGGTTTACAAAAAACCATAATGTGTGTGTTATTTGCATAAAAATGTGGGGTGTGTCTATAAAGGATGTATGTACACACACACACAAGCACACACAATGTTATGAGTTAAATATATAAAGCCATCAAGTCAATTCCAACTCATAGCGACCTTATAGGATAGAGTGGAAGAACTGCCCTATAGGGTTTCCAAGGCTGTAAATCTTTACAGAAACACACAGTCACGTCTTTCTCCTGCGAAGTGGCTGGTGGGTTCAAACTGCTGACCTTTTGGTTTGCAGCCAGTCTGGTCATTCTCGCTTCCAAGGAGCATTTCAGCAGCACTTCTTCCAAGTCATATCTGTTAGTTCTTCTAAGTCCATGGTACTTTCAGTATTATTCGCCAACACCATAACTCAAAAGCATCAACTCTTCTTCGGTCGTCCTTATTCATTGTCCAGTTTTCACATGCATATGAGGTGATTTAAAATAATCTTCAAAAAGACATCTTTGCTCTTCAGCACTTTAAAGAGGTCTTTTGCAGCAGATTTGCCCAGTGCAATACATCGTCTGGTTTCTTGACTGCTGCTTCCATGGGTGTTGATTGTGGAACCAAGCATTATAAAATCTTTGACAACTTCAATCTTTTCTCCATTTATTGTGATGCTCCTTATTGGTCCAGTTGTGAAGATTTTTGTTTTCTTTATGTTGAGGTGTAATCCATACTGCAGATTGTAGTCTTTAATCTTTATCCACTTCTCAAAGTATTGGCCAGTGAAAACCTTACGAATAGCAGTGAAACACTGATATATTACTGGAAATTCTCACATCCTGAGTCTAAAGATTTGTTGGTATTTCTAAGAGGATCAAATGTTATGCATGAGTTTGGGAGTCCAAAGTCCTGGGTTAAATCCCACTTCCACCCTGGATGGTGTGACCTTGGATAAGTCGCTGAGTCTTGTTCCACTTCCTCATCCGTGTTAGGGAATTATAAAATAACACCTACCACTCCTTGTTGTATGAATAAGATGGATGTCCATAAGGTGCCTGATGTAGTGAATGCACAGCCATGGGAGCTATTAGTATTTATTATTATTACTATTTTTCTGCCATTTGAGAAATGGTCTTTGTTCATTGGGAATTCTAGCCCAAGAAACTCCATGTCGTTGTAGTAGTGTCAGGAGGGACCAGTCCCTGGAGAAGGACATCATGCTTGGTAAAGTAGAGGGTCAGTGGAAAAGAGGGAGACCCTCAATGAGATGGATTGACAATGAGGCTGCAACAATGGGCCCAAGCATAGCAGTGATTGTGAGGACGGCACAGGACTGGGCAGTGCTTTGTTCTGTTGTATGTAGGGCTGTTATGAGTTAGAATTGACTCAATGGCACCTAACAATGACAGTAGTACTTATGTATTTATGATGCTTAAAAACCAAGAAAAAACAAACCCACTACCATAGAGTTGATTCAGACTCATAGTGACCCCCATTGGGTTTCCAAGGCTGTAAATCTTTACGGAAGTAGATTGCCTAGTCTTCCTTCCTCAGAGCGGCTGGTAGGTTTGAACTGCCAGCCTTCTGATTAGCAGCCAAGTGCCTTAGGCACTGTGCTACCAACTCCCCATCTTTTCCTTTGCAGGCAGTGGAAAATGCCTTACAGTGTTAAAACCATAAACTCAAGCCAGACTTGTAAGATCTGTGACCTAGAGCAAGCAGAGCTTCCAACTGGTTCATTGTGGTTTGACCCCCTGTGGAGAATTTGCTTTTCTACCCCAGGTACACTGCATCAGAATCTACACCATAACAAGATCCCCGGTCATCTATAACTAGGGGGTCTGTAAGGACCACTTGGGGCTCTTGTTATGTTGTAGATTCTGATTCAATGCCTCTAAGATGGAAATGCAACTTCTCATCAGGGTGGAACCACAATGAACCAGCTGGAAGCCCTGTGGGCAAGTTCTGTAACCTCTAAACCAAAAAAAAAAAAAAAAAAAACCTCACTGCCATCCAGTAGATTTTGACTCATAGTGACCCCTCCTTGGTTTCCAAGGCAGTATCTCTATGGAAGTAGTTTGCCCTATCTTCCTTCCAAGGAGTGGTTGATGGGTTTGAACTTTCAGCCTTCTGGTTAGCAGTCAAATGCCTTAGGCGTGATGCTACCAGAGCTCCTCTATAACCTCTAGCACCTTCATTATCTTATCTGTCAATCTGACCAACCTCTCAGAGTTGTGGTGAAGTCAAATTGGATTAATTATAAGTTAATATTTCAGTAGAGTGATAGCATGTACTAAAGTGCTGGGTAGTGCACGCTGCTCCACTTGACGGCTTTCCTCATCTGGACAGAGTCCCCATGACCCGTGAGCTGCCATCTTCCCTGTGGGTCCTACTAAAGAGACTACTTACTGTTGATTCTGCTGTAGAGAGAAGGTGAGGAGCACGCTTGCATTTTCTTCTACGTGGAGCAGGTCTGTGGACACAGTATGCTCCTAGCTCATTGGGAGAACCCTTTGGACTGAAGGGCTGACCTCAGACAAGGCCCATATGTTGTTTTCAAAGTGAGCACATAGATTTCCTTAGAAGCAGCTCAGCTCTTGTTACTCAGTATTTTCTCATGGACAACCCGTATTTGCTCATTCAATCATTCAACAAATATTGATTTGAGGCTCTGCTATGTGCTGGCTACAGTGTTAGCAGCTGGGTCACAGTAGCGAATGAGAGGATGGGCCTGCCATTATAATTTTACACTTGTGTGTGTATGTGTGTGTGTGTGTGTGTGTATCTCCATTATCTCTCATCAGTTTGTTGTACCACGGGGGCTTGCATGTTTCTATTATGCTGAGGTGGAGCCAGGGTGGTACAGTGATTAAAGTGCTCAGCTGCTAATCCAAAGGTTGATGGTTCTAACCTACCAGCTGTTCTGCAGAAGAAGGATATGGCAGTTTGCTTCTGTAAAGATGACAGTCTTGGGAACAAAGTTCCACTCTGTCGTATAGGGTCACTATGAGTTGGAATCGACTCAACGGCGGTGGGTTTCATGTTCTTGGTTTCTTATGCAGGCAGCCATGCTACTGGTATTTCACACACCAGCAGGGTCACCTGTGGTGAACAGGTTTCAGCAGAGCTTCCAGACTAAGACAAAATAGGAAGAAAGGCCTGGGCATCTACTTCCAAAAATTAGCCAATGAAAACGCACCCACCACGTGGATGAACCTGAAAAACATCACATTGCATGAAATAAGGCAGACTCAAAAGGACACACACGATTCAACCTGACTTACATGAAATAAGCAAATATTAGAAACCACAGTTTACTAGTGGTGACCAGGGGTGTGAAGGAAGGAGCAAGGGGGAGTCTGTGCTCAGGAGGACACTGAGTTCATGTCAATGACAGCGAAATAATTAGGAAAAAGATCGGGATGAGGGTTGACCAACAGGAAGAGTGTGATCAGTGTGGTAGAACTGTGCATGGAGAAACCGTTGAACTGGTAAATGTTTTGTTGTATGTGTTTCTACCACAATACACCACCACCAACAACAATGAACCCTGTGGCTCAAAACAGAATATTGTCCAGTATGGTGCTAGATGATGAGTGCCAGACCCTACACAGTGGCCCCAAAGTAGACTGGAATATGCCAGGGATCACGAAGATGGCACAGGGCCAAGCAATTTGTTACATTGTATACAGGGTTGTCATAAATCAAAGCCGACTCAGTGGCAACCGCCGACAAAAGTATGTGCAGATGTGTACATAGACATGTTTGTAAAATAGTAGTTATAACCCAAGGTGGAGACCGACATTAATTCTGGCAGAGAAATAAGAAAACTACCCATTTAAAACGGACCATGCCTTCCTTCCTCAAAATAATTCTTTGCTACACACAAAAGAAAAATTGGATTCAGCAATTTTATGGACACTCTAATCCAATTCCACAAATATTTATTCAGCATCTACTGTGTGCCAGGGTCTCTGAGGGTACATGGATGAGGAAGAAGTTGCCCTCAGGAGGCAACACTCTGGCTGAATATGACCCACAGATGTTCATTTCTCAAAGCACCTCTTGCTAGCACATGAGTGTGGCTAGCAGTCTGTCCATCACTAGCTCAAGGATTGTCATGGCTCAGCAGGTGGCACCTGGTATGAGCACTCAGGTCACCTGAGTCAAAGCTGCTGGCATCAGACACCTCCTAGCTCTGACCTTGGGCAAATGACCTAACTTGCCTGACCCTCGGTTTCCTCCTCTGTCAATTTGCTGTAGAAGTTACTCCTCCTTTATGAGGTTGTTGCATAAGGAGGTGCACACACACTCATAAGCTATAGCTGTTATTTTTGCAGTTATTTTAGTAACTGTGGGGTGGAACGGCATCCTTTCAAAAGCACTTTCATTGAATTAGTGAAGCATTTAATGAAGATGACTTTGTTGAGTTTAGTTCATTTTCATAAAGACTTTTTTTTAATAGTGAGAATGGACTTTGCTATAGGAGCTCTGGTAGCATAGTACCTAAGGCACTTGACTGCTAACCAGAAGGCTGGCAGTTCAAACCCACTAGCCACTCCTGGGAAGGAAGATGGGGCAATCTAGTTCCGTAGTGATACTGCTTCGGAAACCCAAGGAGGGGTCGCTATGAGTCAAGTCTGACTCAATGGCACATAACAACAACAACAACCCTGGGTGTTTGGAAAACCATGAATTTAACTTCTCCCTGTCTTTAGACAAGTCCCACCTGTCATCCCCATATGGGCAAACAGACCCAATGTGGGAGACCAGCTGTCCCAGGATGCCTGGACTGAGGGTTTCACAGGAGGAAGGTGGCACTCTTAGTACTAAAGCCAGGACAGTCCCTCCCTGGTAAACCAGAATGGCTGGCCACCCTACTGGTTCTTTATGTAGATACACAGCATGTGAGTATACACACAATGTGTCTGTGTGCACAAGTGTGAGCCTCCGGAAATGAAAGTGACACCTGAACAAGGCACAGTCATATTTGGTGCACAGAGGTCAAGGTATATGTGAATAGAGCCGGCCATGAGACCTGGCTTGCGTCCCCCACACCACAGCCTGTCCATGACTCAGCCTCCTTCTCCTGTAGCTGAACTGGAAAATTGTTGAGTGTGCTGGGCCTCAGCTTCCAATTACTCAGAGCAGCCTTGGCTCCTCAGAGCTGTGCTCCCTGGGTCACTCTGGGAGTACTTAGGACTTGGATGGGAGTGGAGGCTTAGCAGGTCTTTGTGAGATGGGAATGTGAGAGCTACAGCTCTGCACTGAGGATAGGTCCCAGACTCAAATATTATGACTTTGGGCAAACTACCTAACCCTTCCGAGTTTTCTGTTTGGAGGGCTGAATGAGATAATGTGTATGACCCACTTACTGTGGGTAGGGCACCAAGACAAGCCTTCATAAATGGCAATTATGACTCACGACAGTTGTTATTAGTATACAGTATAGATGTTATCATGAACAATATAGACATTATCATGAATAATACAGAAATTATCATAAATAATATAGACGTTATCACAAAGAGTATAAACATCATCATAAATAGTATAGACATTATCAGGAATATTCTTGACATCAAAAATAGTATCAACATTATCACAAATTAGTTCTTGTTGTTGTTAGGTGCCATCAAGGCAGTTCCAACTCACAGTGACCCCGTGTCCAACAGAACGAAATACTGCCTGGTCCTGAGTCACCCTCAAAGTCGTTGCTATGTCTGAGCTCAGTGTTGCAGCCACTGTGTCAATCCATCTCATTGAAGGTCATTTTTGTTTGACCTTCTCCTTTAGCAAGCATGATGTCCTGCTCCAGAGACTGGTGTCTCCTAATAACACGAAAGTACAAGGGACAAAGTATGAGAGACAAAGTGTCACCATCCTCACTTCTAAGAAGCATTCTGGCTGTACTTCTTCCAAGACAGATTTGTTCATTCTTCTGGAAGTCCATGGTATATTCAATATTCTTTACCAATCTCATAATTCAAATGCATCAATTCTTCAGTCTTCCTTACTCATTAGCCAGTTTTCACATGTATAAGAGGTGATGGAAAATACCATGACTTGGGTCAGGTACACTTTAATAATCAAAGTGACATCTTTGCTCTTCAACCCTTTAAAGAGGTCTTTGGCAGAAGATTTGCCCAATGCAGTATGTCATTTGATTTCTTGACTGCCGCTTCCACAGGTGTTTATTGTGGATCCAAGTTAAATGAAATGCTTGACAGCTTCAATCTTTTCTCCATTTATCGTGATATTGTTTATTGGTTGAGTTGTGAAGATTTTTATTTTCTTGATGTTGAGGTGTAATCCATACTGTGAGCTGTAGTCTTTGATCTTCATCAGTGAGTACTTCAAGTTCTCTTCACTTTTAGCAAGCAAGGTGTGTCATCTGCTTATTGCAGGTTGCGAATAACTCTTCCTCTAATACTGATGCTGCGTTCTTCATATACTCTGGCTTCTTGGATTGTTTGCTCAGTATACACTTTGGAAAAGTATGGTGAGAGGATAAAACTCTGATGCACACCTTTCCTGATACCATCTCACACAGTATCCCCTTGTGCTGTTCCAACAACTGCCTCTTAGTCTATGTACAGGTTCTGCATAAACACAATTAAGTGTTCTGGAATTCCTATTCTTTGCAATGTAATCCATAATTTGTCATGAGCCACACAATCAAATGCCTTTGCATAGTCAATTAAATACAGGTAAATATCTTTCTGTTATTCTCTGCTTTCAGCCAAGATCCATCTGACATCAGCAATGATAGCCCTCATTCCATGTCCTCTTCTGAATCTATTCCCCTTCCTTATTCCTTAAGCAAACCATGTGCAATAGCTACAAAAGCTTAGAGCAACACTTCTAGGCACAATAGCAATAATTTAGAACTGGGGACCAGTCTATTTACATGTTGTAAAAGAAACTGATGTTCAGGTAGGGTACATTAAAGCACATAGCTTAGATGTAAAATCTGGATTTCTTTTCCTGCCTCAGGCTAGCCAATTCTTCCAAATTCTCTTGGTCTAAATCAATCTCTCTTGCAGTGTATTCAGGGAAATTATGTATTATTTTATAAAATAAAATAAATGTACTATTTTATAAAATAAACCTAACACTAACCCTAAGCCTAAAAGAGAAAGAAGGGGCCCAGCAGGGAACTGGGTCTGGGAGATGCTGCACTAAGTTCTTTAAGGCAGAACTTATCAGAGCCTTTACTACATGGATAAACTTCATGGATCTCCAAGAGGGAGGAGGAGCATCCTGCAGTCCCCCAACTTACTTGGCCATGAGGCCTTTCGTTTGCGTGAGACTCATTTTGGGTGGATTGCAGTGGAAATTCCAGATAGAGATATTCCTGGTCAAGCGCTGAGTGCTGCCTCAGCTCAGTGCACGCCCCACTGCTGAGCCTCCTTGGAAGCTGGCACCATATGCCTGGTTTCTGGGTCCTTCTGGTTGGCATCCAAGAATTCTGGCTCGTTCCTGAAGTTGGCTTTCACTCCTGGGTCAATCTGCGTCTGTCCACTGACTCCTAGGGAGCATGCTATTGGCATCTGAACAACTACAGGATCTTTCCTCTCTGTCTCATCCTTACTTTCATCTACCAAGATGTTTGATTTCTCCTAGGAGAACGCTGCTACTTGATGAGGACAACAGAGATGATCATGATGACAAAATAATAAATAGCTAATCTTTATGAAGAACTCACTATGTGCCTGGCACTATGCCTCACCCCAACCAATGAAGTAGGTACTATTATTATCCTCATTTTATAGATGAGAAAACTGAGGTTCAAGGAGGTTATGTGACTGCCATGATCACCCAGCTAGCAAGACATAGGACCACTATTCATATGGATCACCCACAAGAAAATGGACTTAACCCAGAGCCCTTGTTCTTAAACAAGGTTTCAAAGATTCAGATTCTTTGAAAAGTGCAAGTACTCAAAGATCTTAAATGAACTCAAACACAGGCAGAACTCCATCAAATAATCACATGCAGGAACCATGCAAAACCTCACTGCCCTCCATGCACTTAACTTTTTGTTGTTGTTATTAGCTGCTGTCAAGCTGGCCCCCAACTCACAGCAACTCCATGCACAATGGAGCAAACCACTGTCCAGTCCTGCATCATCCCTATGATTGGATGTGGACTGGACCACTGTGACCCACAGGGCTTTCATTGGCTGGTTTCTAGAAGTAGGTCATTAGGCCTATTTCCCTAGTCTGTCTTAGTCTGGAAGCTCTACTGAAATCTGGTCAGCCTCACAGCAAGTAAGCCTCCCCTGACAGATGGGCACTGGCTGGGAATTGAACCAGCCACAAAACATCAAATATGGTGGTTGCATAACCACCTCGACCTCCGACTTCAACTTGGCAGAGAAGTAAGGGCACACAGCCTCACATCACACGCTAACATGACTCACGAGTGGGTTGGCTCTACCCCATCTCTGCCATGGGCACTCTCTTACTCTATCAGCACCTCTGTCTTTTCTCATCTCTACAGTGGGATGACTCAGCATGAATGGAAGCGACCCTGCCTCATGGCCAAAAGCTGCTTCTATGTGTGACCCAAGTTTCCTGGCGGTTGGATCCTTCAGCTCATTAATAACAAGGCCTCAGTCACCTCCGTCTGCTCCCCCACCCCACCCAGCAGAGATAACACAGCCCTACTTCCTGCATCAAACTGTCTTCTTGTCACGTCCTTGGCGCCACCGCAGTGCCTGGCACCTGCCGCCACCTCCCACCCCATGAGGTGGCAGCTTATGGTCTGAGGGTGAAGTGAAGTGATGCGTGTGTCCACACAGGGGCCAACTGTAGAGATCACTGGCAGGCTTGTAAAAGGTGCTATATAAATCAATTATTAATACTAATCAGAGCATGATAGCACCATGAGCAGGAGACAAGAGGCCTAGAGACAGGGGCCACACCCTCACTGACACCGTCCTCGGAGCCAGTGGCAACGTCTTTTTTATGAAGAGACATGAGGAGAGATGACCTGAGAACGAGGATTAACCTCGTCTCCACAGATCCCACCTGGCCCTTCGACAGCCTCGGCTCCCACAGTACTGCCTGAGGTAGAGAAGTTCCTAGACCCGTGGGACTTCATGAGCAAGCTCTTAGTGCCAGTACTAGGTTCTCCACTATCCGTTGAACCCCATCAGTACTGTAGTTTACCCCCTTTAGATGCTAGAGAAAACAGTGGCCACTAAGACATCAGCCTGTCACTTCCTGGGGTTGTAAGGTGCCATTGAAAGAACCTCTTCATAGGCTTTATTTTCTCAAGCTACTTCCTGCTTCCTCTGAGATCTACCTTGCCATCTTGGGACAAATGGGACAATTTATTCATGTAATGGATGTGACACATTAATTTCATGTTTATTCTCTGAGGTCAAGATCTGGGTTGGTGACCCTTCTGACAGTATTCAGATATCTCTGTGGGTGGTATAAACACTCAACAAATAATTAAGCAAAAATTCTCCTGAATAAAATTCATTTTGGCTCTTAAAGAAATATGTGTCACGGGGTACTTTAGAATAGAGTGCTGGCAAAGTTGCAGATCTGAAATGGAAAGTGCCTATGAGACCAAATGGTCAGCCAGCACAGTAAAGCTCTGAGACTGGGCTAATGGGAATGGACAATTAGCACAGAGATAATGAGCGTGTTGATACGATGTGAAGAAGGCACTCGGCATCCCTGAACAATGACTACAGAAAATGCTGACCAGGGACTTGTGTACAGTGGCTGTGTGTACTTCCACCAAAGATACGATGAGGTATTTGTTTTGAAAAATGTTGTCATTGTTATATGCCTTCGAGTCGGACCCAACTCATAGCGACTCCTCCTTGGGTTTCCAAGGCAGTATCTCTACAGAAGTAGATTGCCCCATCTTCCTTCCAAGGAGTGGCTGGTGGGTTTGAACTACCAGCCTTCTGGTTAGCAGTCAAGTGCCTTAGCCACTATGCTACCAGAGCTCCCTCAACAGTGCTTAATAGTGACATCCTAAAAGTTTCAGTATCCCTGACCTAAGAACAATTTTGATAATAAATGAGTATTTCTCAAACACACATGTGCACAGCTATGTTCATTATTGTGTTCTTCACCAAAAGGTGGAAACAACCCAGGTGCCCATCAGCAGATGATCGGATAAGCCAATGTGGTCTAGCTGATGGAATATTATTCAGCCATAAAGCCAAGTGAAGTTTGGATGGATGCTATGATATATGGCGGTTCAAACCCACCAGCCACTCCTTGGAAGGAAGGTTGGGCAATCTACTTCCCTAATGATGCTGCGTCAGCAACCCAAGGAGGGGTCACTATGAGTCGAGGCCGACTCAACGGTACATAACAACAACATGACATGGCTAAATCTGGGAAATATTATGCTGAGTGAAATAAGCAGACACAAAAGGACAAATATTGTCTGATTCCACTCACAGGTAATATCTACTATCGATGTACATGCATCAGGACAAAAGAAGATCATTGGTTTCCAGGGGCTGGCATAGTGGTTGAAGCATCTGGCTGCTAACCAAAAGATCAGTGGTTCAAATCCATCAGCAGCTCTGTGGGAGAAAGATGAGGTAGTCTGCTTCGATAAAGATTGACAGCTTTGGAAGCCCTATGGGGCAGTTCTACTCTGTCCTAAAGGGTTGCTATGAGTCAGAATTGACTCAGAAGTGGGTTTGGTTTAGTTGTCAGGGGCTTGGAGGACAGAGAAATAAGATACATACCTACATATATGAATAGATACGTAAAACAAAGATAAAATATAATCAGAATTGTGAAGAGAAATGAATGTTTTTCCAGCATGAACTTCCTTAGACTTGAAGTACCAAGGAAGGTCATATAGGAGGGAAGACAGATCTTAGGGAAATGAAAGGAGGAGACTCAGAGGGTCACAGCAGAGACAAGGAAGCCCAGAGAAGGAGGAGCAAGGCTGGGGCTGGACAGCTGACACCAGCTTCAAGAGAAACACCTCAAATCATCTTTTTTTTTTTTGGGGGGGGGTGATACATAAAGGTGAGGTAGTGGGCAGAATAGTGGCCCCCCAAATATCCACATTCTAATTGCCAAAACCTGACTATGTTACCTTGTGTGGCTCAAGGGGCTTTTCCGATGGGATTAAGTTAAGGACCCTGAGATGAGGAGATGATCGTGGTATATCCCGATGGGCTTGACATTAATTACAAGGGTCCTTCAAAGGGAAGCAGGAGGGTCAGTCGGAGAAGGAGCTGTGAGGCAGAAGCAGAGGCTGAGAGGTGTGGGGCTATGCTGCCTGGAATGTGGACAGTCTCCAGAAGCTGGAAGGCAAGGAAACAGATTCTCCCCGAGAGACTCCAGCAGGACCTGCCCTGCCGACCTCTTCATTTTGGACTTTGGACTTGCAGCAGTGCGAGATAATACATTTGTTTTTCCAGGACACAAAGTGTGTGTGTCATTTATCAGTAGCAGTAGACACTCATATGGGTGGAAGGTTGGATCCTCTCCACATTCAGCCCTCGGAGGCATGCATAAGGACCCCTGGTGGCACAGTGGTTAAAGCACTTGGCTGCTAACCGAAAAGTTGGTGGTTCTAACCCACCGCCTACTCCATGAGAGAAAAATGTGGCAGTCTGCTTTCAGAAAGATTATAGTCTAGGAAACCCTATGGGGACCATTCCACTCCATCCTATAGGGTCATTATGAGTTGGAGTCAACTCTAAGGCAATGGATTTTGTTTTCTTTTCTTTTTTTAAGGCATGCATCCTCAACCCCCTTGCAGAGTGATGCTGGGGGAGCTGTGATCAGTTACTGGGTGTTATACACAATCATTTCTAACAATCATGCAATTACTTAAGCTTGGGAATCATTTACTTGGGAATTCAGAATGTTGTTGTTATGTGCCATCGAGTTGGATCTGACTCATAGAGACCCCTCCTTGGGTTTCCGAGGCAGTATCCTTACAGAAGTAGATTGCCCAACCTTCCTTCCGAGGAGTGGCTGATGTGGTGATGCATAAAGGTAAGGGGGTGGGTTTGAACCGCCAGCCTTCTGGTTGGCAGTCAAGTGTCTTAGGCATTATGCTACCTTGCCCCCAGGACAATGATAGTTTCACGGAGATATACACAGTGAAATTGCGAATGACTAAATGAATCATATCATTGCAGCGTGTGATGAGGGCTACGAAAACAATAAAGAGCAGGTTCGTGAAGGCTTGCAGGGAGGTGTCTTTTGAATCGAGAGCAGCCTATGGCTCTCTGGGGGAAGTCCTCATGTGGAGCCCTGAGGTAGGAACTGGTTTCATAGTCTCAGGAGTAGCAGCACAGCCAGCAAGGCCGAAACTGAGTGAGCCCAAAGAGGTTGGTAGGGGATGAGGTCAAAGAGGAAGCCAGGGACAGGTCACATGAGGTCTTACAGACCACAGTAAAGAGTAGGATTGTGTCATAAGGGAATGGGAAGCTACTAGAAGGTTACCTACAAGGCTGGGTGATCCTTTCTGTGATGTTCTAAAAAGACCTAGGGGCACAAACGATGAAGCACTACTTGGCTACTAATCAAAAAGTTGGCAGTTCCGATCTACCCTTGGAAGCAAGGCCTGGTCATAGCCATTGAAAACGCTCTGGAGCACAGTTCTTCTCTGACACACACATGAGGTCGCGAGGAGCCGGAATCTACTCCAGGGCAACTGGTTATGATGTAACATCTTCTTGGTTGCATTTCCAGGTGCTTCCTTGAGGATAGGAGAAAGGGACAGAGTTTCACCAGGAACTGACCTTAACACTACCCGTGCCCACAGCACAGTGTGTTGTGCAGGTCAACGCTCTGGTCAGACATGCCACAGCCAGAAACAGGGCGGTGGCAATGGCTCACCCTGGTATCTCTCAAACTGCATCAGCTGAGGTCCTTCAGCACCAGAATTGACATTTATCGTGCATGTGGTGTCCTAGCTCCTGCCCCTGATCTATGGGGTGAGTGTTGCTGGACATGGGGCCCCAGGTCCTCCTGCTTAGGAAGCATCCCAGCAGATTCTACACCAAGGAGGGTCTGAGACCCACTGACTAGTCTAGGGGAGACACTGCAGGTAGTGACAGAGCCCTGAGGTGGTTGAAGAAACCAGGGAGTTGGAAGAGTTTAGTGGTACTCAGGCTACATTCTCATTGGTAGCTCATACGTTCTCTCTTTCTCCTAACTCAGGAACTTGGAGATTATAAAACGGTGCTGCCTGGGTGGCCAAGGTTCATGAGGGTCCCTTCCAGGTGTAATCTTAGTCATGCCATTGAAGTGACCCCTGGGTCGCACTGACTGGCACTTCACAATTCTCAATGTTAAAATATAGGAGCTGATTCAGTAGGTCTGGGGCAGGGCCTGAGCTTCTGCCTTCTGACCGGCTCCCACATGACATCAGTGCTTCTGGTCCACCGACCACGCTTTGGAATGGTGAGGCTGTAGACAAGTGAATCTTCCCAATACCACCAACAGTCCCCAAATGGGTAAACGTCCAAGTGCAGATGAGTATTAATAGTCTTCTTGTATAACCCTGAATGGTTAACATGCTTGGCTGCTAATTGAAAGGTGGGTGTTTCAAGTCCACCCAGACATGTCTTCCTGAAGAAAGGCCTACTTTTGTTGACTTCTGGAAAAATCACCCACTGCAAACTCTACAGAGTATGGTTCTACTCTGACACCCATGGGGTCACCTTGAGGCAGAGTCAACCCAATAGTAACTTCTTCACATCCAAGTGGTATCCAGTACAAGGGCTAGAATGTGGGTCTCTACTCTGCCACTTACTCATTGTAAGTTGCCTAATTACCCCATGCCTCCATTTCTCCATCATCCAACTGGAATAATAATGGCATCAACCTCAGAGATTCACTACGAGGATGTAATGGACAAAGACAAGAAAAGCACTGCATATGGGAAGTGTTCAATACATGCTATCTATCAGCACAAATAGTAGCTCTGGTAGCGTGGTGCCTAAGGCACTTGACTGCTAACCAGAAGGCTGGCAGTTCAAACTTACCAGCCACTCCTCTGAAGGAAGGTTGGGCAATCTACTTCCGTAGTGATACCGCCTCGGAAATCCAAGGAGGGGTCGCTATGAGTCAGGTCTGACTCAACGGCACATAACAACAACAACAAATCAGCACAAATGGTGTGATAATCTAATCGAAATGCTGGTGGTTTGAACCACCCACAGGGCCTCACAAGAAAGACTTGATGATCGACTTCCTAAAGATCACAGCCACTGAACTTGTTTTATGACTTTGTGTTTTGTTCTACCTTTTTTTTTTTCTCCCTCCATGTCCAGGATTCTTCTACTGTGATTCTGATTAGATACCTGATTGTGGTAGCTGGGTACCATCTAGTTCTTCCAGTCTCAGGCTATTGGAGGCTGTGTGGTTCATGTAGTCCAACTCCTTTGGACTCATGATGTCCTTGGGTCTTTGATTTTCTTCCCTCTTCTTTGCTCCAGATGGGGAGAGGCCAATAGTTATACCTTAGATGGCTGCTTACCACCCAGCTGTTATTCACCAAAGTAGACGTAGAACATTGTCTTTGTGGACTACATTATGCCAATTACCCTAGTTCTCTCTTGGGATTGTGGTCCTAAGTCCCCAAGCCCAGTGACTCACTCCCTCAAGGTGCTTAGTTGTGGCTAAAAAGGTTTTCAGAATTTGCCCCCAGTGTGCTCTGCTATTTCCTTGGATATTTTTGCAGACATATTAATACATATATAGAAATGTCCTCTGACAAACCTATACATGCTTGTGGGAGTCCTGGTGTAACCCCTTAGATTATGGTCCTTATGCCTGTACCCTTCAAGCCTGGAACTGAACCCACCCCCAGGGATCAACTTTCAGCCAAGGAATCCCGCTGCCATCTTGTTGATTCTGACTCATAATGACCCTACAGGACAGAGTAGAACTGCCCCATAGGGTTTCCAAAGCTGTAAATCCTTATGGAAGCAAACTGTCACTTCTTTTTCCTGCAGAGTGGCTGGTGGTTTTGAACCACAGACCTTTTGGTTAGCCGCCCAGTGTTTAATCGCAGCACTACCAGAGCTTCTTTGCCAAAGAATACTTAAAAAAAAAAAATCTCATGGCCATCAAGTCAATTCCAACTCGTGGTGACCCCTGTTGGGTTTCTAAGGTGGTAAATCTTTATGGAAGTAGATTGTCCCATCTTCCTTCCACTGAGCAGCTGGTAGGTTTGAACCACCAACCTTCTGGTTAGCAAATGCCTTAGGCACTGTGCCACCAGAGCTCTGACATGCTGATAAGGTGAACAGTAACACCAGGGAGGGATGTACTCCTCAGGATGATCAACCATAAAAGACCAAAAAGGTAGCCTTTGCCCTAAAACAAAGCTCAGAAAGCAGGAAGGGGCAGGAGAGAGGCAGAAAGGGGAATGGGAAACCAGGGAAGAAGTGGGAGGAGTGCTGTTACATTGAGGGGATTGCAACCAGTGTCATGAAACAAAATGTGTAGAAACTGTTGAATGGAAAACAAATTTGCTCTGTAAACTTCCACCCAAACTAGAACATAAAGTTCAAACAAAGAGAACCTTGCTAAGCACAGCTCCACTGTGACAGACATGGCCCTGCCATGAGCTGAAACTGGCTTGACAGCACCTGGCTTGAGTTTTCTGGATCTTGATATTGTTAATGTTTCTCTCCCTAACCGGACCATAGATTCATAAGGGCAACTTTTGCACCTGATATGGCAACTGCCGTGTCCTCTGTGCTAAGCCTGGACTCTGGTGCTTAGTAGGTGCTCAGTATGTCTATTGAGTGAATGGGTGAACACAAGCAGACTAAATCCACTCACCTGCAAAGTCACAGTCAAAGGAACTAAAGAAGAAAGGGGGAATTCACACTGACTGGGCACTATGCCAGGTGCTTTCATACATTATCCTAGCTCGTCCTCACCAGAGACCTAAGAACGGGGAAACTGAGGCTCACAGCCAGTTAGACTTAAAGAGGTAAAGACACGTGTCCAAGGAACTATGGCTGCTAAGTGACCCAAGCAGGGTTCAAAGCCATTTCTGACCATGCTGGCTTTTCCTCACCAGCCCTATGACACCAAACCTTCTCTGACCCAGGTATTTCCCACTGAAAGAGTTAGTCACAGTTGGCATTTGGTGGCTGGGTGGCTAGCTCATGGCATTTCTCTGGGGCCCTTATCTTTATTAACTGTGAATTTATCTTCCTGGAGAGATAGGGCTCTGGGTGAAGGGCCCCCCTGCCCACACCTGGGCAAGTCTTACGTGCTTCAAACAGGTCAGCAGGCAACTGGGATCTTTTAATTGCCTTCTTCCTCACCCACCTCCTTTCCTCAAGTTCAAACCTGCATGGTAAACATAGCATGCAGGACCAAAGGTAAAGGAGATGAGGCATGTGGTTATTAACCTGCAATTGCTTGATAAGACCAGCACATTTCACAGCGCCATAAATTAATTCTTGCCCTCTACGACCTGTGAGGAGTGCGGAAGAGAAAGAGCCAAAGGGAAGTCAGGGGAGGCCAATGCTATCAAGTGGTGACAGGCCACCGCAAGTTGTCCCCTCCTCTCAGGTGAAGAGTTTGAGACATGCCATCCTATACAGACTTCTGTAAATTCGTGGCAGGCTTCACGGGAAAGAAAGAGCTCAGAAAAGGGGCAAGAGAGAGTTTGTCCAATCTATTCTGTCCATAACATTACCTCTCCTCTGAGTCCATGAGAAGTACGTTGGGGACTTCCATTATTTTTCAACAAAGTGGATCCTCCAATCTATTTGCAATCTGCCCTCTCAGCTGGGCGTAGAATTACTTTCAGATTTAAAAGCGTGATTTAACTCACTTCAGCCATGTCAGTCAAAGGTTGTCATCCTGACCCCAGGGGCCACGCCGGTTATAGTCATTTCCATAAGCCTTATGATTCTAAAAAGCTCTCCCTTATGACATTGGAAAATTGGGTTCAAAAGTCTCCCAGGATACAGTGATTGCTAAGGAGCAGAGGCATTAGCAAGGTTGTCGATGACTAACTTGCTCAACTGTTTGCTTCCTTCTAACAAAATTTTTTGAATGCCCACCACGTGCCAGATATTATTGCCAGCCCTGCGGGATACCACAGGGCACCAGATGTCTACCCAGGACCTCCTGCAATTCCTGACCTAGTGGAGGATAAGGACAAGTCTAGAAGAAATTATAATATAGCGTAACAAATTATTTGATGGGAGAGAAGTACAAGTGGGTTTTTAAACAAACTACCATATTGGCTTGGTTTGTCTACACAGCAAATCTCTCTCTGATCCTTCACCTGTGTGCAATCTACAAAGCCTTGGAGAATGCCGTATCATTCCATTAGGAATTAGATCCAATTCACAAGATAAAATTGCTCTTCTGATTCATACAACAGGTTCCAAAGCCATCAAATGTGCTTGGGCTTTTTGCTTCTTGGGATTATCTGCTCATCCGTTCTCTCCATATATATCCCACTGCCATTGAGTCGGTTTCAATTCGTAGTGATCCTTTAGGACAGAGTAGAACTCTTCCATAGGGTTTCCAAGGATGTAAACCTTTATGGAAGCAGACTGCCTCACCATTCTTCCCTGGAGCCATTGGTAGGTTTGAACTGCCGATCCTTTGGTGAACAGCCTTTAACCTCTGCACCAGAAGACCTCCTCTCTCCATATACCAAACTCACTGTCATTGAGTCGATTCCGACTCATGGCGACCCCTCCTTGGGTTTCCGAAGCAGTATCTCTATGGAAGTAGATTGCCCAGTCTTCCTTCCAAGGAGTGGCTTGTGGGTTTGAACTGCCAGCCTTCTGGTTAGCAGTCAAATGCCTTAGAC
>NW_006921635.1:9342092-9344672 GCF_000298275.1 Orycteropus afer afer
TGCCTCGGAAACCCAAGGAGGGGTCACTATGAGTCGGGTCCGACTCCATGGCACATAACAACAACAATCTTTATAGAAGCACACTGCCTTGTCTTTCTGCCACAGTGTGGCTGGTGGGTTTGAATCGTCGACCTTTTGGTTAGCAGTTGAACATGTTATCATTATGCCACTTGAGCTTATGAGATAATAAAAAAAGACACCGAAATGTTGACAAAAGCTGCCCCTGGGTAATAGAGATTGTACAGTGATTAAAAATGGGATTTGGTGCCAAAGACCTTTGGATCAAATCCTGGCCTTGTCACATTCTACTTGTGTTGTTTTGAGCAAATTACTATTCTCTCTGAACTGTTCTTTCCTGTTTTGGAAATGGGGCTCATAACAGTACCAGCCTCATTAGGTTGTTATAAGAATGAAAAGACAGAATGCAGTTAAAGAACAAATACTAAATGTTTAATGAATGGAGACTATTATATGCATATGGGTGTGGTAAGTTATGTGTTATGTGTATATAATTGAACAAGTTGTCCACAAATTAAATGCGCATTTTAAATATACTGTATTTAGCATCTGAAAAAGATAGACATTAGATACTTTTTCAAATGTTACAATTTTAAAAGAATTAGTACCCCAGTGTGAAACTCCCTTCAAACACAGTTGTCATTGTTGTGTGTCACTGAGTCCATTCTAATTCATGGCCACCTCATGTAGAATAGAACTGCCTTATAAAGTTTTCTAGGCTGTCACTTTTTTATTATTATTATTTTATTATTATTACTCCCGCCCACAGCTCTTCTAATGTCCACAGTAAATCTACAAGGTAACTGCTGTGTAACCACTCTTTACAGATGAAGAAACCAACCACACACAGCTAAGCCACATGTCCCAGTTCACAAGGGGAAGGTCACAAAATCCAGGCTGCCAGCATGCTTAATCACTATGCAATGGTGTTATTTCTTTCATAATTTGGAAAATATTAATTTTTTTAAATGGCCATCAGAGATAAGAAAAGCCATACTTTGGTTTGCTAGGATATTAGAAATGAAAGGATTTGCAGCTGCAAAGTCTAAGAAGATTGCTGGAGATTAGACTTAGCTGACGACTTCACTGTGTCGGAACACACTGAACTCTGACTTTAGTACAACACATTTCTCTGCAGGCAAGAATGCTTCCCTGTGCGGGGCTGTCATGGAAGGACTGCTGTCAACATGGAGAAACGGCCCACCCCAGGCCACCAGCTTTCTGGTCCAGTTTGTTTCCTGCAGGCTTCACCACTGTGCCCCCAATGAGAGGGAAGTGCTTGCTGTTGTCCCACAGCCTCCAGCCAAAGAACCTGAGGGAAGGCCAGGTGCTGTCCTTGGAGGGCTTATCTGGTGAGCTGACCTGTAAGAGCCAGCAGCCGATGCTTCAGGTGGGCCTGATCCACTCAGTGAGCCCTGCCTCTTTTCACCTTCTGTGTTCCACTGTGTGTGCCATGGAGAAGCTCATGTAGGTGGTAGACCAGGAGATGCAGGCCATGGGGGAGGGCAGAGGTCAACATACCCAGCCTCAGCTCAGCAGAACTCCAGAGAGCTACCAACTGGTAGGACCTGATGGGTAAGGAGCTGCTAAGACATAGAGACAGACATGGCAAGAAATACTGCTTAGGACCAAAACATGAAGAAGCTATTATGGTTCTGGTAGCCTTCCAGAAGACACTGTCCTGCAAGCAGCTTCCATTCCTGCTGGACCAGGTGACAAGGAAGTTTTGGGATGAGCCCAGCCACTCTTTGGTCTTCTCTATGGGCAAGAGTTTTGCATGAAGGACACGTACACCTTTGACCCCTCCACAGAGGCCACTTGATATACCTTAGGCTGTAATCTTTACAGAGTATAATGCCAAGTCTTTGTTCCCATGGAACCCCTGGGTTGGTTTTGAACCACAGACCTTCCAGTTAGCAAGTGGATGCTTACTACTGAGCCAGCAGGGCTCCTTAGCTCCCTTTGAAGCAATGATTTGGATTTGGCAAAGGTTGTGCTGATTAATTCTGAGCAAGGTTTAAATGCTGATAGGGATCACCTCTTACCTTTGTAGAGAAATGTTTGATCCAATCATGAAAGCAGGTTTCTTCCGTGTGTATTTGCCCTGTGAGAGTAAAAGAAGGCCATTTTCTTGAAAGTGGACAAGGAAATGTCCAAGCATGTGAAATGAACTCATGAAGAGCTAGCTATGTGACAAAAAGAACAGATACTTTGAATATCAATTCCTAACTGGACAAAATCCTCAATGAACCAATATCCTTTTCCATGTTCAAATTCAGACAACAAATTGGTAGAAATGGTGATTTTTTTCCATTGGAAATTTGTTAAACAAAGAGACTAAGCTTCCAGAAACAACATGCTCAATTCATCAAGTGTTTGACATGAATTCCACAGAATCCCTGGGACCTGTGTATAATGAGAATGACACTGGAGCAAAATGATGGTTTAATCTGGGAAAGCTCATGGCTTTGTATCAGATTCTCAAAGGAATCTGTAATCCAAAGATTTTTAAGAAACTCTGTTTTACAGGTCATAAAAAAATTACCAAGAAAAAAAAGTCTT
>NW_006921635.1:9345497-9346171 GCF_000298275.1 Orycteropus afer afer
TAGCATAGTGTCAGGATACAAGATCAATATACAAAATTCAGTTGGATTCCTCTACACCAGCAAAGAGACTGCTGCAAAATAAATAAGAAAATCAACACCATTTACAATAAACCAAAAACCAAACTCACTGCCATGGAGTCGGATACAACTCACAGCAACCCCTCCTTAGGTTTCCGAGGTGATATCACTACGGAAATAGATTGCCCAATCTTCCTTCTGAGGAGTGGCTGATAGGTTTGAACTGCCAGCCTTCTAGTCAGCAGTCAAATGTCTTGGGCATTGTGCCACCATAAAATACTTGGGAATAAATCTTACCAGGGACACAAAAGACCTGTACAGAGAAAACTACAAAATACTATTTCAAGAAAGCATGAGAGATCTACATAAATGGAAGAACATACCATGCTTGTGGAGAAGAAGATTGAATGCAATCTCAATCCAGATCCCATCAACATTCTTTAGGGATATGGAAAAATCAATCACTAACTTTATGTGGAAAGGAAAGAGACCTTGAATAAGCAAAGCACTATTGAAGAAGAAGAAAGTAGGAGGTCTCACACTACTGGATCTCAAAACCTACTATACAGCCACAGTGGTCAAAACAGCCTGGTATTGGTACAACAACAGATACATAGATGAGTGGAACAGAATTGAGAACCCAGAAGTAGATCCAT
>NW_006921635.1:9348826-9363143 GCF_000298275.1 Orycteropus afer afer
TTGTTGCGTTGTGGGAAATTGCAGTCAATGTCATGAAACAAAGTGTATGTGAACTGCTGTATGGAAAGTGAATTTGCTTTGTAAACTTTCACCCAAATCACAATAAAAAAGAAAAAAAGAAACTCTGTTTCACGTCTTCAAACTTGGCTGAGAAGAGGTGTTTGAAAAGAAGCCTCACGAGAAACACAAGCATGATCTCATCCCCTTGCCTGTGCATGGTAGGTATGGAGTGAATGAATAGCTGTTGTGGATGATATATAATACAGATTATCCACACAAGAGCTGCGTTGTGCCAAGCACCTAGACTCCATGCTAAACGCCAGTTACACATAAAAGCCATCTTCGTTGCACACCCACCCCCTGAACATACTGATTAATACTGTTCACATCTTTTCTATTCCTGAAACGCTGCCAGAATGGAAGTCCTAAAGAAGGGTAATCCATCCAACATCAGAAGCAAAGGAAGGACCAACAGGTTGGAATCACACAGAGTAAATATTTAAACATATGAAGTTCAATACTGTTAAATAGGTTCAGTAACAGGCTCATTAAAAAAAAAAAAAAAATCAATACTCTCACCAAGAGTAATGAGCAGCCTTCAATGGAAGGGTAGCAGACAACTGAGTTGAAGTCGTTTTTGAATCAGAAGTTGGTACAAGGCAGTGTGTCAGACAAGTCCCCCAGTTTGGTCCAGGTGAAAAAACCAAGTCAGGAGAATGCGTTTGTCTTAGGATGTATTTCCAGGAAGCCAGGCCTCCATGGGTTGCTGAAGCTGATGAGGGCAGCAGATTGGTCCTGGGTGGAGTGGAGGGTGAGGAATCGCTAGTGAAAAATAAGTAAGGCAGGGGGATAGGGAATCCATAACTTTTCTCTGGGTTTACTTAAATAAGCACGGTCCTGGGTTTTCAATCTGGTTACAGGTGCTGTATGTGGAACCATGAATAAGGAAAGGATTCACTCTGACTGTAGCAAATGCCATTGGTGCTCTGCCCATTCGTTTCCCCTTGAACTTGACCATTTTGGTGGGACCATGCAGAACTATAGCTGTGAGCTTCCAAACTCATCTTGAGGACTTTTTTCTGCCTGTGCACAGGACATGCAGGAAGTAACTTGAATGACATACATACCCACTGGTTGATGGGGCTGGCCCCTTAGCTGTGGGGGGTTCTGCATACCATCTCTCAGCGGGACTGAGCCCTTGGTGCTCTCAAAGGGAGCTGCTTTACAGCCATCCCTGGGTGGGCTATCTTCCCTCTATCTCCCTCCCCACGCTCCTCCCAGTGCCTGCTGGATAACCTCCCAAATAAACCACTTTCATTCAAAATCTCGGGTCAGGGGATCCCTTCTGAGCACCCCCCACCCCAAGAAAAGACTCAAAGAGTACATACATCTCTGTAGCTGTAAAACGGGAACCACAGCGGCAGTGACCACAGAGGCACAATGGGAGAACTCAGTGAGAGAGTGCGACAAAGCCTTCCCCCAGCGTCTGGCACTTACGCTTGATAACTGTCAGCCATGGTTGTTTATTTCAGAGATCAAAATAGGAATCCTTCAAATCACTCAAAGACGGTGGGATGGCAGGTGATAATTATTTTTCTGTTGTTGCTGTCCTTTTCTGGGTTTATTAATTGCTTGAGAATGAGCAGGTCTTGGAGATAGAAGGGCACTGTGGAACCTAGGGGTCAGGCTACCTGGGTCCATACTGCAGTGTGTCAACCATTGGCTGTGTGGTCGATGGCACTGTTCTGGGCTTCAGTTTCCTCATATGTAAAATGGGGGCGGGGAGAAGAGGGTTACCTTCATGAGTTTTTGAGAAGTTTGAAGGAAAATTTATGTAAAGTGCTCAGCATGGTGACTGGCACATAATCAGAGCATTAGTTGGTATAACAAAAAGTTAATAATGTTAATACATAACAGAGATGGATGATAAGTTGGCAGGTAGGTGGGTAGGTACTGTATGTTTTAGATACATATACAGAATATTTCCCAGGCCATTAGCTAAACAAGCTTCCTGTTAACAATTAGGCAAATTAAGCTTCCAGGGGTTGTTTTCAAAACAGTTTACTGCTGTGTCTCTAGAATAAAGGCCGGAATGAGATATCTAATCTAAAATAAAATCAGTAATGGGCAAAAGGGCCCCAAACTCATTGGCACTGAGTCATTTCTGTGCACCCTGTAGGACAGAGTAGAACTGCCCCCAAAGGGTTTCCAAGGCTGAAAATCTTTATGGATGCAGACTGCTTCATCTTTTTGAAGCAGCTGGTGGGTTTGAACTGCCAACATTTCATTAGCAGCTGAGCACTTTAACCACCGTACTACCAGGACTAGTTAATGGGCAAAAAGGGAGTGGCTAGAAAAGAAGTTATTTCCAAGATGGTTCATTTAAAGAACAAGATGCAGCAGATGTTAAATTGAAAAGCTGGCTTAAAGGCCAGCCGGTATGGAGACAGAGAGCCAGGGAAAGCAGACAGAAAGAGAAGAAACAGTGTTTACCCATGTTCCCCCACGCGGTTTTACCTCCTTGAAAAGCCTACTAAAGAAAAAGTTGGCCGAAATTGCAGACACTAGCTCTGGTGGCGTAGTGCCTAAGGCACTTGCCTGCTAACCAGAAGGCTGGCAGTTCAAACCCACCAGCCACTCCCCGGAAGGAAGGTTGGGCAGTCTACTCCTGTGGTGATACCACCTCGGAAACCCAAGGAGGGGTCACTGTGAGTCGGGCCTGACATGATGGCAGAGGGTTAGTAGAAAGGTAATGCATTCAGAGAGCCAAGCCAAGGAAAGAATGGCACGTATCACAGGCTGCTGGCCAGTCTGGAATTGATTGCTTTACCTCGAAACTGCCCCTTTATCCATTCACTCATGTATTCATTCATTGTCCGGCTTTCTGGCATCTACACCCCAAGGAAACCAACAACACAGCACCAAGAGCCACAGCTAACGCTCAATCTTGTCCTAAGTACATTTTAAGTCCTTTCCTTGTATTAACTTACTTTATTCTCATGACAATCTGAGAAGGTACTAATCTCCTCATTGTGCAATTGAGGAAGCCGAGGTACAGAGACGTTAAGTGACCTGTCCACGTCGCACAGCAGCCAAGTGGGAGAACAAAGCTGTGAATATAATAGGTGTGTTGGTTCTGGGGCTCCCCTCCCTTTGTCACTGTTCCCGATGCTGCTGGGCCCTTGCCATATATCTGGCAACAGTATTGCATTATTCTATCCCAACACTCCCCCACAACCACACATGCAGCTGCTCTGTCCAGAGGTTGCTAACTGAGTGCCATGCTTCCTTTCCCACAGTTCTTGGATGAACCCTCTGAATCCTTCTTAGCACAACACTCCAGGCAGCCACCACCAGTCAACTCTAACTGGCACAGGTGATAAAACCAGTTTGACAGCTAAACCAGTTTGATTGCCAGCAGAAGCTGACCCCAGAGAATGTAAGCAAAAAAAAAAAAAAAAGTCTCTATTTAAGTGATGCCTGCACCTCAGAAGGGAAGGGAATGATGTTGAAGGATATATTGAGGAAGCCGGAAGTTCCTAGGGACCTGAGATCAGGCATCTACTAAGTAGACAGGATCGTCTGGACATTCCACTGAAAATAATGTTTTCTGCACATATTTTTCCCTGTCCTTGAATTGAAATTCCCATGGGTGTGTCCACCGGTCCAGCTCAGGTTTTCTGTCCACTACAACACAGAATGAGTTTCCCCAAAGAAAACTGACAGGCTACCGTACAGATAAAGGACATTGCCAACCACCTGGAAAAGAAAGTTGGAGATCCTGGATACCTGGATAGAGTGGGAGAAAAAAGTGTGGAACAAAATTCAAAAACATAAGAAGACCAGGTTTACTGACTGGATAGAGACTGGGGAAACCCCCGAGACCATGGCCCCTGCGTCACCCGTCCAACCTGGAAGTGAACTCACCTCGGTGGCTTAACCCTCAGCCAAACAATAGCCAGGCCTGCGATCTGGACACCTACATCAGGGAAATGCAGTCCTTAGAAGAATCAACCATGGGAGATCAGAAAGCAGTAGCTGCAGAGAAAGAAAGCTGGGGAGACAGGAATGCACAGGAGAGAAGGACACAGGGAGAGGGTAACCACAGAGAGGGAGGGGAAGAAGCTATTACACTGTGGGATTGCAATCAGTGTCAAAACAAAACGTATAAGAACTGCTGAATCTAAAATGAAGCTGCTTTTAAAATTTTCACCCAAATCACAATAAAAAGTTTTTTAAAAATTATATGCAAAACCAAAAAAAAAAAAAAAGGAGCGGGTGTGAAAGAATGTTCTAACTCAAAGCTCACTGCCATAGAGTTGGATCCAACTCATAGTGACCCCTCCTTGGGTTTCCGAGGAGGTATCACTACGGAAGTAGATTGCCCAACCTTCCTTCCGAGGAGTGGCTGGTGGGTTTGAACCGCCAGCCTTCTGGTTAGCAGTCAAATCCCATACGCCACCAGAGCTCCAAACAATCAGGGCTTCAAATCCCTTCATTCCGATTCGACTCCATGCTGCGAATTTGCATTTCGACTCCAGATACACTAATTCAGAATGGACATTTTAACAAGATCCCAAAGTGAGTCTTCCAGCTTATGCGTACATAAGAGTGACTTGTGCATCTTGTTATAGTGTCGATTCTGATTCAGTGTGTCTGGGATGGAAATGCAAATTCTCAGCAGGGGGATGTACCCCTGAAGGAACCCATTCAAAGCTTTGAAAACACCACCACCAGTACCACCACCACCAACTCTATGCTGCCCCACACCTCATCCACACACTAACAGAACCATGGACTGCCGAGTGAGGTTGGTTGATTGAACTGCAATCATCACTAAAACAGTTCTGCTGCCTGTTATAAATCGAGCCTGGGTGCCTTCACCGGGGGAACTAACACATAAACAAGGGAAAGAGCTGGCAACCTCCAAGATGGGCCTTTGAAAGCCTCTGATGAAATCAGCCCGTTGATTAACGCAATTAGCACCATTAGGAAAGGAAGTTGTTAACCTAAATCAATTATCCACAGACATTTATCGTGCTAAGTGTTCCTCTCTGTCTTGAGCATACTGCACTGTTTGGTGTTTCAGTCATGATGACCATTAAAAATAAATGATTATTGTTGATTTTCTATTGATATAGCTATTAATGTATTGGTGCCTGTGTGTATAGGCCACTTACGTGTAGTGTACAGAAAACAGATGTACTTGCAATAGGAAATAGGTATTGACTCCCATTTCTCAATCCAGGAGGCAAATATTGACCAGCAAAAAGCAGCTACTAGCTTACGATGAGACTAAAGGCAAAATGTTCATATCAACTCAATTGTTCTTTAATTACTTGTATCATTTGTCTTCTGTAGTGCACAGAAGCTCAGCCCCATGCATGCAATTCTTTGTCATTGCCTCAGTCTAATTCAACATCCTCCATCACGGTCCTAAAGTACGTGCTGCTGGGCGGTGTCCACCTCTATGAAAACTCTTCTCACACTGAACATTTCCAGCACTAGCAAACATAAGTCTGTCCACGAGATGAATCTTCCATGCTAGCACACCATTTTCTTAAGTCTAGTTACAAATGCATAGATGATAGTCATCGTTTACTGAACGCCTTCCACTATTCACACTTTGCAAAGCTCTCCTGTGATTATACCCATGTTGTTGTTGTTGTTGTTATGTGCCGTCGAGTCAAACCCGACTCATAGCGACCCCTCCTTGGGTTTCCGAGGCAGTATCACTACGGAAGTAGGATTGCCCAACCTTCCTTCCGAGGAGTGGCTGGTGGGTGATAGTATAAGATGATAATAGTAACTATTGCTTATGTATCAAGTAAAGGAGTCCTGGCAGCACTGCACAGTGCTTAAAGCGCTCAGGTGATACCTGAAAGGTCGGCAATTCGAACCCATCACTTGCTCCATGGGAGAAAGATGTGTCAGTCTGCTTCTGTTAAGATTGATAGCCTTAGAGACTCTGTGGGGCAGTTCTACTCTGTCCTATACGGGCGCTATGTTCAGAACCGCGTCCAGGTCAGTGGGTTTGGTTTTAGGGCTGGTTATGTGCTTGTTTGTCAGAGTTCATCTTTTACTGAGGAGGAATTCACATAACACAAAGTTAACCATTTTACAGCAAACAACTGGGTGACATTTAGTCCATTCACAATGCTAGACAACCACCACCTCTGTCTAGTTCCAGAATGGAATCCTCACCCCAAAAGGAAGCCTTGCACCCCTTAAACAGTTGCTCTCCATTTCCTGCAGGTACTCTTTTAAGTGCTTTCCACATGGGAACTAATTCAAACCTCCAACTCACACTGATGGCAATATTATTATTTTATTTTATGGCTATTTTACTGGGGAGGAAGCTGAGACAGAGAAAAGGTAAACCCTAACACAGAGCCGGCAAACAGAACGGTGCAATCCATTCATTCTGAGCCTAACTTTTCTCCCCACTTGTCTATCCTTCTCTTCATGTATAAAGAAGTTTTGTACCCAGAGTCCAGTTTCAGGAAGATATTTTTGCTTTCATAGAAACTTGCCCTCGTATATGTGTGCATATGTGTATGGGTGTGTGTTTCTATCCCCCCATGCACCCCTAGATGAAGGAGCTCATTTTCAACCAGTACAAGTAACTTGCTAAGGTTACACAGCGAAAAACTGGAGCAAGAGATTCAAGCCAGACACTGTCCCCAAACTCTCCTCATTAGGGCAAGTGACAATCCGGAAAAGTGAGATCTTTCGAGAGAAACAGGAGCTCTGGTGTCGTACACACAGTTGTGTCTGATAAGCTTGTTGTTTTCAGAATGACCATCAGATTCCTCTGCAGAAGCAGTGCCTGGAATCCGTGTTGCAGGGCAGGAGAGAGAGGACATGTAGTGCTTTATGCTCCCAGTGGGGCCTGGGGTAGGATTGCAACATCCAGAAATACCCGTTTGATTGATTTGAGTGACTGGATTCAATGGAGCAACTGAGTCTAGGCAGAGAAGGGAAGGAGTGTTGCCGGGGGCAACAGGGGAGAATTAGTATGAAGGAAAGCAGGTTGTGGAGGAGAAGGGGCGATTGTTGGAGCACGCTGCCTGACAGTGACCGAGGAGGTCATCAAAAGGAGGTTTAAACACAGCAAACTGGAAAGGCAAGCTAGGCTTTCCCTTGGGAGCTGAATTGTCAAGAACTTATTTCAAAACTTGTTAGACTTTCTGCCAAGACAACACTTCTTCAGCTGGCTAATTAAAAAGGGGTGTCAGCGGGGCTGTGCGATCAGGAGAGGTGGTGGCTCCAGGGCAGGTGGCGGAAACCTCACAGGTTTGATCTGTGGGTGATTGCTTAAGGGACCGGGTATCTCCTGGAGGAAGAAGCAGGAGAAGGTGGGGAGGGAAAAGAAGATGAACCAGGCAATTCCAGAAATGGAAAAGGGGAGGTCACTGAGACAGAGACAGGCTTGGATTCATTTAGAATTACACTGAACCCTAATTTTTCTGGGCAGACTGAACTTCAAAAATTCCATCTCACTCTTCAGCACTATTCTTGTTAGTTCTTTAATCACAGTTCATACACTGGCTAAAGAAAACCCCAGATCACCAGGTATTGGCTGTTGTTAGTTACTATCCAGTTGGCGCCTACTCATGGTGACCCCATGCACAGCAGAATGAAACGCTGCCCAGTTCTGCACCATCCTCACTATCCTGGCATGTTCAAGTTCATTGCTGCCACCACTGTGTAGGGGGAATGTTGTTGTTGTTGTTGTTGTTATGTGCCATCGAGTCGGACTCGACTCATAGCGACCCCTCCTTGGGTTTCCGAGGCAGTATCACTACGGAAGTAGATTGCCCCATCTTCCTTCCGAGGAGTGGCTGGTGGGTTTGAACTACCAGCCTTCAGGTTAGCAGTCAAGTGCCTTAGCCACTATGCTACCAGAGCTCACATAGAAAGCCCTAAGAGCTTGGAGTGTTTGCAAACTCAACAGCAGAAGCCAACCTTGGAAGCACAGCGCTAGACAGAATCTCTTTTTGATACAATGTTCCCCATATCATTCTTTCTGTCACATCCAAGGCCTTTGAAAGAAGCAAGCTAAGGTTATTGATACCTACTTGCATTTGTTTGTTATGCATTTATTAAGCACTTACTGTGTGCTTGAGTCATAGGTGGTTCAGCGGTAGAACCACCTTCTATGTGAGAGACCCAGGTTTAACTACCAGCCAAAGCATCTCATGTTGAGCCATCAGTCTCTGTCAGTGGTGGCTTGCGTGTTTCTATGATGCTTCCAGACTAAGATAGACCAGCAAGAAAGGCCTGACAATTTACTTCTGAACATCAGCTATGGATGACCCCGTGGATCACAATGGCCAATCTGCAAGCAATGATGGGAATGGCACGAGACTGGGCGGCCTTTCATTCTGTTGTGTAGGCTGTCACCATGAGTTGGAGAGTGTGGTTAGCAGTGGAGGTGAAAACATGACCCATGCCCTTGAGGGACTTAAGGACTAGAGGAAAGACTAAGGACAAGGATTTGGGGCATGATGGAAAGCCCCCTGCACAGTCATCTTGCCCCATGCTGGGACCCTTGCCCATGAAGACCTTGATTAGGATTCCTCCTCTAAACTCAGCTGACACTGAGCTAACTTTCTGGCCAAGCAAACCCACCCAAGCAGGAAGTGAGCTCACTGCTCACAATCTGAGGTGGTGAACTCGATGTTCTACAGAGTGTGGTTTCCCCGCCCTGTGTGGAGCTATGACTGCTCACAAACAGAGGTCAGGCATGGGACAGCTCTTCCATGCATTTGATAACTTTTCCAGCCAGCCCCGCTCCAGAAAGCACTGGGCTCCTCACGCCAAAAATTGGCCCCAACACTTGCTTCACACAGGGATGAACAGGATCATGTTTAGGATATTCTTGTAGCTCATGGATTCCCAACGGACTGAGCACATCCTTCCTAGCTCTGCCCACATTCAATTGCTAGGGAAATCACAGAACTGGGTAAAGAAAGCATTTCATGCCAAATGGAAGATTCTGTACTTGAGCTGTAAGGATTTCCCCAGTGCCCGTGTCATCAAAGAAGACTGCATGAACAATGACAACACCAACTTTGCTGCTCTTCCCTGTTGTTAAGCAAGAGCATAGCTGACTGTATACCAAGCCCTCCCAGCCCCCCCAGGTTTTTCTGAGAGGCCACCAGGAGCATCTCACATGTGCTCAAAAATAAGTCAGCCTGTTTGGCTGCCAGGCCAAGCCTACGCTTTGCCATTGGCTAATGATAGTATCCATTTAGTGCTGCCATATTTGTTAGATAGGACTTTCTTTTGCCAGCATCCATTGAATAGCACCATCTCCTGCTGGGTAATGACACACAGCCAAAGATTGGAGCCCTGGAAAGGCCAGAACACCATGGTGCCTTTGTGCTACACATCCTGAGAGTACATAAAATGGCTCTGCAGTTTTAGTGAAAACTTCACTTAGATTTGATTCCTGGTGACATGCTAAGATCTGCAAAGCAAATGATCGATTTCTGGGTCCATCGTCAAACCTATACCAGAGTCCTCTCACATTTGTTGTGGTTAATGGCCACTGAGTAAGCCCCTAATTCCTGGCAACCCCATACACAATGGAGCAAAATCCTGACCAATCCTGTGCCGCCCCATGACCTGTTATGGATCAGACCATCGTGGGTCATAGGGTTTTCACTGGCTGCTTTTCAGAAAGAAATTGCCAGCCCTTTCTTCCTAGTCTGTCTTAGCCTAGAAGCTCCAATGAAATTTCACCAGCCTCCTAGCAACACTCAAGCCTCCACTGACCGAGGGGTGGTAACTGTGTGTGAGGTGCGTTGGACAGGACTCAACCTGAGGTCTCTTGCATGAAAGATGAGGATTCTACCACCGACTACCCCTGCCCTCCTCTTCAACTTACCAAACCTAAAAAACCAGACCTATTGCCATCAAGTTGATAGCCCTATAGGACAGAGTAGAAATGTCCCATGAAGTTTCTTAGGCTGTAATCTTTACAGAAACAGATCACCCGGTCTCTTCTCTTACAGTGCAGCTGGTGGATTCAAACCACTGACCTTTGGGTTAGCAGGTACGTGCTTAACCGTTGTGTCACTACGGCTCCTCATCTACTTATATGTTGTTGTATCCCATGGAGTCAATTCCAACTCATAGTGACCCTATAGGACAGAGTAGAACCACCCCATAGGATTTCTAGGGCTGTAATCTTTATAGGAGCAGACTGCCACATCTTTCTTCCATGGAGTGGATGGTGGGTTTGAAGTGCTGACCTTTAGATCGGCAGTTGAGCACTTAACCACTGTGCCACCAGGGCTCCTTTCTTTCAACTTAGAACCTGGTAAAAGGATTAGCCATTTGCCATCATGGGGTAACATGAAAGCCAGTCTGTCTGTTAAACGACTCTTGCATGCACACTGCAGGCCAAGCAGCCACTCTCCCTGCCCTTTGATAAAGCCAGACCTGCTTATATGAATGTGCAACTAGGGAATAATGAACACCTGTAAAGAGAATAAGAGCAGTTCACTGGGGGAGGGGAGGCGAAGCCAGACATAAGCATTTTGCGCTGTACGTCATCTGCAAGGCTGGCAGAGAATGAATTATTTCTTCCCAATTCGGCGCCATCATCCATCACGGTCAATTTTCAGCCCATCTGGAAGGTTTCAAGAGCCCCAAGATGGGGTCAAAGCTGTACAACAGTCTTAGCAGAAGCCCACTAAATGGATTATAATAAATATATTAAGATAGTTTCCCCTCTTTAGAGGAATTTACTTTGGGCTGGGCCCTACTCTCAACTTGCCTCATTTAACTCTTATGACAAACGGATGAGGTAGGAACGATAACCATGCCCATTTTGCAGATGAGAAAACCGAGGCTCAGAGAGATGAAAGAAACGTTCTGTGGTCACAGGTAGAAAGCGGACAGAGATTGTGTTGATTCCAGAGTCTACATCTCAGTCATGATTTTAACAGTTGTTTGTTGTTGTTAATTGTCCTTGAGTCAATTCCAACTCACAGTGACCCAGTGCCAAGGGTTAAGCCCACAAGCTGGTGGTTCAAACCCACCATGCTGCTTTGGAAGATAGGCTTGATGTTCTGTCACACCTTGAAAATGCTATGGAGCAGTTCTCTGCACATTTGGGGTCACCATGGTTGTTGATACCTGTTGTCAGTTGGCCTCCTCCTCACGGAGACACTATCACAGTGGAATGAGGCACTGCCAGGTCCTGCACCATCACCACGATTGGTGGCACATCAGACCACTGTGATCCACAGGGTTTATATTGGCTGGTTTTCAGCCAGGCCTTTCTTCCTGGTTTATCTTAGTCTGGAAGCTCTGCTGACACCTGCCTGGTGTCACAGCAACACACAAGCCTCCACTGACAGACAGGTGGTGGCCGGGCACGAGGTGCACTGGCCGGGAATTGATCTCAGGTCTTCCACATGGAAGGCGAGAATTCTGCCACTGAACCACCACTGCTGTTACATACGAGTTCAATAAATTATACGCTTCTATCTACAGTCTCCCACTCAAAATCACCTTATTTCTTAGTGGTGAGCGGGAAGTCATCAGAAAAGAAAATTGCTCCCTTTGGGCGATTTTGTCTCTTTCCATTTTTCTTGAATTTATTTTCATAGTTGAGTGTAGAAGTGACTTGGAGGACACATGACACAGACATGGGGACAAAAGAAAATATGTGTTTTCTGTGCATTGAACTTGGTTCTCCCCAGCAGGGCCAATTCATCCTGATAGGTCCAGTATTTGCAGGCAAAGGAAACCCACCAGAGAGGAAGTCTGAGTGTGTGAGGCTGAGAAGAGGCAGGTTGTCCTCCTCCTGGGTGAAGTGACTGCTGAAGAGTTTCAGGGCAAGGGAGATTAGTTCATTCCCTAACTATCCATCAGTGCCTCTCTGGCCCGGGCCCTCTGCCATGTGCCCAGGATTAACAGCAAACGAGAAAGACACAGTCCCTGCCCTCATGGAACCAATTACTCTATTGGAAAATCAAGGATTAAATAGTAATTGTGAAATGAATCATGCACTCCAACTGTGATCAGTGCTATGAAGGAGACCTACAGGGTGCCACAAGACCATTTAAAAGAGTCTGATTCAGAGGAAGAAGGTTTGGCTGTGACAGGAAAAACTCAGCATAAGAGAGGCTTAAACAAGGGAGAAGTTCATATCTCTTGCATATAACAGAAGCCGGGAAGTAGCCATTCTGAGTTGATATGGCAGGCGAGTGGTGACATGAGGGCCCAAGCACCCAACTTTTTTGCTCTACTCCTAGCTTCTGTTCTAGCCTCAAGCTTGCCTCATGGTCCACCATGGCTGCTATAGCTCCAGCCATCATATTCAAATTGCTGGTCCAACGAAAGAGGAACAGCAGAAGGGAAAAAGTGGTTTCTTCCAGCTGGGTCAGCTGTCTTTCAGCAGGCTTAGTAGGAGTCCCACGCATCACTTCTGCTTTGATTTCTTTGGCCAGAGCTTAGTCACATGACTACACCTGGCTGCCTGTCAAGTTGGCAATGTAGTAGTTGTGCCAGGAATCCATTTGCTCACCTGTAATGTGGGGTTCCTGCCACAGGACGTCCAGAGGATTTGAAAGTCAATGGAATTTAGGGCATTTATCTGTTGTGTGTGCTTGCACAGTTCACTTTGCCTCTCTGAGCCTCAGTTTGCCTAACTGTAGAATGGAAGCAAGGCTACTCACTTTACAATGGTGCTGGAGTCTTACTTGAGGATTTTAATTCACATGTCAGTGCTTTGCAGACTCAAGCTGAGTGCACAAGTGAAGAATTATTATAACACAGCACACCTTTCCTTCGTCCCACTATCCTTCAGTATCTGACAAAACCAGCAAATTCTCTGGGAGCCACTGTTCCCCACTGTCTCCTCTGAAGATCCTGACAATGACCTTCCTGCTGATGGGGCTGCTTCTGGAAATCAGTTCAGGGACGTTCGATACAGGCTCTGAACCGTGTCATGGCAAAGGAGTCATGAAGAGACACTTTGCAGGCATCAGGAAGAAGGGCAAGCACACGGAGGGCTTCCAAGGCTGGGCTCAACACCCCACACTGCTCTCCTCGGACAAGGGGGCACTGGTGCTCTTTGCAACCCAGGAAAATGTCTGTGAGGAAGCTTTCGGGAAGCAGCTCCCCAGAGGCTGAGAAACAAAACAAAACCAAACTCACTGCCATCAAGTCAATTCCAACTCATAGCAACCTCCATTGGAAGTAGATCACCCCATCTTCCTTTCATAGAGCAGCTGGTGGGTTTGAACCACTGACCTTCCAGTTAGCAGCCAAATGCCTTATCTACCAGAGTTCCTTAGGAGCTGAGGAAAGAGGGATCACAATGAACCTGAGAAGTTAACCTATGAAATCTACTGCCATTGAGTCAATTCTCTCAGTGACCCTACAGGACAGAGTAGAACTGGCCCATACAGCTTCCAAGGTTATATATCTTTATGTAAGCTGACTGCCTGTGGAGTGGTTGGGTTTGAACCGTCGAACTTTGGGTTAGCAGCCAGACATTTAACCATTGTGCTACCAGGACTCCCCCTTGAGAAGTTGTTGTTAGGGGCCATCAGATCAGTTCTGACTCATAGTGACCCTACATACAACAGAACAAAACACTGCCTAGTGTTCTACCGTCCCCACGATTGTTGCTATGTTTGAGCCCATTGTGGCAGCTACTGTGTCAATCCATCTCATTGAGGGTCTTCCTCTTTGTCACTGACCCTCTACCAAGCATGATGGCCTTCTCCAGGCTCTGGTCCCTCCTGAAAACATGTCCAAAGTACATGAGACAAAGTCTTACCATCCTCACTTCAAAGGAGTCTTCTGGCTATACTTCTCCCAGGACAGATTTCGTCATTCTTCCAGCAGTCCATGGTATATTCAATATTCTTCGCCAACACCATAATTCAGAGGCATCGGTTCTTCTTTGTTCTTCCTTATTCATCATCCAGCATTTGCGTGCACATGAGGCAATTGAAAATACCATAGCTTGGGTCAGGACCCCCTTAGTCCTTAAGGTGACCCCTTTGCTTTGTAACACTTTAAAGAGATCTTTTGCAGCAGACATGTCCTGAGAAGTTAGGGAAGTGACATTTGAGCTGGAGTTGAACTGATGAGAAGGATTTAAACATTACCAATAAGAATAACAGCTAACTGCAGGCTCACCGTGTGCTGGGCTCTCACGCTTGCCTTGACTTCTTGCCCTAGCTCTCTGGCACATGATCTTACGATGCCACTTTCACATACAAAAGCTCTGGTGCAATTGGTTAAGCAACATGCCCACGGTCTCACTAGCTAGTAAATGATACAG
>NW_006921635.1:9363963-9365353 GCF_000298275.1 Orycteropus afer afer
GGTGGCAGAAGCTGGCCTTGCTCCAGGGCTGCTGGACAGGCTCACAGCTCGGCCTGGAGCTGCAGCCCTTTGGGCTTTGGGCTATGTTGCAAGGGAAACTCCCCCAGCCTGCCCTCGTGTTGTGCTAAGACTGGCCCTTCCAGGACCTCTGGCCTTCTCACTTCTCATCCCTGGGGAGTAGGAGGGAGTACAGAGCTGCTCCCACCTGCCACGCTGGGAAAGTAGGGATATATAGGTCCCCACACTGGGGAGAGTCCTGGAGCCGATACCTCTGACAAGTCATCGCTGTATTATTTAAACCACAGTCACTTAAACAGTTCAATCAAGAGGCAGTGACAGTAATTTTTATCTGCAGAAGCTGGGAGAAACACCTAGGGAAATTCTAGCAGGCAGGCTGAGAGCCTGAGAAGCACACCAAGGTGTTATCACACTAGCCCGGGGCAGTTTGATAGAGATCTTTTCCCCTTTTCAGGACTCGCTCTTGGGAATATTACTAAGCATCTGATATTTGCCAGGGATCATGCTAAGTGCATGGCTCATCATGTCTTTGAGGTTTCACAAACTTAGGAAGAAGGTACAGTTAATAGCCTGATTTCACTGATGAGGAAGCTGAGGTTCAGAGATGTGACATCACTTGCCCCAAACCACTGGGCTGGTAGGCAGCAGAACTGGAACTCAAATTCAGGTGCTTGCCCCACTCGGGTCTCAAAACAGAGCCCCTGGGTGGTACAGAGAGTTCATACACTCTGCTGCTAACAGAAAGCTGGAAGGAATCTTTCTGGAAGAAAGGCCTGGTGGTCTACTTCCATGGAGACGGACCACTGCACAGTTCTACCATGACACACATGGGGTCAAAGTGAGTTAGAATCTACTTGACAGCAACTGATTAGTCTTAACACAAGGTCTTTGGTGAGCAAACTCTCTGCCTCGGAGTCTGGTCAAGGAGATCCTGTTGGACTCAAGAAAACAGTGGTTGCAGCCACCTGAGATTCAGGACTGGTCTCCAGGCCTCCTGAGATCCACGTGCCAGTCCACGAAGCTCTGCTGTCACCTCTTACACATGAGCAAACCGATCAGGGTCTCTGCTCACAAGGAGCTCCCAGGCGAGTAGGGGTGACAGAGGGGTACCCAACAGTGAGACAATCAGGCTGTGAAGACTGCATGGCCCCTGAGATGTTCTGCAAAACCAGTTGAGGGCCGGGAAATCTGATGTGGGTGACGCAGGGAAAATGTACTAACAAGGACAGCGAATGCTCCTCAGGCACTTTCCGTATGCCAGTGCCTGACATGGACTGTCTCGCTGATGTTGGCCCAACCCTGTGAGGTAGGTATTATCCTTATCTCAATGCCATGGAAGAGACATTGCAGAGAGGGTCAGTGATGTGTGCAA